>NC_086103.1:32217901-32535088 GCF_963921235.1 Mobula hypostoma | reverse complement strand
AGAGAAATATGCCAAATAGAAGGTTCAATTTCCAGCATCCCCACAATCACAAATGGAAATATCCAGCTAATTTGGGGCACTCCTCTGTTTTCCTGGATGGTTGCGAAGAAAAAGAATTTCAGGATGTATATTGTATACATTTCTCTGACATTAAACGTATCTTTGAAACCTTTGAATTGATCTATGCACAGAAACATAGCACTGTACTCTATGTTGAAGACCAGAGGGATCTATCTGATTGGTTCTTCTTGCCCTATGTATCAGGCTTGCACATGCAGCAACCTCCCAGTCTCTACCCAGCTAATAGAAGTCACTTGCCGCTCATTTCTATCTCATCACCTGCAACCTATTTGACCCCAGTTCTTGTTCACTCCTTGAACCAGCCAGCCTCAACTAGTTGCACCTAGCCTTCAGTTATCTCATTGTCTGTTGTGCTTAGTACCTGTTCTTTCTTATATTGTGGCTTCACGTGGTTTGTTGTTTTGCAGTCTATTATTAAAGTTATTGCTCATCGCTAAATCGTCACCACTGCTCTGCTTTTGGGTCCAGCCTCCTCTTCCTTTCCTGACACTACCCTTTCCCCATAGCTATGCAATTCATTTCCTTTACAAACATAATTTCTATGTTATATCTGCTCATTTGAGCCATGGCTTTTTTTAAAATCTCCAATACTTTGGCATTCTCAGGATCCTGAGGGAGATTTTCGAAATTGCTGAATTTACAAACACACTTTTAATTTATGTTACACTGTAGTATAATAATTTTTGTCTCATGAATCAGATGTGTTTGCAGGAAGCATAAGCAACAGGACTGTGGTGAGTTGAAAATAAATGTGAAATTGGAGCCCTGGTGAGATTGAATTTTACTGCATAGTTAAAGATTTGTGTGTTTTATTGCAACTTAGCCACTGAGAAGTTTATTGCTGTGGTTGAACCATAGTCTTTTTTTTATTCTCAAAACCATATAACAGTGTCACCAGGAGATCTCACATCTTGAGCAGGGAAAGTGTGTCACAATATACACTGACAAATGACTGAACCCAGGTGCAGAGGAATGACAGGCTCCAATGTAGAGACAGAAACAACAGCTTGTTCATAGAAATTCCAACAGAACATTGGTGGCATGACCAAATGACACTGCGAGATGAATCGTTCTGGAAACACGAGGATCCCTGCGATAAAGGCTAATTAGGAGCCCACTTTAAGTACTCACAGTATGCTTAAAGCCAGTGCCAGTCAAAAAAAATGACAAAACTAAACAGAAATAACAAGGGCCCAACAAACCTAGGTAAGACAACAATTAAAAACCAGTGCACAGGACTGCAGGGCTCATGACAAACTGAATTAGTCAACTGGGGCTGTATTTGCCTTTTCTATGTCCATCAAAACTTTTTAAAGCAACATGTGCACAATTAATATTTCGTGATGTTCTTTGCTTAATTCCGCCAAAGACCAGGGTGAAAGCTGTGCAGGTGCATTTGTCAACTTGTTTGGTGACTATACGTCTATCCTTGTAGGAACAGCAACGTAATATGTTAAAATGCCATCTCTGCTTTCACTCCCTAATTATACTTTAGCCCTATGCAAACTTCTCAAACTCCCTCTGCCATTCAGTAAATTTTGGCTAATCTGATTTTTTAGGATCCCTGTGTAGACAGGTAAATCACAATAAAAGCATCGCCACTCTTAAAATCCTCACATTTTTCAAGCAGGAGTCTCTGAAATCCAAGGGGAGATACCTCATCTGGAGGGTACAAAGCAAATTTGGACATGCTAGGAACAGAACAATTGAGAAGACCCTTTACGTTTACCATTTGTGATTGGTCTTTCATCACCTGTTTCAAATACATTCTGCTAGTTAGGCTCTACAGGACTTGATTAACGTGGTCTGTGCAAGAATCACTTTTGATGATGGACAGTGAAGACCCCACCCAGACTAGATCTTATCTCATTGCTTCCTCCAAGTGATGTTCCATGTGGAAGAGCATTGATTCGTCAGTGAAGAAGAATGATACTTGGTATTCAGAAAAAGATTTGTTTAGCATAATTGACCTGATGCCATGAGAATGTATGGAACCTGCAGACAATGTTGAGGACTCACAGGACTATTCCTCCTTTCCAGTACTGCAACCTCTGGAAGATTTGTCCCAGTGATACTGAGAGCAGTATATCCAGGGACTATGACACAGAAGTCTGATGTAAGTGATGTAAGGTAGGACAAATAAGAGACACATAAGCATTGTCCTTTGCATCTCAAATTCACTTTGGTTAGAAATGGTGCGGCACCCTAGAGCTACACAACATTCGACTGCCTTCTATTCCCTTGCTAGCTTTTGAGTTTATTTGACTATTTTATTTTCAATTCAGGCATATCTGCCTTTGCTATTTTTTCAATGCTGCACATATCCTGGTGTTAGAGGCTAAATAATCAACTTGATCCCAGGCTTCCTTATTTACGCTATTCACAAGTCTCTTGTGAGATGTATGTGAAATCTTCTCTTTCTCATTTTGAAAGTGTGATCTTCAATCCATGCCCTTAATAATATCAGCAAAATGAGAAAGAGAACTCTTCTAAGGTTCTAAGCATTTTATATTCTAGCAGAATTTAGTCCAGTGCTGGTCTGAATTCTATCTTTTTGGCAGATAGTACCAATAGGATATTAAATTGTTTCAGCCTTATTCACAAACCCTTGCATAAAGTTTTGCCTTCATTTAAACTTCTTTCATCTGAACATATGATCAATGCAACCTTTCTATTTGCAATAATAAGTTATTAAAGAAATGTTCTTTCTTTTGACAGTCCTGTATTCTGAAGTACACCAACGCCATTCTATTCTTGAATAAGACATTGAAATGAATTAGCAGCAAACACAGTAGCCTTTGAGCTCTCTCGCTTTCTCTACAAAATGATGTGTAGTGAATGACGCTGTCATCTAAACAATGTACTAATGCTGGACAGTCATCTTGAAAGAGTACTTTAGCATTTTTCCATTTTGAAAATCTTTTCATGAACATATATTTATAGATTATAAATTGAAGAAAGAACTCTGTTCAGGAAGGGCATGAAGTAATAAGCTGATGGTTTTGAGACGTGTCCACCACAACTCAAACCTAATTGTTATGCATATAATTATTTGAATAAATTTCTTAAAAGTGTAAAATGTTTCTAAAACTTAAAAAGCATAGAAACATTTTTATTTTTTCCCAGAAGGGAGACATTGTCCTCTTCTCATTGGCCACCTAAACTGAATGTCATTTTGGGATATTTCAGAGGCAATTAAAGATAACCTCAGTTGTGGGTCTGAGGTCACATACTGTATAGGCTTGATCTGTGAGGATGTCTATAGAAACCATAGAAACTACAGCACAGAAACAAGCCTTTTGGCCCTTCTTGGCTGTGCCAAACCATTTTCTGCCTTGTCCCACTGACCTGCACACGGACCATATCCCTCCATACCCCTCCCATCCATGTATCTGTCCAATTTATTCTTAAATGTTAAAAAAAGAACCCGCATTTACCACCTCGTCTGGCAGCTCATTCCATACTCCCACCACTCTCTGTGTGAAGAAGCCCCCCTTAATGTTCCCTTTAAACTTTCCCCCCCTCACCCTTAACCCATGTCCTCTGTTTTTTTTCTCCCCTTGCCTCAGTGGAAAAAGCCTGCTTGCATTCACTCTATCTATACCCATCATAATTTTATATACCTCTATTAAATCTCCCCTCATTCTTCTATGCTCCAGGGAATAAAATCCTAACCTATTCAACCTTTCTCTGTAACTGAGTTTCTCAAGTCCCGGCAACATCCTTGTAAACCTTCTCTGCACTCTTTCAACCTTATTAATATCCTTCCTGTAATTTGGTGACCAAAGCTGAACACAATACTCCAGATTCGGCCTCACCAATGCCTTATACAACCTCATCATAACATTCCAGCTCTTATGCTCAGTACTTTGATTAATAAAGGCCAATGTACCAAAAGCTCTCTTTACAACCCTATCTACCTGTGATGCTACTTTTAGGGAATTTTGTATCTGTATTCCCAGATCCCTCTGTTCCACTGCACTCCTCAGTGCCTTACCATTAACTCTGTATGTTCTTCCTTGGTTTGTCCTTCCAACGTGCAATACCTCACACTTGTCTGTAATAAACTCCATCTGCCATTTTTCAGCCCATTTTTCCAGCTGGTCCAAGTCCCTCTGCAGGCTCTGAAAACCTTCCTTGCTGTCTACTACACCCCCAATCTTTGTATCATCAGCAAATTTGCTGATCCAATTTACCACATTATCATCCAGATCATTGATATAGATGACAAATAACAATGGACCCAGCACTGATCCCTGTGGCACACCACTAGTCACAGGCCTCCACTCGGAGAAGCAATTCTCTACTACCACTCTTTGGTTCTTCCATTGAGCCAATGTCTAATCCAATTTACCACCTCTCCATGTATACCTAGTGACTGAATTTTCCTAACTAACCTCCCATGCGGGACCTTGTCAAAGGCCTTACTGAAGTCCATGTTGTCAATATCCACTGCCTTCCCTTCATCCACTTTCCTGGTAACCTCCTCAAAAAACTCCAATAGATTGGTCAAACATGACCTACCACGCACAAAACCATGTTGACTCTCCCTAATAAGTCCCTGTCTATCCAAATGCTTGTAGATTCTGTCTCTTAGTACTCCCTCCAATAACTTACCTACTACCTACGTTAAACTTACTGACCTATAATTTCCCGGATTACTTTTCGATCCTTTTTTAAACAACGGAACAACATGAGCCACTCTCCAATCCTCTGGCATCTCACCCGTAGACAGTGACATTTTAAATATTTCTGCCAGGGCCCCTGCAATTTCAACACTAGTCTCCTTCAAGGTCCGAGGGAACACCCTGTCAGGTCCCGGGGATTTATCCACTTTAATTTTCCTCAAGACAGCAAGCACCTCCTCCTTTTCGATCTGTACAGTTTCCATGATCTCACGACTTGTTTCCCTTAATTCCATAGACTTCATGCCAGTTTCCTTAGTAAATACAGATGCAAAAAACCTATTTAAGATCTCCCCCATTTCCTTTGGTTCCGCACATAGCCGACCACTCTGATCTTCAAGAGGACCAATTTTATCCCTTACAATCCTTTTGCTCTTAATATACCTGTAAAAGCTCTTTGGATTATCCTTCACTTTGACTGCCAAGGCAACCTCATGTCCTCTTTTAGCCCTCCTGATTTCTTTCTTAAGTATTTTCTTGCACTTCTTATACTCCTCAAGCACCTTATTTACTCCCTGCTTCCTATACATGTCATACAACTCCCTCTTCTTCTTTATCAGAGTTGCAATATCCCTTGAGAACCAAGGTTCCTTATTCCTATCCACTTTGCCTTTAATCCTGACAGGAACATACAAATTCTGCACTCTCAAAATTTCTCCTTTGAAGGCTTCCCACCTATCGATCACATCCTTGCCTAATTTAACTTCCTGAAGAATACTGTTTTTATGATAATCCAGTTGTTTGATTATCTGTGTGGTGATGAAAGTGATTTTTTTTTATTCCTGAAATGGGTAGGGGTATCTGACAGAGGCATTTCAAATCAGGAATGGGAGAGATTCAGCAGGTGGAGAGAAAGTAATCATTAAATGGATGAAATTATTAACTACAGTCCAGTCAGATTTATGTAGTGGTGGAGGAAATTCTCAAAACAATAAACAATAAATAAAGACAGAACTGGCAGTCACATGGATATAAGGACTGATCAGCAAAGGCTAGCGTGGAATTGTAGAAGACAAATTGTTTTGATCTAACGCGATAGATCGAAAAGATTGATGGAAGAAAGCAAAGGATACAATATCTATGATTATCCTACCAGCAGTTGAAAATAGTTCATGTTTTTCACAGAATGGATAGAAATGTCTATGTGACTGTTTAACCTCCTCTTAAATGTTGTTATCTGGGTATGGGGCTAGCAACCTCATCCCATAAAAACCCAGTGCTGTAGAAATGTCAACAGAAACTCCAAACACCTTATCACTCGGAGAGAATGGATCTTCGCCTAGAAGATATATGAAGTGTGTGGTGAAAGTGGAAGCCAGAAGGTCAATCAACCTTAAGCCCAGGTCTGATAATTCTGCTGAACAACTCCCAGTCTCCTATGCCCCAGTAGGAGTGATGGGCTCAAGAGGAAGAAATGTTGTTACCATATCCAATTTCACTATTTCCCCCAGCAATGTGTTCCAGGAAACCAGCACTCTCTGTGTGTAAAAAAAAAATTGCCTCTTACATCACTTTTAAACTTACCTCTCTCACCTTAAAGCCATGCCCTCCAGTATTTGGCATTTCAGCTCTGAGGAAAAAGACTGAATACCTACCTTTCTGCACCTGTTCCAAAGCCTCTGCATCTTTCCTGTAATTTGGCAAGATCTGCACGCAGTATTGCAAAATGTGGCTTAACAAATTTTTATACAGCTGCAACATGATTTCCTGACTTTTGTACTCCAGCTAGAACTAATGAAAACAAGCATTCTGTATTACTTCTTTGCCACCTTAACAGCTTGTGTTTGCTGCTATCAGGGATCTCAAGATCCCTCTCTATATCAGTGCTCTAAAGGGTCCTCACATTTTCTGTACAGATCTGACTTTTCTATGCGAGGCACCTTACACTTGTTTGGGTTAAACACCATTTCTCATTTTTATTCTGCTTAAATTTCAAACTGATCTATGTTCTGCTGTATCCATTGAAAACCTTCTACAATTCCATTAATCTTCCTACCATCTGCAAATTTACAGTGCAAGTCCAAACACTGAAGTTTTGTAAAAAGATTGCTGATCCTTTTGCAAAACCTCAAGACACAGACCTGCAGTTAGAATATTACCTCTTCACTACTACCCTCTGCTTTCCACTGCCAAGCTAATTTTGAATCCAATTTGGATTCAATGTGACTCAATCTTCTGGATCAGCTTACCATGAGGGAACTTCTTGAAATCACTACTAAATTCCATGCATCTAATATCCACTATTCTACCCTCATCAATCAGCTTCAACACCTCCTAAAAACTCAAACCCACACAAAGCCTCTCAGAATACCACTAAATAAACACATGCTTTTCCAAATGTAGGTAAACTCTATCCCTGTAAATTTAGTCAGCTCCATCTTGGGCACTAGCCTACAAAGTACCCAGGACATCTTCAGGGAGCAGTGTCTCAGAAAGGCAGCGTCCATTATTAAAGACCTCCAGCACCCAGGGCATGCCCTTTTCTCACTGATACCATCAGGAATGAGGTACAGAAGCCTGAAAGCACACACTCAGTAATTCAGGAACAGTTTCATCCCCTCTGCCATCCAATTCCTAAATGGACATTGAACCTTTGGACACTACCTCACTTTTTTTAATATACAGAACTTCTGTTTTTTGCATGTTTTAATCTATTCAATATGCGTATACTGTAATTGATTTACTTATTTATTATTATTTTTTCTTCTGTATTATGTATTGCATTGAACAGCTGCTGCTAAGTTAACAAATTTCATGTTGCATTCCGGTGATGATAAACTTGATTCTGATTTTGTTTCTGATCTTCTCCAATAATTCCGTTGCCAGTGATGCTAAACTCTCTGACCTACAGTTTACTGGAAAATCCATAATGCACTTCTTAAACAAAGGAACAACACTTGCTAAAAAATGTTGGTCTACCTATCCATCTTTGTGTCTAAATCACTCAAATTAGCATGCAAATCCAGCAAATGATTTTGAAAGACAAATTAAATGGTGGCCTCTATTGCAAGAGGATTTGAGTATATAGGTGCAAAGATCTTGCTTTGATTACATAGGGTGAAATTCTTTCTGGAGCATAGTGTACAGATTTGTTTGCCATACCTAAGGACTAGTTCACTTGTGATTGAGTGAATGCAGGAAATAATCAGTTTGATTCCTGACACAATAAATTTGTTTTATATGATGAGATTATATATACTGTCTCGCCCCTGCCTCCACTCAGTAGGCAGATCGTCCTCAGGAATAGACTATGCAGCACCGGCGGAAGCACAACAGTCAGACACCGAGATCCCGGCTTACGGCACCGCCGTTTCAGGGCTCCAGTTGGAGGACATCTCCATCGGCCCGGCAGCCGATCGACTCCTGTGCGACATGTCCACCGGCAAACCCCGACCCGTGGTACCAGCAGCATGGAGGCGCCGGGTGTTCAACACGCTGCACGACCTGGCCCACCCACCCATCCGGGCATCCATCAAGCTGGTAGCGGACAGATTCATCTGGCACAGTTTGCACAAACAGGTCGGACACTGGGCCAGGAGCTGCATATATTGCCAGACCGCCAAGGTCCAATGGCACGTGAAGGCTCTCCTCCAGCAGTTCCAGCTGACACACAGGAGGCTCCAACACATCCACATGGACATTGTTGGCCCCCTGTCAGTCTCCCGGAGCGCCAGGTATATCTTTTCCATGGTAGACAGGTTCACCAGATGGCCGGAAGCCGTACCGCTCGCAGACACGTCCACTGAGTCCTGTGCCAGGATGCTCATTGCAAACTGGATCGCCAGGTTCAGCCTCCCAATGAACATCACCTCCGACAGATGGGCGCAGTTCACGTCAGGTTTGTGGACAGCACTGGCGCAGCTCCTGGGCTCCCAGCTGCATCACACCACAGTGTACCATCCCCAATCCAAAGGTTTGGTAGAGCGATTCCACCAGAATCTCAAGTCGGCCCTGATGGCGCGCGTCAGGGGCCCCAACTGTACATATGAGCTTCCCTGGGTCCTACTGGGCATCCATACAGCCCCCAAGGAGGACCTGGACAACTCCTCGGCGGTATAGGTCTACGGCGCCCCACTGACGGTCACAGGCGAGTTCGTACCAGAGGCCCAAGGTTCGGAAGAAACTCCAGCAGTGGCGCTAACGAGGCTGCGGGTCAAGATAGGGACCCTGGAACCGGTCCCCACCTCCAGGCATGGTCCCACGCCATCCTTCACTCCTAAAGACCTCCAAGGCTGTAAGTATGTTTTTATCCGCAGGGGCATGCACAGGTCACCTCCATAGTGGCCGAACCACGTGTTTCGTAGAGGTGGGTGGCTGGGAAGAGACTTTTACGGTGGACCGCCTCAAACCGGCTCACTTGGACATTGAGCAACCAGTGTGGGTACCCACACCGCACTGGCGAGACTGGCCACCCAGGCAAGCCACACAGACTGGGGGCTCCACTCCCCCGATGGATGTTTCTTGGGGGGGGGGTGGCGGCCCACACACGTGGGACTCGAACTGCCATCGGGAGCCGCAGACAGACACGCGGTAGCACGTTTGGAACTACCCGCTCGGGGCGGACCTTCCAGGGACAGTCTGACATCACGTCCGCCCCGCGGGTCGCAGGGGCCCATGGGAGGGGAGATTTAAGCGCGTGATTTTGAATCAGTAAAGGCATTCTGAGCTCAGCTCTCTCTGCCTCCGTGTGTTTCTTTAGTAGAGCATTTGCATGCGACTACAATATATAGTTGAGATGCATTTTATATTGAGTTGGAATTTATAGCTAAGCAGGGATAAGTGTTATGTATTTAACATTTCAGTAGTATTTGAGTAGGATGGTAAATGCATTGTTTGATTAAGCATTCTTTGTTTAAATAATTGATAATGGGCAATATGAAAAGTACATGAATGGCATATGTTATTATGCCACCACATCATAAGCGAGTGCCTCATTTAAGTGAAAACAAAGCTCTTCTGTGTTTTCCTTCAATTAATATTTGGAGTTACAAAACATTAACACATACCTATCACTGAAACACATATCTATCACGGAAACTTCTCTAAGTACTTGATGCATGGACAATTTAAACATTGGCCCAGATAGACTGAAAGCCTAAGGGTCAGGTTGGTTCACTCGCTCTCCTGCGAATGCTTATTCCTTTCTCTGAGGCAGTGATGCTGTGAACTGATCCGGCTGCTGCGCGTTTCTGCCCCGCTGGTGTGATGAACTCGGGACCAAGGCTCGGCTTGAGCCTACTCCAGCCACTCTGGGAGTAGATCTGGGACTCAGACTGGTTCCGGATCCTGCTTATTTGCTTCTATTGTTTGCATGATATGTGTTTTCTTCTCTCTTTCTCTGCACAGTGGTTTTTGGCCTTTTTTATTGGCGTATTTGGGTTTCTTGCTTTATGGCTGCCAGTGAACAGACAAATTTCAAGTTGTATAATTTATATGTTTTTTGATAATAAAAGTGCTTTGAATCTTTGAAGTAGAGCTCAGATGTGCACCGCCATTTATTTGTACATTATACATGCGCAGCATAGTCAAAAGGTACATTGCAGACTTTGCTCAGCAATTCTCATTTAAGTTCATGCATTTTATTACCCAACTAAGGTAATAACATAAAAATATTGTTCGGAAATTGCAACAAAATGTTGCTCAATAAAATAGGGACAGGATTAATTGCCAAACTGTCAACAATTCAAAACTGATACCATTAAATTATGTTGGAACCAGGATATAATGCTGATTTCTAAATTACTAGGATAACTAGAAGAACTTTAGAGAGTTTTGGTAGAACACACAAGAGATCATTGTAATATCCGACACTCCACAAACCACATATATTAGGCATCAAACTTCAAACTGTGATGGTCAGGAAGGGGAAAGGGGTTAAGGAGACAGTGCAGAGTGGCCCCATGGCCATCCCCTTTAACAAAAGGAATATCACCCTGAATACTGTTTAGTGTGGGGGAGGAGGAATGACCGAACACAGGAAATTCACAGTGGGCGACTCTCTGGCACTAAGTCTGCCACTGTGGCTCAGAAAGGAAGAGGGAAGAAGAGGCACACTGTGATGATAGGGGATTCATTAGTTAGGGGAAGAGGCAGGAAGTTCAGTGGGTGAGAATGAGATTCCTAGATGGTAATGTTTCCTCCTGGGTGCCAGGATCCAGAATATCTTGGATCGAGTCCTCAGCATTCTTAAGTGGAAGGTGAACAGCCAGAAATTGTGGCCTATGTAGGGCCTACGGGTAGGACGAGTGACGAGTTCAGTGAGTTAGGTGCTAATTTAAAGGCGTGTTTAACGGGTAAAATTGCAGTCAACAGGATAAGTTGCAATGTAAAAGGTGGACAAAATCAAAAAGGCTGAATACAGGACTGCAGGAGTCATTTTTGAATGCACACAGTATACAGAATAAGGTAGATAAACTTGCAGCACAGTTGCGGATTGGCAGGTATGATGTTATAGGCATCACTGAATTATAGCTGAAAGAAGATTACTGCTGGGAGCTTAATGTCCAAGGATACACGTTGTATCAAAAGGGCAGGCAGGAAGGAAGGAGTGGGGTTGGTAAAAAATGAAATCAAATCTTTAGAAAGAGGTGACAGGGTTGCAAGATGTTGAATTATCGTGGATAGAACTAAGGAACTGAAAGGGTAAAAAGACCCTGATGGGAATTATATACAGACCCCCAACAACAGTAGGATGAGGCCTAGAAGTTGCAATGGGAGATAGAAAATGCATGCCAAAAACAACAATGTTACAATAATCATGGGGGACTTCAATATGCATTTAGATGGGGAAAATGAGGTTGGTGCTAGATTCCAGGAAGTGGAATTACTAGAGTGCCTATGAGATAGATTTTTTTAGAGCCTGCTAGAGGAACAGCTACTCTGGATTGAGTGTTGTGCAGTGAACCAAATTGATTAAAGAGCTCAAGATAAATAAGTGATCATAATGTGATCAAATACACCCTGAGATTTGAGAGGGAGAAAGTAAAGTCTAATATATCAGTATTACAATGGAGTAAAGGAAATTACAGAGGCATGAGGGAGGAGATGACCAGAATTGACTGCAATAGGACACTGGCTGGAATTTCTGGAAACAATCCAGAAGGCACAGGGTATACACATCCCAAAGAGGAAGACATATTCTAAAGGAAAAATGACACAACCCGAGGAAAATAAGAGAAGTCAAAGCGAGCCATATCATAGAGCAAAAATTAGTGGGATGTTAGAGGATAGGGAAGCTTTAAAAAAACAACAGAAGGCACTAAAAAAAATCATTAAGAAAGTAAAGATGGGATATGAAAGTAAGCTAGCCAACAATATTAAAGAGGATACCTAAAATTTCTTCAGATACATAAAGTGTAAAATAAAGCGGGGAACAAAAAAAAGGCAGACAAATTGAATAAGTATTTTGCATTGGTCTGCATGATGAAAGACACTAGCAGTATGAATGAAGTTCCAGGTGTCACAGGTCATGAAGTGTGTGATGTTACCACAAATAAAGAGAAGGTTCTTGGGAAACTAAAAGGTCTGAAAGTAGATAAGTCACCTGGACCAGATAGCGTACACGCCAGGGTTCGGAAAGAGGTGGTTGAAGAGATCATGCAGGCATTAGTAATCATCTTTCAAGAATTACTAGATGCTGGAATGGTTCCAGAAGACTGGAAAATTGCAAATGTCACTCCACTCTTCAAAAAGGGAGAGAGGCAGAAGAAAGGAAACTAGGCCAGTTAGTCTGACCTAGTGGTTGGGCAGATGATGGAGTCAATTATTAAGGATGAGGTCCCAGTGTGCTTAGAGGCACATGATAAAATAAGCCAGGTCAGGATGGTTTCCTCAAGGGAAAACCTTGCCTGACAGATCTGTTGGAATTCTTTGAAGAAGTAACAACAGGATAGACAACAGAGAATTGGTTGATGTTGTGTACTTGGATTTTCAGAAGGCCTTTGACAACATACCATTCATGAGGCGGCTTATCATGCAGTAAGCCTATGGTATTACAGGAAAGGCTCTAGTATGGATAAAGCAGTGGCCGATTGGCTGGAAGCAAAGAGTGGGAATAAATGGACCCTTTACTGGTTGGTTGTCAGTGACTAGTGGTGTTCCACAGGGCTCCATGTTGGGATCGATTCTTCTTGCGTTATATGTCAGTAATTTGGGTGATGGAATTGATGGCTTTGTTGCAAAGTTGGCAGATGATCTGACAATAGGTGGAGGGCAGGTAGTTTTGAGGAAGTAGAGAAGACACAGAAGGACTAAGCAACACACATAAAAATTGCTGATGAACGCAGCAGGCCAGGCAGCATCTATAGGAAGAAGTACAGTCGACGTTTCGGGCCAAGACTCTTCGTCAGGACTAACTGAAAGAAGAGATAGTATGAGATTTGAAAGTGGGAGGGGGAGGAGGAGATCCAACATGATAGGAGAAGACAGGAGGGGAAAAGATAAAACTAAGAGCTGGAAAGTTGATTGGCGAAAGGGATATGAGAAGATCATGGGACGGGAGGCCTAGGGAGAAAGAAAGCGGGAGGGGGGAATCCCAGAGGATGGGCAAGGAGTATAGTGAGAAGGACGGAGGGAGAAAACGAGAGAGAAAAAAATATATATAATAATAATAAATAAATAACGGATGGGGTACATTCTGATATGTCTACCCACGGCCTCCTCTAATGTCAAGATGAAGCCACACTCAGGTTAAAGGAACAACATCTTATATTCTGTCTGGGTAGCCTCCAACCTGATGGCATGAACATTGATTTCTCTAGCTTTCATTAATGCCCCACCTCCCCATCGTACCCCATCAGTTATTTATTTAATATTTTTTTTCTCTCTCTCTTTTTCTCTCTCTGTCCCTCTCACTATACTCCTTGCCCATCCTCTGGGAATCCTCCCTCCCCATTTCTTTCTCCCTAGGCCTCCCGTCCAATGATCCTCTTATATCCCTTTTGCCAATCAACTTTCCAGCTTTTAGTTTCATCCCTCCCCCTCTTGTCTTCTCCTATCACTTCAGATCTCCCCCTCCCCCTCCCACTTTCAAATTTCATACTATCTCTTCTTTCAGTTAGTCCTGATGAAGGGTCTCAGCCCGAAACATTGACTGTACCTCTTCCTATAGATGCTGCCTGGCCTGCTGCGTTCACCAGCAACTTTTATGTGTGTTGCTTGAAAGTCCAGCATCTGCAGATTTCCTCGTGCTACAGAAGGACTAAGAGAGATTAGGAGAATGGGCAAAGAAAAGGCAGTTGGATTACAATGTGGGGAAGTGTATGGTCATGCACTTTGGTAGAAGAAATGAAAGTATTTTCTAAATGAAGAAAAAATTCCAAAAAAACTGAGGTGCAAAGGGACTTGGGAGTCCTTGTGCAGGATTCACTAAGGGTTTAATTTGTAGGTTGAATCTGTGGTGAGGCAGGCAAATGTGATGTTAGCATTCATTTCAAGAGGACTAGAATATAAAAGTATTGTTGGGACTTTATAAAGCCCTGGTAAGACCTCACTTGTGAGCAGTTTATGGCCCCTTATGCACTGAACCTGGAGGGAGTTCAAAGAAGGTTCACAAAAATGATTCTAGGATTGAGCTGCTTGTCATATGAAGAGCTCTGGGTCTGTGTTCACTTGAATTCAGAGGAATGAGGGTGACATTGAAACCTATCAAATGGTGAAAGGCATTGATAGAGTGGATGTGGGTGGGATGCTTCCTATGGTGGGAGTGTCTAAGACCAGAGGACACAGTCTCAGAATAAAGATGAGGAGGAATTTCTTTAGCCAGAGAGTGCTGAGTCCATGGAATTCTTTGCCACAGACAGCTGTGGACACCAAGTCTTTATGTGTATGCAAGGCAGAGGTTGATAGATATTTGATTGGGCAGGGCATGAAGGGATATGGGGAAAAGGCAGGAGATTGGGGCTGAGAGGGAAAATGGATCAACCATAATGAAAAGGCAGAGCAGACTCGATGGGCCAAATGGCTCAGTTCTGCTTCTAGATCTTATGGTCTTATGGTGTTATAAATTGTTAAAATTAGTAAATAAATGAAATTACATATGGGGAGATGAACTTATTAGATAGTTCACCTTTGCTATACCCGAAGGAACACAGGACCTGTCTCCTTGGGAGGAAGGATCAAATTAGAACCGACTAAAGAAGTGAAATATCAAATCAAAAACACAGTCAATTAAGAAAAGAAGCTCATAGTCTTTCTTTTGTTAGATCCTCAAGCATTCAAAACTAATTGGGAGATTGCATTGAAAATACATTATTTAGTACCTGTCTCTGGATTCATATTTAAAATACTTATTATATTATTAAACTTGTCAAATTTGGATCAATAGTGAGATTCCTTGACTTTTCTAGGCCCCAGCACTAGTTAGGGAGGAATAATAAAGCAATTAATATTGGATGAGAATATCTTCTGAAATGCTCAACAGCTGTGGAAATGATACGGAATGTTACATCGGGATGCCATTGAGTTCATGAAAGGACCATCACCGCTAAGAACTAAAGCTTAATATCCATAGTTCAATAATTCACCAATGCAGCAATGATGGAACCTTTTTATACCCGGGTATCAGCAATTGTTGAGTTTTCTGGATATAGATTAGGAGTATAATAACAATCAACTCAACTTCTTATAAGCAGGTTATTATATACAGCAGTTTCCAAATCATCAGACTGTACAGAACATGAAGATCGTATTTCACTGATGTCTTTTTCTTCTAGTCTGCTTGTGCCTCAAGGTGAATCTGATATTAATTCATTCTGCCCAGAGTTTTATCACCATTCTAAGGAGCAAATAGTAGTAATGGACTTTACTAACACAGCTGTAAACAGAGCCTTCCACAATCAGAAGCCGTGGATGAACCACGGTATCTGAAATCCACTGAGAGCTAGATCAGAGGCATTCAAGTCTGGTGACCAAGAGCTCCAGCTATGATCTCTGGAAAGCCATCTCACAGATAAAGTGGAAAATTTGGTCCAAATTTGAATCAACAAAGGACAGTTGTGGCTGGGCTTGAATATTATCACCTCTTATAAAGTTACATCAAGCAACATAGATGAGCTCAATGCCTTCTATGCCTGCTGCAGCCATCAAAACATGGAAGAACCATCACAAGCTCCCACATCCCCTGAAGCCCCTATGATTTCAGTCTCTGAAGCTGACATGCAAACTGCCTTCAGGCAGGTAAACCAATGAAAAGCAGCCAGCCCAGATGGGGTACTTGGCCACATACTAAATACCTGTGCTGATTAACTGGCTGATACCTTCACTGAGACCTTTAACCTCTCACTCCAGCAGTGTGTGGTACTCACTTGCTTCAAACAGGCTTCAATTATGCCCGAGGAAAGCGTGGTGACTTACCTCAATGACTATTGCTGAGTAGCACTTACAGCACAGTAATGAAGTGTTTTCAGAGGTTTGTTATGAAACATTCAACTCTTGTCTGAGAAGCGACTGAGATCCACTCCAATTTGCCTACTGGAGCAACAGGCCCACAGCAGGTGCCATCTCATTGATCCTTCATTCAACCCTGAAACATCTGGACAGCAAATATGCATACATCTATAGGCTCTTTATCGACCACATTGTTGTTTGTCATCTATACCAATGATCTGGATGATAATGTGGTAAAGTGGATCAGCAAAATTTGTGGATGACACCAAAATTGCGGAGTGTAGTGGACGGCGAGGAAGGCTATCATGGCTAGCAATGGGATCTGGACCAGCTGGAAGAATGGGATGAAAACAGCCAGATGGAATTTAATGCAGATAAGAGTGACATACTACACTTCAGTAGGACCACCCAGGGCATTTTATACACAGTGAACAATAGCGCACTGAGTAGAGAGCTGTGAACAGTGGCCAACTGGAGAGATTGGAAGCCTAAGAATATGTAGTTCACTCGTGTTCACCAATTGAGTAGAAAAGGCAATGACTCATGTGCAGTTTTGAAGCTTTGAGCAGTGGCCAATCAGAAAGATCATGAGGGGTTTAGAGGAACAAATTTGTAGAGAGATCATTAAGGGATTGGACACGCTAGAGGCAGGAAACATGTTCCCAATGTTGGGTGAGTCCAGAACCAGAGGCCACAGTTTAAGAATAAGGGGTAGGCCATTTAGAATGGAGTTGAGGAAAAACTTTTTCACCCAGAGAGTTGTGAATCTGTGGAATGCTCTGCCTCAGAAGGCAGTGGAGGCCAATTCTCTGGATGCTTTCAAGAAAGAGTTAGATAGAGCTCTTAAAGGTAGTGGAGTCAAGGGATATGGGGAGAAGGCAGGAACAGGGTACTGATTGTGGATGATCAGCCATGATCACAGTGAATGACGGTAATGGCTCAAAAGGCCGAATGGCCTACTCCTGCACCTATTGTCTATTGTCTATTGAGGTCATAGACTGTTGCAAGAAACGTAAGGTTGATTTTAACTTTCCACATATTGATTGGGACTCTCTTGCTGTAAAAGGACTAGATTGGATAGAGTTTGTCAAATCTGTTCAAGAAAGTTTCTTTAATCAGTACGTAGAAGTCCCAATGAGAGAGTGTGCAGTACTTGATCTGCTGTTAGAGTATGAGACAGGACAGATGACAGAATTTTGTGTAGGGGAGCATTTTGCATCTAGTGAGCACAATGTCATTGGTTTCAAAGTAAATATGCAAAAAAATAGGTCTGGTCCATGGATTGAGATTCTAAATTGGAGGTAGGCCAATCTTGAAGGAGTCAGAAATGATCTGGCAAGAGTGGATTGAGATAGGCTGTTTACTGGCCTACTAAGCTAGTCTCTTCTGCCTCCATGTCCATATCCTTCCATTGTCTGCATATTCATGTGCTTATCTAAGAGTCTCTTAAATGCTTCTATTGTATTTGCCTCCACTACTTCCCCGGCAGCACATTCCATTCACCCACCACTCTCTGATTAAAACACCTGCCCAGCAAATCTCCTTTGCATTTACCCTCTCTCATCTTAAATGATGCCCTCTAGTATTAGGCATTATGACTGTAACCCTTAGGTTCTGCCAGCACGCGTTTGCCTAGGGGAAGACATCCTGTGGCCCAGCCAAACTGAGAAATGTCGTTTGTGTGAATGCTGTGTGATGTGTTGCCTGGTTACAAATCCGTACCACAAAATATCAGGCAGTAAACTGTATGTAATTAAACAGTTGAACTTTATAAATCTTGATCTGACTATAGGGTTAGTAAAGAAGATAAAAAGAAAAAGGAGATGTTTCATTTTAATGAAACAATCTAATGTGCATGTTGAAACTCACGGTTCCGTTCATTCATTCCCCATCGACTTCCTCTGAGCGTCATTGACCCTCGGACCCTTGCTCCAAGTCCACTCCCTCCGGTGGTCTACCAACTCTCTCCACTTATGTCTTCTCTCTTCATCTCTCACCGATAAAAGACAGCAAAATTCCTTCTCTCAGACCCACAAGAAAGAACAACATGCCTCTCATTGGATGGCGCACATTCCAAAATCCCCGTTATCTCCAGTCATAACACAAACATTGCTGCTATGGAGAAACCATTGCATTAGCAGTGAAACCTTACAGCGCATTACATGACCTTGAGAAAAAGATACTGTTCACATAATCTTATAAACATCTATTAGGTCTTTTCTCAAGCTCCACTGCTCCAGAGAAAACAACCCAAGTTTGTCAATTCTCTTCTTATAGCACATGCTCTCTAATCCTGGTAAACACCTTCTGCAATTTCCATAGCCTTCCTATCATGGAGTGACCAGAAATGACTGCAATTCTCCATATGCAGCCTTAACCAAAGGTTTATAGAGTTGTCTCCAATTAACTCTCTCTAGTTCTGGCTTAATACATGGTTTGCCTTGTCCCAATTTAATACGCTCCTACTAGGTAATTACTTATTCTTATTCATAGATATCATAAAACTAATGGACTTGTGTTCTCTCACCTGGCCAGGATCGTGTCTCAGTACCAGATCCAGTATGCCCCTCCTCTAGTTGGACCATCTCCATACCAATTTAAGAAACAATCTAATAAATTCTACTAAGAAGGTCCCAGTCTATATTGGAGAAGTTGAATTTACCCAGTACAATGACCTTTTTTTTGCATCTTCCTCTAATCTAGTTGCATATCTGTTCCTCAATGTCCCAGTGGCTAGTGGCCCTTTCCTACAGACATTGAAGAAAGGTTGTGGCTCCAGACTTTATAACAATGGTGGATCCAGAATATATATATATAATGGAACAAAGCTTCATTTTAGCTGAAGAGAGCAGTTTATAGGAACATGTCAAGGGGGAAGTGAGATTGATGTGGTTAAATGATTCCTGTTTTCATATGTCCTGGCTTAATTGTTGTCAGGGGGAAACTCTCAAAATCAAGCCCACTTATTCTGTAACTTGCCTAAAGTGCTTTGGGTACTTTGATACCTTTTTACTGAACCGATATGAAAAAAAAATTGAAAATTAGATATATAACAATAGGTGCATTTTAAAATAATATATATTTAATGCAGTAAATACATTTCTATTTAATTAATATTACATCAACAAAGATAAATCTATAAATCTATATTTCTAATGCTTTACAGAGTCATTATAAACACTGCTTAACTCAAATAACATTAATCAAGTTAGATGGCTTTTGGGGAAAGGAGATTAATTGCAACATACTTTTATGCAACAATACTTGAGCCTCTAAAACATTGAAATTGTTTGCCAAATAGCTCATTTGAGAGGCTAGCAGCTCAAGGAAATGTTCCTGTTGCATCTGTAAGTTCCACATGGTTCATTTTCTATCATGTCAATTCTCACAGGCACTATGAGAAAGAATTGCTATGGTAAAGCACTATGGTAAAGAATTGCTACCTCATAGATCCAGCAATCCTGACCTACAATGCTTTGTGGAATTTGTACATTCTCCCTGCAACCTTTTCTGTTCAAAGTAGAACATTCTCAGCTTCTGTAGTCACTACACATAACTAAAGTTCCTCATCTCTGAAATAATTCACTCCAAAGCTTTCATATCTTTCCTAAACGTCCTGCCCAGAACTGGACACAATACTCCAGTTATAGTTGAACGTGTTCTATCAAGTTTATTGATATTTCCTTGCTTTTGCACTCTATACCTTTATTCATAATCTTGGATATTGGATGCTTTTTCAACTGCTTTCATAAATTACCCCGGCACTTTCAAAGAACTATGCATACACAGTACTGTATGCCCCAGATCTCACTGAAATCCCTTTTAGAATTGTTCCCTCTAGTTGAAGCCATTTCTCATTCTTCCTATCAGCATTACATTTCATCTACCACATCTCTGCCCACTTTGTCCAAATCTCCTTCAAAAACTATTACTACCCTCGTCACAGCTAATAACTGCTCCTTGCTCTATTCCATCAGGAGATATAGAAATTATGTCCTGCACATTCAAGTCCAATCGTTAAGAAAACCAGAGGTGGAAATAATAGTCCCTGGGGATCTCCAACACATGTTTTGCTCCAGTTTGAGAAAAAACCTTTCACTACAATTCTCTGTGTCCTGTTACTTACCCAATTTTCTATTCCCGCCACTGCAGATCTTTATATTCTATGTGCTTCAATCTTGATGACAAGCCTGTTATTTGGCATATAATAGACATCTCATTTCCTTTTCTTTCATTTTATTTCATTTCCTGCATCTGATTAGTTATTTCTTTTATGCAGTTAGCCTCTCAAAGTGTTTTTGTACAGTTTTGCTCAGTCTGCTGGGATAGCTGGAGGATATTACTGAAATACGTCATTGTCTGGCCAGGACAATGTGTTGGGTTTTTGCTCCCATTCCTGTCACCAGCAGTAGTAGTGGCTAAGATTAAAAGTAATTGAAGGCTTTCAGATTCAGAGACAAGAAAACATTGACCTTAAGGCATGTCAGCCATTTGGAAGTTAATGTACAGGACATCTCTATAGTGGTTTATCGAAGTATGAACTTTGGCTATTGTTACAAAATAATGAAAAATCAAATCAAGGAAAATATTTATCACTGTCAGATCCACTAACAACTAATTTAGAGAGATTGTTATCAGTTGCCAATTTGCATCAACAAATGTTAACTGTTAGAGTTTGTATTGAAGAGACAGTTTTTTTGCTAATAAAGGTTAATGAGCAATAGCAAATGAGAAATTTAATAATGATAAGAATTAGGAATAGATTTAAGCTCTACTGCTAGTAGCGCAAATCCTCTATGCCAATAATGTATAACATGTCATATTATGTCACAGGCTTTTCTGAGAGAGACCATTGAAATGGAACCTTCCTCCTACATTAAGAAGAAATCACAGTGTCAAAGTACATTTATTATAAAAGTATAATACAACCTTGAGATTCATTTTCAAGGTTGTATAAAGTATATATACTTTGATAAACTAGTATACAGATTATGTAGAATTAACATCTCAGTTTGATGGAAAATTAATTAAGTATACTAACTGAATGAAAGCAAGTTTGAAATTGTACAATAAGCATTCTTTATTTTTCACAATGGAAAATACACTGATGGTCTTCAAAGGAACGATTATTCTAATATTAAATGGCAGTCAGAACGAATGAATAGAGAGTGAGAGATTGATGGAAAAAGTGGACAGAAAAAAAGACAGTGTTTTATTTCCTGTATCCTGCCTGACCATCACTTTACCCCAGCACTAGATATGAGCTGAGCAAGTGAAGTGAACCGCTTCTGTTTCATGCAATTGACTCTGCCCAGTGGACATCTCCATGACAGATCTGTCACATGGTTAAACATAATATTGGCAGAAGGAATATGAAATCCAAGTGGAGTCTTTCACGCCTGCAGCTATGTGTTGAGCTTGTAAGTTTAAGGCTTGCTTTCAATGGGGATCAGCTGTTGAAAGTCACAGTTGCCTGCAAACAAACTAGATGAGGTGAAAAAATGTACATTGGCAGTTACCCTCCTGACTTTGATGTTCCCATGGCATCCTCATAAATTCTCCAGTTGGAGGTGACCCGGGAGACACCACCGTACCTCAGGGAAGTACACCATCTGCATACTACTATTTGTCTAAGGCTTCCCCTCACGACCCTGCATCTGACTTACTAAATGTTCACATTTAATAGAACACAGAACATTGAACATTACAGCTCAGTACAGGCTCTTCAGCTCATGATGTTGGGACAATCTTTTAACCTACTCTAAAATCAAGCTAACCCATCCTCCCTACATATCTCTCCATTTTCCTCCACTCACCTTAAAATTCTGCCCTTCGATAGTGGGATGTGCAGCATCGTATGCAAATTTCAGTATGCCAAGGCCCAACGCTGATAATTCTAAGAATTTTGAGGAAAATTAGGATTTGCTTTGGTTGGGTTTGTGTGAAAAATATACAGTATATTAAAATAAGGAAATATCAGAAACACTGTGGAAAAGGAAAAGGCCAAGAACAAGAAATGTTAAATATTTCTCCACAGATGCTGCCTGATCTGCTGAGTGTTTGCAGCATTTTGCATTCATTTCACATTTCCAGTATCTGCAGTTTCTTTTAGTTAACATTCATTGATGAACGTTTAGATCCTTGGGACTGCAAAATAAAGTAATACTCAAAATGCATAATTGTTGCCTGAATGTGCTCACAAACCAATTGGAACATACAATTCATATTTTACACGTTAATTGTTGGAAGACAGAATTTCCTCTTTACTGTTGGTTGTTGAACGACATAAAATGCAAGGCATAAACAATAAGTAACTATCTTAAGCATTTATGCAACAACTTCAAAGAAGATATATTTTGCTTTCAGTGGTAACAGGCAATATTTAGGTAGATGGATGGCATGGTAGTGCAGAAGTTAATCTTTCAGACTCCAGGGATCTTGCTTTGATTTTTTTGATTTTTGATCTTTGATTTTGCTTCTGAGCACAGTGCTGCTTGTCTAGAGTTTGCACATTTTCTTTGTGACCATGTGATTTTCCACAGGGTGATTCAGTTTCCTCTCATAACCCAATAGCTTCTCCTTTAGTACCATAATTCTGAGCAAACTCATCTACTAACTCCTAGATTTAGGACCTGGTACTCCCTTAGATTAGATTATGAGAACACTCAGTCCTCTTTTATTGTCATTTAGAAATGCATGCATGCATTAAGAAATTATACAATGTTTCTCCGGAGTGATATCACAGAAAACAGGACAGACCAAAGACTAACACTGACAGAACCATATAATTATAACATATAGTTACAGTAGTGCAAAGCAATACCATAATTTGATAAAGAACAGACCATTGGCACAGTAAAAAAAAGTCTCAAAGTCCCAAGTCGATCGACTCCCAAGTCCCTGATAGCAGGCGGCAAAAGGGAGAAACTCCCTGCCATAAACTTCCAGGCACCGTCAACTTGCCGATACCTTGGAAGCAGCCGACCCCAGCCGACCCTGAGTCCATCCGTCCGAAAACTCCGAGCTTCCAAGCAGCCTCTCCGATACAGCCTCCCGAGCGCCATCCTCTGACAAGCGCCTTCGACCTCTCCCTGGCCGCTGAAACACGCAAAGCCAAGGATTTCGGGGGCTTCAGCTCCGGAGATTCCGGTTACCACACAGTAGCAGCGGCAGCGAAGCAGGAATTTGAAAAGTTTTCCAGATGTTCCGCTGTGCTCTCACATCTGTCTCCATCAAATCAGGATTGTGCACGGTTCCCTACTTGACAGATAACAGATATTCATCACCAAAGTGGCCATGCGCGCTGCCGTCGCGCCTGCCATCTTCTCCCCCCTCCCGGGATCCTTGCAGCTGCATCCTTGACTTTCTGACCAACAGACCCCAATCAGGAAGGATAAACAACAATATCTCCACTATATTATCATCAATAGTGATGCCCAACAAGGCTGAGTCTTCAATGCTCTACTATACACTCACAACTGTGTTGTCATTTGTCAAGACTGCAAATGACACCACAGTCATGAATCATATTGCAGCTTGAACAGCTCTCTTCTTAACCCAGGTTAAAGAGAGAACTTTAAAAATCTGTGCTTCATAGCTGCTTTCAGGAGCTTGAACAACGGCCCAGCAGTGTTTGGAGGCTAAAAGTAAGGTGCCTTCACCGAGGTACAGACGAGAGCTTTAAAAATGAGTAAATTGTAGGTATTTTTCGGAGCTTAAACAGCGGCCAATCAGAATTCCGGATTCATTAGCAAGGTCAAATAAAAACAAGGCAGGGGCAAGCAGAGTGAATATTGTTGGACTGGGGCAGTGTTAGAATGGGGAGACTTAAGGCTTTGACTTAAGAGGCTTGGGCGATAACAGGCGTGTGCTGTGTAAGTATCTGGTAAGCTTTTTCTTGCTCATTCTTCATCTGTTACTGTATAGTTAGGACAGTAAGAATGGCTCCAGGGGTTGTGTTTAGTTCTTTGTGTGAGACGTGGGAATTCTGGGAGCCCCCTAGCATCCTGGATAATCACATCTGCAGCAGCACTGAGCTGCAGCTCCTCAGAGAACGTGTTAAGGAACTGGAGCTGCAGCTCGATGACCTTCAGTTCATCAGAGAAGCTGAGGAGATGATAGTTGGGAGCTAGAGGAAGATAGTTACCCCGAGGTTGCAGGAGTTAGTTAGAGGAGGGAAGGGAAATAGACAGCCAGTACAGAGTATTCCTGTGGCTGTTCCCCTCAGTAACAAGTATACCATTTTGGATACTGTTGGGGGTGCGGGGGTGACCTACCATGGGGAGCTGCAGCAACAAGGTATTTGACACTGAGTCTGGCAGTGTGGTTTAGAAGGGAAAGGGACAGAGGAGGAATGCAGTGGTGAAAGGAGATTCCATTGTTAGAGGAGTAGATACTGTAGAAGAGTCTGTGGACACAATAAAGAGACCCTGATGATATGTTGTCTCCCAACTGCTAGGGTCAGGGATGATTCAGATTGTGCCCTCGACTTTCTAAAGGGGCAGGGGGAGCAGCCAAACATCTTGCTACAAATTGGTACCAATGAAAGGAAGGAAAAGAAAGGAGGTCCTAATGAGAGAATTTAAGATCTAGGCAGAAAGCAGAGAAGCAGGACCTCCAGGGTAACAATCTCGGGATTGCTGCCTGTGCCATGTGTAGTGAGGGCAAGAATAGGATGATTTGACAGATGAGTGCATGGCTGAGGAACTGAAGCAAGAGGCAAGGTTTCACATTTATGGATCATTGGCATCTCTTCTTTGGAATGTAGGACTTGAACAAAATGGATTGGCTGCACCTGAACCCAAGGGGGACCAATATCCTTGTGGGAGACTTGCTAGAGATGTTCGTGAGGGTTTAGACTAATTTAACAGGGGAATGGTAACCGGACTGATAGGGCTGAGGATAGGGATATTGGTTTACAAGTAGAGGTAGTGTATACTGAGGCATGAGAGAGGAGCTGGTCAAAGTTGATTGGAAAGGGGCACTAGCAGGGATGACAGTAGATCAGTAATGACTGAAGTTTCTGGGAGTAATTCAGAAGACGCAGGATAGATATATCCCAAAGAAGAGGAAGTTCTAAAGGAGGGTGATGAAACCATGACTGACAAGGGAAGTTAAAGCCAGCATAAAAGAGAGGGCATATAATAGAGCAAAAATAAGTGGGAAGTTAGAGGATTAGGACATCTTTTAAATCCAACAGAAGGCAACTATAAGGGGAAAAAGATGAAATAAGCTAGACAATAATATCAAAAATGATACAAAAGCTTTTTCAGATATATAAAAAGTAAAAGGGAGGTGAGAGTAGATTTTGGACTGCTGGAGAGATAGTAATAAGGGACAAGGAACTCTTACTTGGATTTTCAGAATGACTTTGACAAGCTGCTATGCAAATAAGAGCCCATGGTATTTCAGGAAAGAGACTAGCATGAATAGAGCATTAGCTGATTGGCAGGGGGCAAAGAATGGGAATAAAGGGATTCTTTTCAGATTGGCTACCAGAGACTAGTGATGTTACACAGTATGTCAATGAAATGGACAATGAAATTGATGGCTTTGTGGCCAGGTTTTCGGATGATATGAAGATAGGTGGAGGGGCAGGTAGTGTTGAGGAAGCTGAGAAGTTGCAGAAAACGGATTAGGATAATGGGCAAAGAGGTAGCAGATGGAGTACAGTTTTGGGAGGTGTATGGTCATGAATAAATGGTCAGAGACAATTTTCTAAACTGGGAGAAAATTAAAATTCCAAGATGCAAAAGGACTTCATGCAGGATTCGGTAAAGGTTAATTTTTGGGTTGAATCCATGGTTGAGGAAGGCAAATACAAAGTTAGTATTCATTTTGAGAGGACTAGGATATAACAGAAAGGATGTAATGCTGAGACTATATAAGGCTCTGGTAAAACCACATTTGGAGTATTGTGTGCAGTTTTGGGTCCCTTATCTAAGAAAGGATGTGCTGACATTGGAGAGGGTCCAGAAGAGTTTCACAAGAATGGTTCTAGGAGTGAAAGAGTTAACATATGATCAGCGATTGAAGGCTCTGGGTTAGTACTCACTAGAATTTAGAAGAATGAGGGGGGATCTTATTGAAACCTATTAAATATTGGAAGGCCTAGATAGAGTAGCTGAGAACAGGATGGGGGAGTCTAGGGCGCAGCCTCATAATGGAGGGACATTCCTTTAGAACGGAGATGAGGAGGTCTTTCTTTAGCTAGAGAGTGGCAAATCTGTGGAATTCTTTGCCACACGTGGCTGTGGAGACTACACTGGGTGCATTTAAGGTGGAGGTTGATAGGGTCTTGATTAGTCAGGGTGTGAAAGGTTATGGGGAGAAGGCAGGGGAATGAGGTTAAGAAGGAAATGGATCACCCATGATGAAATAGTGAAGCAAACTTCATGGGTCAAATGGCCTGATTCTGCTCCTATATCTTATGGTTTTATGTCAAAATCAAAACAGAGAAAAGGATGGAGACAGAGAAGCTGATGAGATGGTATCAAGATAACAACCTTTCCCTCAATACCAGCAAATGAAAAGAGCCATGACTTAAAAAAGCAAGGAGGAGTACACACCTCTGTCTGTATCAATGGTGCTGATGTGGAGATGGCTGAGATCTTCAAGCTCCTAGGTGCAAATGTCTCCTGCAATTTGTCCTTGTGCAGCCACATTGATGCTATGGTCAAGAAATTGCACCAGTGTCTCTACTTCTATTGAAAGCAAATAAAATCTGACATGTTCCTGATGACCCTCTTCGAATTTTACAGTTGCCTTATAGAATCATGGACAACATCCTATCCAGATGCATCACAACGGCTCTGACCAAGACGACAAGAAATCTTATACATGGCCCAGTATTTAACAAAAAACAGTGACCCCTCTATTGACTCTGTTTATACTTCCAGCTGTCTCAAGACAGCAACTAACATAATCAGGGAACACACATCAAAGTTGCTGGTGAACGCAGCAGGCCAGGCAGCATCTCTAGGAAGAGGTACAGTTGACGTTTCGGGCCGAGACCTTCGTCAGGACTAACTGAAGGAAGAGTTAGTAAGAGATTTGAAAGTAGGAGGAGGAGATCCAAAATGATAGGAGAAGACAGGAGGGGGAGGAATGGAGCCAAGAGCTGGACAGGTGATTGGCAAAGGGGATATGAGAGGATCATGGGACAGGAGGTCCAGGGAGAAGGAAAAAGGGGAGGGGGCGGGAAAAACCCAGAGGATGGGCAAGGGGTATAGTCAGAGGGACAGAGGGAGAAAAGGAGAGAGAGAGAAAGAATGTGTGTATATAAATAAATAAATAACGGATGAGGTGGGGCATTAGTGGAAGTTAGAGAAGTCAATGTTCAAGCCATCAGGTTGGAGGCTACCCAGACGGAATATAAGGTGTTGTTCCTCCAACCTGAGCGTGACTTCATTTCCCAGTGGCCACACATTTTAATTCCACATCCCATTCCCATTCTGATATGTCTATCCACCGCCTCCTCTACTGTAAAGATGAAGCCACACTCAGGTTGGAGGAACAACACCTTATATTCCGTCTGGGTAGCCTCCAACGTGATGGCATGAACATTGACTTCTCTAACTTCCGCTAATGCCCCACCTCATCCGTTATTTATTTATTTATATACACACATTCTTTCTCTCTCTCTCCTTTTCCTCCCTCTGTCCCTCTGACTATACCCCTTGCCCATCCTCTGGGTTTTTTCCCCCCTTCCCCCTTTTCCTTCTCCCTGGGCCTCCTGTCCCATGATCCTCTCATATCCCTTTTGCCAATCACCTGTCCAGCTCTTGGCTCCATCCCTCCCCCTCCTGTCTTCTCCTATCATTTTGGATCTCCCCCTCCCACTTTCAAATCTTTTACTAGCTCTTCCTTCAGTTAGTCCTGACGAAGGGTCTCGGCCCGAAACGTCAACTGGACCTCTTCCTACAGATGCTGCCTGGCCTGCTGTGCTCACCAGCAACTTTGATGTGTGTTGCTTGAATTTCCAGCATCTGCAGAATTCCGCGTGTTAACATAATCAAGGATTCCTTCAACCCTGGTGATTCTCACATTTCCTCTTTCTGATTAGACAGAAGGCAGGAAAGCTTGAGAACACGTACCACCAGGCTCAAGGACGGCTTCTGTCCCACTCTCAAATGGACCTTTTATACAAGAGAATGAAACTCTGATCTCTCAGCCTGCCTTTTCAAGGCTCTTGCACATTATTTGTCAATCTGCACTTTCTAAGTAACTGTAACAGCATGTTCTGCTCTCCATTTTGTTTATCTTTTGTACAACCTTGAGGTACTTCAAGTATGTACAGAATGATCTGCCTGGATGGAAAGCAAACTAAGCTAATTACAGTATCTCAGGACAAGTGACAATAATAAACAAATTCCTGATTAAGAGGTGGGGGGTTAATTGGCTCCTGTGAATTACCCCTTAACATAGGTAAGTGATAAAAGAATCTAATGGGAGTTGATGGGCACTCGAGAGAGAATAAGTGGAGAGGGAAATGAGACTGATAGGATGCTGTACTTAGATTCACCATAGGACTAAAGGGCTAAATGGCCTTATTCTTTGACAAGATAAGGGAAATGAGTTTCAGTAAAAATAAGCAAGCTAAGACCTGCTCATCGGGTAGATCCTAATAATATTAATCACGTGATGTGATATCAAAATGGACGGCATTATAATCCCACTGATAATAATTTTAATGAAAATCAAACCTGGGGCATAATGGTTGGCCAATATGACACCATCAGTAATATACAAACAAAGTAAATTTACTGCATCTGATTTGTATGAGGGACCAGTTAGGCTGGACTTGTGAGATGCTGAAAAATACTGTAGAATTAAAGTTATTTGATAATTTCTTCCACTACTGTCTGCAATCTCTAAACAAAAAATCAAATTAATCAGCTGGACTGACTTGGGCTGCAAAGTATTTTCAGAATAAATACAAAATATCGGAAGGAATAAAACAATTGCTTATATAGAAGGGCAATCAATAATGAAAAATCCCCAACATTTGTTTTAGTTACTTTGTGTTGTAGAGCTACAAATCTCTTAAGGTTCCAGAATAACAATTATTATTTAATGATGAGAACATTTGCTGATGTTGAAAATCCAAGGAACCCAAACAAAATGCTGGCAGAACTCAGCACGACAAGCAGCATCTATGGAAAAGAGTAAACAGTTGACATTTCGGGCTAGGGCCCTTCATCGGGACTGGAAAAAAAGATGAGAAGTTAGAGGAAGAAGGTGTGGGGAGGGGAGGAAGAAGTACGAGGTGGTAAGTGAAAGGTGAAACTGGGAGAGGGAGAGTGGTGAAGTAAAGAGCTAGGAAGTTGATAGGTGAAAGAGATAAAGAGCTGGAGAAGGGGGAATCAGAAAGGAGAGGGTAGAAGATCATGGAAGAAAGGGAAGAGGGAGGAGCATCAGAGGGAGCTGTTGGGCAGGTAAGAAGAGAAGTGAGAGAGGAAACCAGAAATGTGAATGGTGGGGAGGGGTGGGCAATTGCTGGGGGTTCAAGAAATTGATGTTCACGCCCAGACGGAATATAAAGTGTTGTGCCTCCACCTAAGTGTGACCTCATCGTGGCAGTAGAGGAGGCCATGGACTGACAATTATTATTTAATGCATGTCTTCTTCCACTCCCTTTTCTTTGTACTTGTGGAAAACGATTTCCTACAGAAGTGAAATAACTGTGCACTCAACTGTTTTTATTTATTCCAATGTAAGGGGATAGGTAATCCTGACTTCTATTTACCTTTCTCCTCAGTGAACAAGATCAACATCCTTTAAAAGATGTCTGTTTATTTAAAAAATATTTGCAGTTTGGGAATATATATTTATATTCCAAACATATAGGTGCATAAAGACAGTGTTCCAATGTTACTTGCCTGACTTAAAACTGCTTCAGAATATGGAAGAGGAAATTCAATAGCTCTCAGCTTTGCTCATAGAAGCTGCTTTAGAGAAAGGTTAATAACATAAGGAGCATTGTGATGCTGAGTCTCATTGAAAATCGTAGTGGTGCAGTTAGATTTACAAGGCTGGTAACATAGAGACGTGCACAAAAGAATCCTTCCATGATGGAATTTAAATTCAGCAAATAAGCTGGAATTTAAAAACATCTTTTAGGACATTCCTCCCTCAACAGATGAAATCTACATTGCTTATGTGGTCTATGTTGTGTGAGTCCAAATGTGCAGCAATGTGGTTGAATTCTAATTACATTTTGAATGATGCATCAAAACTGCTGTTAAAAGGATAATGCTAGGCAGATAAAAGCTGGAATTGACCTAGGCACTGATTTTGAATGCAGCAAAGTGTAGTCCTTTTCATCAACATCAGAAGTCTAAATTTGGAAAGTGATTCCAAAGACTCATTTACTAACAGTCTCGACAAAAGCTAACAGCAGTCAGGAATTACACCTAACAGCAGGATGCCAGCCAGTCTCCATCATCATAATCCTAACCCTGACCTATTAGCAGGATAACCCACCTAACTATGCATATCGGAAGGAGTAAACCTTGGAATAATCATTGTTGACTCCAAACCCAGTGGAACTCACGGTAATAGCTCAAAATTGAGTATGGAAATTTCCTCTTGATTTCTGCCTACTGCCCTCTTTCATCTGTTGAACAACACTTGGAGGCAACACTGAAAGGAGAAAGTGCATATCTTGTACTTTGAGTTATCATCAAATCCATCACCAACAGAGGTTATTGTTACCAGAATAGATTTGTAGCATGCGGGGAACAAAATGCAAGTAGATTGATGAGGACTACTTGACCTTGCCCTTATTGCTCTACATGTGGAAAATGCCGCTATGCATGACAATATTTATAGAAGCAACACCTGTACAACACTTGCAGAGACGTAGTTCAATTATAGCACCTAAAGCACACTCCATAGTGTTATACTGCATCACAATTGTAATACATAGCTTACAGGTTCTATGGAAACACGGAAATGCATTCTTTCATAATCTCTGATCTCATGGTCTGGCATTACTCTCACTCTGCTATTACCATCAGGCGAGAGATCAACTGATTCAAAAAGGAGCATAGACACACAGTCAGGGAGAAGCAAATTACCTTCCTAAAACTAAGTTGACAATTTGGCGAAGCTGCAACACCAGAGTATACACAACCTTAACAACAAAACACTGCATTCAGACAGCAGGACTTGTACTTTGAATTGTTGGACACTGGCGAGTTTTGTGGAACAGAGGGGCCGAGGAGTACAAGTGCAAAGTTCATTGAAAGGAGCGTCACAGGTAGATAGGGTGGTGAAAAAGGCACTTAGCGTACTGAAATTCATTAGTCAAGGCATTGTATATGTGAGTTGGGACATTATGTTGCAGTTGTATCGTGAGGCTGCACTTGGAATACTGTGTAGAGTTTTGGTTGCTTGTCATAGAAAAGACATGGTTAAACTGGAAAGAGTGTAGAATAGATTTACGAAGATGTTGCCAGGTCTACAGGGCCTGAGTTACAGGGCGAAGTCAGCCAGACTTGGTCTTTATTCCTTGGAATGCAGGAGAATGAGACATGACCTGATACAAAAGTTTAAAATTATGTGAGGCATAGATAAGGTAAACAGCAACAGTCTTTCTTCAGGGATAGAGAAGTCCAAAACTTGGCGGTAGGGGGGAGGATAGATTTCAGATTAGAGAAGAAAGATTTAAAAGAGAATTGGGAACATACAACATAGAAATCTACAGCACATTCCAGGCCCTTCGGCCCACAATGTTGTACTGACCATGTAACCGACTCTAGGAACTACCCAGAATTACCACATAACCCTTTATTTTCCTAAGCTCCATGTATCCATCTAAGAATTTCTTAAAAGACCCTATTGTACCCGCTTCCACCACCGTTGTCGGCAGTACATTCCACGCACCCACCACTCTCTGTGTGAAAATCTTACCGCTGACATCCCCCTTCTACCTACTTCCAAGCACCTTAAAACTATGCCCATTCGTGTTAGCCATTTCAGCCCTGGGAAAAAGCCTCTGGCTATCAACAAAATCAAAGCCTCTCATCATCTTATGGTCTTATGGTCTTAATCTTATACACCTCTATGAGGTCACCGCTCATCCTCCGTCACTCCAAGGAGAAAAGGCCGAGTTCACTCAACCTATTCTCATAACGCACGCTCCCCAATACAGGCAACATCCTTGTAAATCTCCTTTGCACCCTTTCTATGGCTTCCACATCCTTCCTGTAGTGAAGCAACCAGAATTGAGCACAGTACTCCATGTGGGATCTGACCAGGGTCCTATATAGCTGCAACATTACCTCTCGGCTCCTAAATTCAATTCCACCATCGATAGAAACATAGAAACATAGAAAAAAGGTGCAGGAGTAGGCCATTCGGCCCTTCGAGCCTGCATCGCCATTTATTATGATCATGGCTGATCATCCAACTCAGAACCCCACCCCAGCCTTCCCTCCATACCCCCTGACCCCCGTAGCCACAAGGGCCATATCTAACTCCCTCTTAAATATAGCCAATGAACTGGCCTCAACTGTTTCCTGTGGCAGAGAATTCCACAGATTCACCACTCTCTCTGTGAAGAAGTTTTTCCTAATCTCGGTCCTAAAAGGCTTCCCCTCTATCCTCAAACTGTGGCCCCTTGTTCTGGACTTCCCCAACATTGGGAACAATCTTCCTGCATCTAGCCTGTCCAATCCCTTTAGGATCTTATACGTTTCAATCAGATCCCCCCTCAATCTTCTAAATTGATGAAGGCCAATGCACCATATTGGAGAGAAGGTCGGTGGGGGGCGGTGCGAGGATGTGTACAAAGGATCAATCCTATGTCCTGTGTACCTTTATTTTAAATCACTGAAGATTTCCATGAAAATTACTGATTTTGTAATATAAAAAATAACACCAGTGTCAATTCTATAAGACCATTGACATAGGAGCAAAATTAGGTCATTCAACCCATCCTTTCATCATGGCTGATCCATTTCCCTCGCATCCCCATTCACCTACCTTCTCTCCGTAACCTTACATGCCCTGACCAATCAAGAACCTATCAAACTCTGCCTTAAATACACCCAATAACCTGGCCTCCACAGCCACCTGTGGCGAAGAAATCCACAGATTTTACACCCTCTTGCTAAAGAAATACCTCCTCATCTCCATTTTAAATGGACACCCCTCTATTTTCATGCTACGCCCTCTGGTCTTAGACTCCCCCTTGCTGTTCACATCCACTTCATCTAGGCTTTTCAACACTTGATAGGTTTCAATGAGATCCCCCCTGCATTCTTCTAAATTCCACTCAGTAAAGGCTCAGAGCCATCATTCGTTCCTCATATGATAAGCTTTTCGTTCCCGGAATCATTCTCGGGAACATCCTTTGAACCCTTTCCAATGTCAGCATATCCTTTCTTAGGTAAGGGACCTAGAGCTGCTCTCAAGACTCCAAGTGAGGCCTTAACAGAGCTTTATAAAGCCTCAGCATTACATCCTGTTTCTAATCAGAATCAGATTTAGTATCACCGGCATATGTCGTGAGATTCACTAAATTTGATAAAATGGTAAATAAATATAGAGAAAAAACAGAGTTACATTAAATAGTGAAGTTAAAATAAGTCGTGTAAAATAACAGGAAAGAGTGGCGTAGTGTTTATGGGTTCAATGTCCGTTTAGATGGTAGAGGGAAAGAAGCTTTTCCTGAATCGTTCAGTGTGTGCCTGCGGGCTTCTGTAAGTCCTTTGCAACAGTAACAGTGTGACGAAAGCATGTTCCGGGAGGTGGGATCCTTAATATTGGACGCTGCTTCCCTAAGGCATCGGTCCTCCAAGGTGTCTGGGATACTACGGAGGCTGGTAGCCAATTTTACAAGTTTCTGCAACTCATTTCGATTCTGTTCAATAGCCTCCCCCTCCCCCATACTAGATGATGATGCAGCCAGTCAGAATGCTCTCCACAGTATATTTGTAGAAGTTTTCAACTGTCTTATTTGACAAACCAAATTTCCTCAAGCTCCTAATGAAATATAGCTACTGTCTTGCCTTCTTTATTAATTAATTATTAATGGCTCCGTCTGTCGAAGTAGACAATGGATGTGCCCGTTTAGGACTCAATTGAGTGTGGAACAGCGTTGGCTGTGGCTGAATAAGCCGATTTTTGAGCGGCAGTCCTTGGCACAGCTGCTGCACACGAAAGCTGATGTCTGCGGCTGGGTAGTCACTGCCACAGCTTTCCTTCTCTATCTTCTGTCTGACCACAGTCGAGTTCATTTTTCCTCTGCATTGGTAATGCCTGTACGTACAGCCTGTCGCCAAGTGCAGCGATTTGCAGATGTCTCTTCCCAAGTGTCCACCCTGATATCAGCAGACTTCAGGTCACGTTTACAAACGTCCCTGTAATACAGCAGTGGGCGTCCCATGGGCCGGGATCCTGCCCATAGGATGTCCTTGGGGATGCGGCCATCCTGCATGCGGCAGACGTGGCCTAGCCGGTGCAGTCATTTCTGTGTGAGAAGGACATACATGCTTGGCATGCTGGCCTGGTCCAGGACGTCCTTGTTTGGCACGCGGTCTTTCCAGTAAATGCCCAGGCTCATACAGCCATACCACACTGAGATGCAGTTGGTGAGTATGCTCTCAATGGCACAGTGGTAAAAGTCCGTCAGTATCCTGGGACAGAGGTGAGCTTTCTCGATGCTCTGCAGGAAATAATTAATATTTTCCAACTTTCAGTATTTGCTGATCTTCAAGAGACCTCATATGCTAACTTCTACCTTACCTCCATAAAAGCCCTGGTTATGATTCAACCGTCATTGCAATATGTTCCCCTTATCCCCATCACAGTGCTACTATTCTGAGGAGATCTATTCCTCTATTCCTCCACTCCTCCACTAATTCCTGCACCTTGCACCAACTACTTGGCATGGCACATTTTAAAAGTTTCACATCTTCAAAGCACACAAAAAATAAATTGCAGATGTTGGAAATAATCATTGGGCCATAAGAACGTAAGAATTGGGAGCAACAGATTTCACCTTTTACGTGGATGACCCTTCTTCAGAAATAGGAAAAAGGACACGTTTGAAAACAAGCAACACACACAAAATGCTGGAGGAGCTCAGCAGAAGGGTCCTAAAGAAGAGCCTCGTCCCAAAACATAGATTGTTCATTCATTTCCGTAGATGCTGCCTGACCTGCTAAGCTTTTCCAGCATTTTACGTGTGTTGCTCTGGATTTCCAGCATCAGCATACTTTCTCGTGCTAAAAGTTTGAAAGCAAGCTTCACTTAAGTTGCAGGAAAGGGGAAGGTTTGGAGACAGTAAAGGGAATGTCTGTGACAGGTAGACACCAAGAGAAACTGACAAAATACGTGTAATTTTGATGCCAGCTGAGAGAGGTGGTGAAAGCCTGTTAATTATATTCCAAAGAAGGTGCAAATAAGGAGCGATAAAAGAAAAGAGGAGGGAAAAGAAATATGAAAAAAATGCAGGAACTGTATGATAAAACATACAGTAACTGTTTATTGGAATGAAAGAGAATCCTCTGAGTGTAGATGAAAAAAAATGCCTTTGGAAATGTTAATGATCAAATTATTGCAGAAGAAGAACCTGTACATCAGCTTTTGAAAATGCTGATGATTCCAGCACCTTCCACATTCAAGTATGTGTGAGAGTAGCTAAAACATCAAAGCAGGAATGGACTTGATAGTAAAATGGACAAATTCATTAACACCAAAATGTGAATAAATTATTTTCAAAAGTTTGCAGCAAACAGCCAAGAAGAAGGAAAATGTAATACAATCAATGAGAGAGTTGCATTAATCGAATTAATACAAATATCACCACTCTTCAAGAAGGGAGGGAGATAAAAGAGAAAAATATATAGGCCAGTTAGTCTGACCGCAATGATTGGGAAGATATTGGATTTGACTGTTAGGGGTGAGGTTTTGGGCAACTTGGAGGCATATGATAAAGTAGGCTGAAGACAGCGTGGTTTCCTTAAGGGAACCTCTTGCCTGCAAATCTGTTAGAATTCTTTAAGGAAATAACAAGCAGGGTAGACGAAGCAAAATCAATAGATGTTGTGTACTGGGATTATCAGAAGGTGTTTGGCAAGGCGCTATCTATTCCTCACTCTGACCTTTTACCTCTTCTCACTTGCCTATTTCTTGCATCTGGTCCCCTTCGCCTTCCCTTCCTCCAGTGGTCCACTGTCCTCTCCTATCAGATTCCTTCTTCTGCAGCCCTTTACCTTTCCTGCCCACCTGGCTTCACCTATCACCCTCCAGCTAGCACCTTATTATACTGGCATCTTCTCCCTTGCTTCTCAATGCTGAAAAAGGGTCTCGGCCTGAAACGTTGACTATCTATTCACTTTGTTAAATGCTGCCTGACCTATTGAGTTTCTCCAGCATTTTGTGTGGAATGGGGTAATAATTGTTTCTGAACCAGCTGGTGTGGCTTCTGACGTTCCTATACCTTCTTCCTGGTGGCAGCAGTGAGAACAGAGCATGGCTTAGATAGAGAGGGTTCTTGATGATAGATGCTGCTTTCCTGTGACAGCACTCCTTGTGGATGTGCTCAATGGTGGGGAGGGCTTTACCTGTGATGGACTGGGCTGCATCCACTACTTTTTGTAGGCTTCTCTGTTCAAGAGCTATCATGTTTTCTTAAGAGGCCGTGGATCAACCAGTCAATATGCTCTCCACTACTCATCTATAGTAGTTTGTCAAAGTTTTAGATGACATCTGAATCTTCGCAAACATCTAAGAAAGTAAAGGCACTGCTATGCTTTCTACATAGTACCACTTATGTGCTGCACCCAGAAAGATCCTCTGAAATGATAACGCTGAGAAATGTAAATTTGCTGCACCTCTGATCCTCTGGCTTAGGGATCTCCTGTTTCCTTCCCCTGAAGTCAATAATCACCTCCTTTGTCTTACTGACATTGAGTGAGAGGTCGTTGATTGTGGCACCACTCAGCCAGTCTCTCTTCTCTGTGCTGATTCACTGCCATCTTTGCTTTGGCCAACAACAGTGGTGTCGTCAGCAAGTTCAAATGTGGCACTGGAGTTGTGCTCAGTCTCACAGTCATAAGTGTAGAATGAATTGAGTAGGGCCTGAGCACAGGTCTTGTGGTGCACTGGTACTAAAGGAGATTGTGGTGGAGATGTTGTTGCCCATCTGAGCGGACTGAGATCTGTAAGTAAGAAAATCAATGATCCAGTTGCACAAGGAGGTATTGAGGCCACGGTCTTGAAGTGTATTCATTAGCATTGAGGGGATGATCGTATTGACTGCTGAGCTGTAGCCAATGAAGAGTACCCTAATGTATGCATCTTCACCATCCATACGGTCCAGGGTTGAGAAGAGAGCCAATGAAATGGCATCTATTGTTGACCTATTCTGATGGTGGACAAATTGGAGCAGATCCAAGTTGTTCCTCAGACAGGTTTCATCACCAGCCTTTAAAGTACTTCATCACACGGGATGTATGTACAACTGGACAATAGTCATTGAGGCAGATTGCCATGTTTTTCTTAGGCACTAGTTATATTGAAGCCTGTGTGAAATAAGTGGTGCCTCAGACCACCAAAACAAAAGGTTGAAGATATTGGTGAACATTCCAGCCAGTAGATCCGCACAGCTCATTAGTACTCGGCCAGTACCCCATCTGGACTGAAATCATCCGGAGCTTGTGAAGGCGTCTCCATGGTTTGATGGCCAAAGCAAGCATAAAAAGCATCGGGCGCATCTGGGAGCAAAGCCTTGATGCAGCTATGTCGATTGGTTTCACTTTGTAGATGATTGCATTCTAGCCTTGCCATAGCTGTCGAGCATTCTTCAAGCTTGGTCCCGAATTGCCATATTGCAAATGAGATGTATTTCTGGAGATCATATCTGGACCCCTTGCATTTTACTTGGTTGCCTGAGTGCCACTGATCTGGCCCTCATCAGATTCTGCATCTCATGGTTCATCCAGGGGTTCTGGTTGAGGAAAACTCTGAATCATATCGCGGGGAACACTCATCTATGACTATTTTTATAAAGACCATAGTAACCGGGGTGTATTCGTTCAGATCCTCTAATGAGTCCTTGTATACGGGCCAGTGCACCAACGAGAAGGAATCTTATAGCCTCTCTTCAGCCTGCCACAAAACTTTGTTGCAAACAACAGGAATTCTGCAGATGCTGGAAATTCAAGCAACACACATCAAAGTTGCTGGTGAACGCAGCAGGCCAAGCAGCATCTATAGGAAGAGGCGCAGTCGACGTTTCAGGCCGAGACCCTTCGTCAGGACTAACTGAAGGAAGAGTGAGTAAGGGATTTGAAAGCTGGAGGGGGAGGGGGAGATCCAAAATGATAGGAGAAGACAGGAGGGGGAGGGATAGAGCCGAGAGCTGAACAGGTGATAGGCAAAAGGGGATACGAGAGGATCATGGGACAGGAGGTCCGGGAAGAAAGACGGGGGGGGGGCGGACCCAGAGGATGGGCAAGAGGTATATTCAGAGGGACAGAGGGAGAAAAAAGAGAGTGAGAGAAAGAATGTGTGCATAAAAATGAGTAACAGATGGGGTACGAGGGGGAGGTGGGGCCTAGCGGAAGTTAGAGAAGTCAATGTTCATGCCATCAGGTTGGAGGCTACCCAGACGGAATATAAGGTGTTGTTCCTCCAACCTGAGTGTGGCTTCATCTTTACAGTAGAGGAGGCCGTGGATAGACATGTCAGAATGGGAATGGGATGTGGAATTAAAATGTGTGGCCACTGGGAGATCCTGCTTTCTCTGGCGGACAGAGCGTAGATGTTCAGCAAAGCAGTCTCCCAGACTGCGTCGGGTCTCACCAATATATAAAAGGCCACATTGGGAGCACCGGACGCAGTATATCACCCCAGTCGACTCACAGGTGAAGTGATGCCTCACCTGGAAGGACTGTTTGGGGCCCTGAATGGTGGTAAGGGAGGAAGTGTAAGGGCATGTGTAGCACTTGTTCCGCTTACACAGATAAGTGCCAGGAGGGAGATCAGTGGGGAGGGATGGGGGGGACGAATGGACAAGGGAGTTGTGTAGGGAGCGATCCCTGCGGAATGCAGAGAGAGGGGGGGAGGGAAACCTTGAACTCCAGGCCGGGTCTTTATGTGCTGCTGTTGTGACTCCCGTCTCCCCTTCCCCCACCACCACTCCGCAGCCCCGTCTTCCTCAGATCCCACCGTCAGCTCCTGGGCCCTCAGAGGCTCCATCTTCCTCTCACCCCAACCCTCCCGTCTCCATTGACACCCCCAGCCTCCCCCCTCCCCCCTCTGATCCCAGCTCTCATCCGTGCCGGGTCTTTACCATCCCCTCCGACCTTCAACTGTCGGAGGCAGAACGCTCTGTTCTCAGTAAGGGCCTCACGTTTGTCCCCCTTCGCCCACACCTCAGCGAGTTCCGTGTTCGCCACGATGCGGAACTTTTCTTCTGCCGTCTACGTCTCCGAGCCTACTTCTTCGGCAAGGACTCTTCCACCCCCACCGATGACCCCTTCTCCCGTCTTCAACCCTCCTCTTCTTCATGGACACCCCGCTCTGGTCTTCTGCCTGCTCTGGATCTCTTTATTGCTAACTGCCGACGGGACATCAACCGTCTCGACTTCACCGCACCTTGTCCCCATTCCAACCTCACTCCTTCGGAACACTCTGCTCTCCACTCCCTCCGCACTAATCCTAACATTATTATTAAACCCGCCGATAAGGGGGGTGCTGTTGTAGTCTGGCGTACTGACCTCTACCTTGCCGAGGCACAGCGACAACTCGCGGATACCTCCTCTTATTTACCCCTCGATCGTGACCCCACTAAGGAGCACCAGGCCATTGTCTCCCACACTATCAACGACTTTATCCGCTCAGGGGATCTCCCATCCACTGCTACCAACCTTATAGTTCCCACACCCCGCACTTCCCGTTTCTACCTCCTACCCAAGATCCACAAACATGCCTGTCCTGGCCGACCTATTGTCTCAGCTTGCTCCTGCCCCACCGAACTCGTTTCTGCATACCTCGACACTGTTTTATCACCCCTTGTTCAATCCCTTCCGACCTATGTTCGTGACACTTCTCACGCTCTTAAACTTTTCGATGATTTTAAGTTCCCTGGCCCCCACCGCTTTATTTTCACCATGGATGTCCAGTCCCTATATACTTCCATCCCCCATCAGGAAGGTCTCAAAGCTCTACGCTTCTTTTTGGATTCCAGACCTAATCAGTTCCCCTCCACCACCACTCTGCTCCGTCTAGCAGAATTAGTCCTTACTCTTAATAATTTCTCCTTTTGCTCCTCGCATTTCCTCCAAACTAAAGGTGTAGCTATGGGCACCAGTATGGGTCCTAGCTATGCCTGCCTTTTTGTTGGGTTTGTGGAACAATCTATGTTCCGTGCCTATTCTGGTATCTGTCCCCCACTTTTCCTTCGCTACATCGACGACTGCATTGGCGCTGCTTCCTGCACGCATGCAGAACTCGTTGACTTTATTAACTTTGCCTCCAACTTTCACCCTGCCCTCAAGTTTACCTGGTCCATTTCCGACACCTCCCTCCCCTTTCTAGATCTTTCTGTCTCTGTCTCTGGAGACAGCTTATCCACTGATGTCTACTATAAGCCTACTGACTCTCACAGCTATCTGGACTATTCCTCTTCTCACCCTGTCTCTTGCAAAAATGCCATCCCCTTCTCGCAATTCCTCCGTCTCCGCCGCATCTGCTCTCAGGATGAGGCTTTTCATTCTAGGACGAGGGAGATGTCTTCATTTTTTAAAGAAAGGGGCTTCCCTTCCTCCACTATCAACTCTGCTCTTAAACGCATCTCCCCCATTTCACGTACATCTGCTCTCACTCCATCCTCCCACCACCCGACTAGGAATAGGGTTCCCCTGGTCCTCACCTACCACCCCACCAGCCTCCGGGTCCAACATATTATTCTCCGTAACTTCCGCCACCTCCAACGGGATCCCACCACTAAGCACATCTTTCCCTCCCCCCCTCTCTCTGCATTCCGCAGGGATCGCTCCCTACACAGCTCCCTTGTCCATTCGTCCCCCCCATCCCTCCCCACTGATCTCCCTCCTGGCACTTATCCGTGTAAGTGGAACAAGTGCTACACATGCCCTTACACTTCCTCCCTTACCACCATTCAGGGCCCCAAACAGTCCTTCCAGGTGAGGCATCACTTCACCTGTGAGTCGACTGGGGTGATATACTGCGTTCGGTGCTCCCGATGTGGCCTTTTATATATTGGTGAGACCCGACGCAGACTGGGAGACCGCTTTGCTGAACATCTACGCTCTGTCCGCCAGAGAAAGCAGGATCTCCCAGTGGCCACACATTTCAATTCCACATCCCATTCCCATTCTGACATGTCTATCCACGGCCTCCTCTACTGTAAAGATGAAGCCACACTCAGGTTGGAGGAACAACACCTTATATTCCGTCTGGGTAGCCTCCAACCTGATGGCATGAACATTGACTTCTCTAACTTCCGCTAGGCCCCACCTCCCCCTCGTACCCCATCTGTTACTCATTTTTATGCACACATTCTTTCTCTCACTCTCTTTTTTCTCCCTCTGTCCCTCTGAATATACCTCTTGCCCATCCTCTGGGTCCCCCCCCCCCGTCTTTCTTCCCGGACCTCCTGTCCCATGATCCTCTCGTATCCCCTTTTGCCTATCACCTGTTCAGCTCTCGGCTCTATCCCTCCCTCTCCTGTCTTCTCCTATCATTTTGGATCTCCCCCTCCCCCTCCAGCTTTCAAATCCCTTACTCACTCTTCCTTCAGTTAGTCCTGACGAAGGGTCTCGGCCTGAAACGTCGACTGCGCCTCTTCCTATAGATGCTGCTTGGCCTGCTGCGTTCACCAGCAACTTTGATGTGTGTTGACAAAACTTTGTTGTCCTTATCTCTGGAGTCTTGCTCTTTAGCCTCTGCCTGTATGCAGGAAGGAATTCTGCCAAGTAATCTGATTTCCTGAAGTACAGTTTAGGCATGGAATGGTAGCGTTTTTAATGCTTATATAGCAGTGTTCGAGTGTATTGGAACCCTTGGTGCTGCAGGTGATATGTTGATAATAGATGGGCAGAGATTTCTTCAAAGAAACCTATATGAAGTCCCTGACAATGATTTTGGTAGGCTGTTTCTTGCTTATTGATGGCGACACTCAATACACCAAATACCTTCTTAACATCAGCTTTTGGCAGAAGGTGAACAGCAGTCAGGGTCATGGAGAAGACCTCTCTTGGCAGGTAGAACGACTGGCACTTAATTGTTAGATAAGATCATAAGATATAGGAGCAGAATTAGGTCATTCAGCCCATCAAGTCTGCTCCACTATTCCATCATGGCTGATCCCGGATCCCACTCACGACCCCTTACACCTGCCTTCTTGCCATATCCTTTGATGTCCTGGCTGATCAGGAAAGCATATGCACAGACTTGGCCTCCACTGCAGTTTGTGGCGAAGCATTCCACAGATTTACTATTCTCTGGCCAAAAAACATTCTCCTAACCTTTGTTCTAAAGGGTTACCCTTCAATTCTGAGGCTGTACCTTCTAGCTCTGGATAACTCCACCACAGGACATATCCTTTCCACATCCACCCTTTCTAGTCCTTTCAGAAGGTTTCAATGAGATCCCCCCCCCCATTCTTCAAAATTCCTGCGAGTACAAGCCCAAAGTTGCCAATGCTCCTCATATGTTACCTCCTTCATTCCCAGAATCATCCTCGTGAATCTCCTCTCAACTCTCTCCAATGACAACACATCCTTTTTGAAATGAGGCCCAAAACTGTTGACAATACTCCAAATGTGGTCTAACTAGTGTCTTATTAAAGATCAGTATTATCTTTTTGCTTTTATATTCTATTTCCCTTGCCAACATTGCATTTCCCTCCTTTACCACAGACTCAACCTGCAAATTAACCTTCTGGATGTCTTGCATGAGGATTCCTAAGTCCCTCTGCATCTCTGATGTTTGAAGCTTCTCTCCATTTAGATCCGCACTATTGTTCCTTTTACCAAAATGCATTATCGCACATTTCCCAACAATGTATTCCATCTGCCACTTTTTTGATCATTCGTCCAATTTTTCTAAGTCCTACTGCAATCGCATTGCCTTCACAGTACTACCTCCACCTGTCTTAGTATCATCTGCAAACTTTGCTACAAAGCCATCGATTCCATTATCTAAATCATTGACAAGCAATGTGAAAAACAGCGATCCCAATACTGAACCCTGAGGAACACCACTAGTCACCGGCAGCCAAGCAGAAAATCCCCCTTTATTCCCACTTGCTTCCTCGTGCCTGTCAGCCATTCCACTATCCAAGCCAGTATCTTTCCTGTAATGCTGTAGGATTTTATCTTGTTAAGCAGCTTTATGTGTGGCACCTTATCAAATGCCTTCTGAAAATCAAAGTCAATGACATCCACTGCCTCTCCTTTGTCCACCCTGCTTGTTACTTCCTTGAAGAACTCTAACAGATTTGCCAGGCAGGATTTCCCTTCACAGAAACCAAGCTGATTTTGACTCATTTTATCATTAGTTTCCAAGTACCTTCCAACCTCATCCTTAACAATAGACTCCAACACTTTCCCAACCACTGAAGTTAGACTAACTGGCCTATAATTTCCTTTATTTTGCCTTCCACCCTTTGTAAAGAGTGGAGTGACATTCGCAATCTTCCATTCCCCCAGGACCATGCCAGAATCAAGTAATTCTTGAAAGATGTTTCCAGTCAAGGGAACAAGAGAGCAACAAGACCATTGTGTCTGGGCTCCTCAAAGAGGTTATCAGGAAATCTAAACCCTGACCTTTTGCCTTCTCCAAATCAGCAGTCCAGTCTCTTCTGTATATCAAGAAGCTCCATGGTCTTACCGATGTATCACACAATTCTGGAATGAGCCATGTCGCTGTGAAATAGAGAATACAGCAATATTTCAATTCGCTGTGATACAGCAATCTTGCCTATAGGTCCTCAGTCTTGTTTTCCAGGGACTGTACATTTGCTAGCAAGATTCGCGCCCCTTCATTTTAGCCTGGCGTGGAGTCATCACCTCTTCCCTCTCTTTCGGCAGTGGCGATGTACCTTTCCTCACTTAAAGCATGCCTGTGAGTTAAGTCTGCCGTATCCATCGGAAGATAAATTGTGATATCTCCATATTGTCGAGACTGTTCAAAAGTAAGTTAGTTAAAGGCTGAGAGCAGTACAAAGGAAGCATATTTAAAAATTTTGTAAGCTGTCCTTAACACATCACTGTGGTTCACCAGCTCCTTAGTTCACCCTTCTAATTGTGGTTGATGGATTAGTATGCCATCAACCACACTAAAAATTTATTCTTCTTCTAGCAGTACATAGTTGGTGCAATGAATACCCTCTATAAAATACACTGCATTTACTCACTGAGTCTGATTGCATCTCCTCAATCTGCAATCTTTAACATCAAGAAGGACAAGAACTTCAAGCATCTAGGTTACTTCAATTATTTTCTTCCAATCTACATTACATCCCTACATGTCATATTGTTTCTTTGTTGTTGGGTAAAGATTCTGAGAACTCTCTAACCAGCAGTACAATGGGAACAATTGGAATGACTGCTACCATTCAAGGGGGCAGCTTACCGTCATCATCTCAAATACATTGAGGGATGTGCAATACATTCTGGCCTTGCTGCTGGTGCTCATAACCTTAAAAATAAATGAATAGGTGAATTAGATTAGATTCAACTTTATTGTCATTGTGCCGAGTACAGATAAAAAAACCAATGAAATGCAGTTAGCATCTGACCAGAAATGCAAATAAAAAGTAAGTGCTAGAGCACACGAATATAAAAGTACTGAGACAGTACAAAATGGGTGCAATACTGCTTAGCGCTGTGATGTGAGGTTCAGCAGGGTCACAGCCTCAGGGAAGAAGCTCTTCCTGTGCCTGCTGGTGCGGGAGCGGAGGCTCCTATAGCGCCTACCGGATGGGAGGAGAGTAAAAAGTCCATGGTTAGGGTGAGATGCATCCGTGATAATGCTTTTCACCCTGCCCAGGCAGCATTTATTGTAGATGTTCTCAATGGTGGACAATTGGATGCCGTTAATCTGCTGGGCAGTTTTCACCACACGCTGGAGTGCTTTGCAGTCCGATATGGGACATAGTAACCGAGACAGTGCAGACTCCACACAAACAGAACCCAAGGTCAGGACTGAATTATATACTGCTTGACAGCACTGCAGGTGACAGTGATCAATATTTTTCTAATATTGAAAGTGGACTGGATGGCTTGTAATTAACCAGCCTGGGTTTGTCCTGTAACACACATAAAATGCTGGAGGAACTCAGCAGGTCAGGCAGCACCGATGGAAAGGAATAAGGTGTTGAGCTTACAGGAATAAGCTCTGGAGCTGTAAGGCAACTGATTTAACCGGCTACATCATTGTGCCGCCACAAATAAGATAAAAAGCAGAAACCTTACCCCAACTAATAAATAGAGCAGAAATTAACAAGCTGTAAAATAACTACTGTTGCTCTGAGTTTACCTTACTACATTTAATTTTCTCGGTTGCAACTGTGCCAGAAAATAAACGCTACAGACATATATTCCAGTTTTATTCTAACCAATCTATCTGATTTGAACAATTCAAACAAATTGTAATGGATTTTTTTCAGATAAGAGAGTTTACCATACGTGTAGAAATTTAAAACAATTTGATGTAATAAATGGTTAGATGATACTATTCTACTTTTTTGTTACCCGCAGTAAATGGATCTCAGGATAGTATTTGGTTCAGATACATACATAATTTGATAGTAACATTACATTGAACTTTGAACTTTTTTATTCACTGTGCTTATTTATAACTTTCATTTATAGCCATATAACCATATAATAATTACAGCATGGAAACAGGCCATCTTGGCCCTCCTAGTCCGTGCCCAACTCTTACTCTCACCTAGTCCCACTGACCTGCACTCAGCCCATAACCCTCCATTCCTTTCCTGTCCATATAGCTATCCAATTTTACTTTAAATGACAAGATCAAACCTGCCTCAACCACTTCTGCTGGAAGCTCGTTCCACACAGCTACCACTCTCTGAGTAAAGAAGTTCCCCCCCATGTTACCCCTAAACTTTTGCCCTTTAACTCTCAACTCACGTCCGCTTGTTTGAATCTCCCCCACTCTCAATGGAAAAAGCCTATCCACGTCAACTCTATCTATCGCCCTCATAATTTTCAATACCTCTATCAAGTCCCCCCTCAACCTTCTATGCTCTAAAGAATAAAGACCCAACTTGTTCAATCTTTCTCTATAACTTAGGAGATGAAACCCAGGTAACATTCTAGTAAATCTTCTCTGTACTCTCTCAATTTTGTTGACATCTTTCCCATAATTTGGTGACCAGAACTGTACCCAATACTCCAAATTTGGCCTTACCAATGCCTTGTACAATTTCAACATTACATCCCAACTCCTATACTCGATGTTCTGATTTATAAAGGCCAGCATACCAAAAGCTTTCTTCACCTCCCTATCCACATGAGATTCCACCTTCAGATAACTATGCACCATTATTCCTAGATCCCTCTGTTCTACTGAATTCTTCAATGCCCTACCGCTATGTCCTATTTTGATTAGTCCTACCAAAATGTAGCACCTCACATTTATCAGCATTAAACTCCATCTGCCATCTTTCAGCCCACTCTTCTAACTGGCCTAAATCTCTCTGCAAACTTTGAAAACCTACTTCATTATCAACGACTCTACCTATCTTAGTATCATCTGCATACTTACTAATCAAATTTACCACCCCATCATCCAGATCATTAATATATATGACAAACAACACTGGACCCAGTACAGATCCCCGAGGCACACCACTAGTCACTGGCCTCCAATCTGACAAACAGTTATCCACCACTGCTCTGTGGCATCTCCCATCCAGCCACTGCTGAATCCACATTACTACTTCAATATTAATACCTAACGATTGAACCTTCCTAACTAACCTTCCGTGTGGAACCTTGTCAAAGGCCTTACTGAAGTCCATATAGACAACATCCACCGCTTTACCCTCGTCAACTTTACTAGTAACCTCTTCAAAAAATTCAATAAGATTTGTCAAACATGACTTTCCACGCACAAATCCATGTTGACTGTTCCTAATCAGACCCTGTCTATCCAGACAATTATATATACTATCTCTAAGAATACTTTCCATCAATTTACCCACCACTGACGTCAAACTCACAGGCCAATAATTGCCAGGTTTACTCTTAGAACCTTTTTTAAACAATGGAACCAAATGAGCAATACGCCAATCCTCTGGCACCATCCCCATTTGTAATGACATTTTGAAATATTTCTGTCAGAGCCCCTGCTATTTCCACACTAACTTCCCTCAAGGTCCTAGGGAATATCCTGTCAGGACCTGGAGACTTATCCACTTTTATATTCCTTAAAAGCGCCAGTACTTCCTCTTCTTTAATCATCATAGTTTCCATAACTACCCTACTTGTTTCCCTTACCTTACACAATTCAGTGTCTTTCTCCTTAGTGAATACCGAAGAAAAGAAATTGTTCAAAATCTCCCCCATCTCTTTTGGCTCCGCACATTGCCGTCCACTCTGATTCTCTAAGGGACCAATTTTATCCCTCACTATCCCTTTGCTATTAATGTAACTGTAGAAACCCTTTGGATTTATTTTCACCTTACTTGCCAAAGCAACCTCATATCTTCTTTTAGCTCTTCTAATTTCTTTCTGAAGATTCTTTTTACATTCTTTATATTCCTCGCGCACCTCATTTACTCCAAGCTGCCTACATTTATTGTAGATCCCTCTCTTTTTCCAAACCAAGTTTCCAATATCCCTTGAAAACCATGGCTCTCTCAAACTTTTAACCTTTCCTTTCAACCTAACAGGAACATAAAGATTCTGTACCCTCAAAATTTCGCCTTTAAATGACCTCCATTTCTCTATTACATCCTTCCCATAAAACAAATTGTCCCAATCCACTCCTTCTAAATCCTTTCGCATCTCCTCAAAGTTAGCCTTTCTCCAATCAAAAATCTTAACCCTGGGTCCAGTCCTATCCTTCTCCAAAATTTTATTGAAACTAATGACATTGTGATCACTGAACCCGAAGTGCTCCCCAACACATACCTCTGTCACCTGAGCTATTTCATTCCCTAACAGGAGATTCAAGTTATATTCTTACAGAGGGTTGTGGTTCTGTGGAATGCTCTATCTCAGAAGGCAGTGGAGGCTAATTCTTTGGATTATTTCAGAAAAGAGTTAGATAGAGCTCTTAAAGATAGCGGACTGAAGGGATATGGGGAGAAGGCAGGAAAAGGGTATTGATTGTGGATGATCAGCCATGATCACAGTGAATGGTGGTGCTGGCTCAAAGGGTTGAATGGCCTACTCCTGCACCTATTGTCTATTGTCTATTGAGATCCAACACTGCCCCTTCTCTAGTTGGTATCTCTATGTATTGCTGCAAAAAGCTATCTTGCACACATTTTACAAACTCCAAACCATTGAGCCCTTTTACAGAATGGGTTTCCCAGTCTATGTGTGGAAAATTAATATCTCCCACAATCACAACCTTGTGCTTACTACAAATATCTGCTATCTCCTTTCAAATTTTCTCCTCCAATTCACGCTCCCCATGAGGTGGTCTATAATACACCCCTATAAGCATTAATACACCTTTCCCATTCCTTAATTCCACACAAATAGCCTCCCTAGACGAGTCCACGAATCTATCCTGCCAAAGCACTGCTGTAATATTTTCTCTGCCAAGCAATGCACCTCCCCCTCTTACCCCTCCGATTCTATCACATCTGAAGCAACAAAATCCAGATATCTTTAGATGCCAATCACACTTCTCCTGCAACCATGTTAAGCTAATAGCTACAACATCATATTTCCAGGTATCGATCCATGCTGTAAACTCATTCACCCTTCTCACAATGCTCCTAGCATTAAAATAGATGCATTTAACAAACTCTCCACCTCTTACTCTCTGTTTATCCCTAATGGTGCAAACAACTTTGTTATCTTTTTCTTCCTTCTCCCCTACGTCCTCAGTCCGAGAGCTCCCATTCTCTGTCCCCTGCCCACCCTCCCTCACATACCGTCCACCAGCTCTCTCCATCTGTGAACCAACCTCCTCCCTCCTAGTCTCTTCAATTTGATTCCCACCCCCCAACCATTCTAGTTTAAAGTCTCCCCACCAGGATATTGGTCTCCCTAGGATTCAAGTGCAACTCGTCCTTTTTGTACAGGTCACACCTGCACCAAAAAACGTCCTAATGATCCAGAAACTTGAATCACTGCCCCCTGCCCCAATCCTTCAGCCACATATTTATCTTCCACCTCATTCCATTCCTACTCTCACTGTTGCATGGCACAGACAGTAATCCTGAAATCACTACCTTTGTAGTCCTTCTTCTCAACTCCCTTCCTCACTCCCTATATTCTCCTTTCAGGACTTCTTCCCTTTTCCTACCTATGTCATTGATACCTATATGTACTACGACCTCTAGCTCCTCACCCTCCCACTTCAGAATATCTTGGATGCCATCAGAAACATCCCAGACCCTGGCAAACTACCATATGGGTCTCCTGACTGCATCCACAGAATCGCCTATCTGACCCCCTAACTATCGAGACCCCTATTACTACTGCCCTCCTCTTCCTTTCCCTACCCTTCTGAGCTACAGGGCCGGACTCTGTGCTGGAGGCATGGCCACTGGTTCTTCACCCAGGTAAGCTGTCCCCCCCAACAGTACACAAACAGGAGTACTTATTGTCAAGGGGCACAGCCACTGGGGTACTCTCTAGTGCCTGAGACTTCCCTTTCCTCCTCCTAACCGTGACCCACTTGTCTGCCTCCCTTGGCCCCGGTGTGACCACCTGCCTGTAACTCCTCTCTATCAACTCCTCACTCTCCCTGACCAGACGAAAGTCATCAAGCTGCAGCTCCAGTTCCCTAACACGGTCCCTTAGGAGCTGCAGCTCAGTGCACCTGGCACAGATGTGGACGTCCGGGAGGCTGGGAGACCCCAGGGCCTCCCACATCTGACACTAAGAACAACAAGCTGCCCTCACACTCATACTTCCCCCTTTACTCAAATAACAGGAAAAATTGAAAACCAAACCTTCTCCGCCTCGCCCGTTTCCACCTAAGCCCGTTGAGCCAAAGCCCTTAAGCCTTCACTCTGCTCCCGGCTCACTCCACTGCCCGCTGTATAAAGCTGTGTTCCTTTTAAATCTTCCGCGCTTCACTGCCCGACGTTACGCGCCTGCGCAGTCCCGCCTCTCTTAACTCCAATGATAAGTAGAAAAAATCAAAATGGCTCCCACCGCACTCCCACTCCGATTCTCAGACTTCCTCCTCCGAAGAAAGGTACAATTTGAAAGGTACAAGTTTAATTCAACTTCAATTCATAGTCAAGGATTAACTGTTAGATTTGGTGGCGCCACTAAGAAGGTGATTTGAGCTAGCAGCTCCGATGGAAATCATCAGATATTCCCGTTTTATACTGCTACAGCTGAAATCCACAGCTACAGTCATGGACAGTACAGTATGCAATATCATTTTAAAGTATTTAAAAATTTGATCGCTATTCAAAGTCATTGAATCTCAGATGGCATTCTCCAGTCACAAGTGTGGTTCCCCTTTAAGACAGCAGAAGAGTGGATGCCACACTGGATTAAAAGTTCATTTAAGGAGAGGAGGGTTCTGACTTCCATTGCCAATTATTTAGCTGGCAAACGTACAATCTCTGAAAAATAAAACTGAAGACTGCTGATCCAGAAGGACATCAGGGCAGCTGTGTTTTTTGTTTCACGGAGACTTGGCTATCCTCCACCTTTCTGGATGCAGCAATACAGCTTGCTGTCTTCACGATTCACAGCCAAGTTAGGGCTGCTGAGTCTTTCAGAGGTAGTGAAGGTGGAGTATACTTTATGATTAATCCTCATGGTACACAAACATAGTCATCCTGCCCCAGTCCTGCTCACCATACCTGCAACACATAGTGATCATGTTGTCCATTTTATATGCCACAGGAGTGCTCAGCCATCATCTTAGTAGCAGTGTACATCCCACCTCAGGCCTATGTCAAACAGGCTAAACGAACTGAGTGATGTAATCAACAAGCAGGAAACAGTGCGTCCTGATGCCTTCCCCATCATCCTGGGGATTTTAACCAGGCCAGCTTGAAAATATCGCTAAGTAATTGTCACCAACATATCACTTGTGGAACCAGAGGAGCCAACACACTGAAACACTGTTATGCTACCATTAAGAATGCTTACCGTAGCACTCCATGCCCACACTTTGTAAAGTCTGATCACCTGGCTGTACTTCTACTCCCTGAGTATAGGCAGAGACTGAAGACTGCAGCACCAGTAGAGAGGACCTAGAAGGTATGGAAAAGGGAGACAGAGGAGCGCTTACAGGATTGGTTTGAGTCGGTAGACTGGACAGTATACTGTGACTGAAGTCTGATTGAATACGCCACAGTTGTCACTGACTTCATTAAAACTTGTTTGAATGAAAATGTGCCTATCTACATGTACATTCCCGAATTGAAAGCCATGGATGAACCAGGAGTTTCGTAATCTGCCGAGGGCTAGATCTGTAGCATTTAACCAGCACTATACAAGAAAGCCAGGTACAATGTACGGAAGTTTATCTCAAGAGCAAAGGAACAATTCTTACTCAGGTTAGAGGTGGAATTGGGCGCCCATCAACTCTGGCAAGGTTTGCAGGCTATTACTACCTAAAGGCTGAAACCGAACATCATGAATGGCAATGATACTTCACTCTCAGATGAGCTTGATGCCTTTTATGCACCCTGTGAAAGGGAGAATAAAACTACAGTTATGAGGATCCCTGCAGCTTCCAGTGACCCTGTGATCTCTGTCTCGGAGGCTGACATCAAAACGTTTTTCATGAGGCTAAACCCTCACAAGGCAACAGGCTCCAATAGTGTACCTATTAGGGCTCCGAAACACAAGCCAATTAACTGGCAGGAGAGATCCAAGACATTTTCAACCTCTCATTGCTACGGTCCAAATTTCCCACCTGCTTCAAAAGAGCAATACTGTAATTATACTAGTGCCCAAGAAGAGCATGGTGAGCTGCCTTAACGACTATCATCCAGTAGCGCTCATATCTACGGTGACAAAGTGCTTTAAGAAGTTGCTTATGGCTAGATCCAACTCCTGCTTATGCAAGAAACTGGACCCACCGCAATTTGCCTATTGCCACAGTAGGTCTACAGCAGATGTGATTTCATTGTCTCTTCACACTGGCTTGGATCACCTGGACAATACTAATACTTACTTCGGACTGCTGTATATTGACTACAGCTTAGTGTTCAGCACAATCATTCCTACAGTTCTGATCAAAAAGCTCCAATACCTGGACCTCAGTACCTCCTGCTGTAACTGGATCATTGACTTCTTCACCATAAGACCACAGTCTGCATGGATCAGAAATAACATCACCAGCTCACTGACAATCAACACTGGTGCCTTCAAGTATGTGTGCTTAGCTCACTACCCTACTCTCGCTACACCTATGACTGTGTGTCTAGGCATAGCTCAAACACCATCTATAAATTTGCTGATAACACAACTATTGTTGACAGAATTTTAGATGGTGACAAGAAGGCATACGGTCTTGAGGTGGATTCGCTGATTGTGTGGTGTTGCAGCAACATCCTCGCACTCAACATCAGTAAGGCCAAAGAATTGACTTTGGACTTCAGAAAGGGTAAGATGAGGGGACACACACTCTTCCTCATTGAGGCATCAGAAGTGGAAAGGGTGAACAATTTCAAGTTCATAGGTGTCAATGTCTCCTGGGCCCAACATAGCGATGTAGTTACAGAGGAGGCATAACAGTAGGCTTATTTCATTTGGAGTTTGAGGAGATTTAGTATGTCACCAAAGAAACTCGTAAATTTCTACAGATGTACTGTACAGCACATTCTAACTGGCTGTGTCACTGTCTGGTATGAGGTGGCGTCACTGCACGTGATTGAAATAAGCTGCAGAAAGTTGTAACAATATCAGCTCCATTACAGACACTAGCCTCCCCAGCACCTTCAAGGAGCGATGCCTCAAAATCGCAACTTCCATCATTAAGGACCCCCCTCACCTAGAACATGCTTTCTTCCCATTGCTACCATCAGGGAGGAGGTTCAGGTGCTTGAGGACACATACTCTGCGATTCAGAAACAGCCTCTGCTATCCGATTTCTGTATGGACATTAAATCCAAGAACACTACCTCACCACTTTTTCTTTCTCTTTTTTGTATTATTTATTTAATTGGATTTTTTGATATGTATATTTTTTACTGTAATTTACAGTTTTTATTAATGTGTATTGCAATGCACTGCTGCCGCAATACAACAAATCTCACGGCATATGTCAACGATATTAAACCTGATTCTGGTACCGATTCTGACATTGGGGTTAAACTTCATTTGATGAGGTCAAGCCATAAATAAGAGGTTTACTAGTCATGTTTTTAGAATAAGCTGAAACTGTGACTAAAAAAATTCTACAGTACCCTTCAGTTACATTTCAGACAAATTCTCAGCCACTCTTGGGAGATGCTTGCCATTCTGCATTACAATGACAGTAAGTTTGCCAGTGACTGCTGCTTCAGTGCTTCAAAACAGTGCCTGTTGTTTTTATTCAGCAAATAATGGTTTTACATTTTCTGCATAAGACCAGAAGACCATGAGACTTAGGGGCAGAATTAGGCCTTTCTACCAATCGAGTCTCCTCTGCCATTCCATCCGGCTAAATTATTATCCGACTTGTGCTTTGTTGCTTAACTATTTTGTCTGAAATGTCTCAGTTGTTTCCAAGCATTTTCTCAAAGCCAATTTCAACTAATTAAACAAAAACTGACAGTCTCAATTTCACAGCAGGAAACCTAAGAAGGTGATTGTTAGACTGAACATTCTCATTTATCCAGACATTATCTCAAACATTGTACTTTAGTTTTTGTTCTTGCCTGTGGCTGCTAAAATCTCTGCTGGTGATGCTTTGAACAGATGTGCTACATGGCATTGAATGAATTATATAAAGCAGGAATCTCACAGCTTTAATCCTGTGTTTATTATGATTTTGCTGTCCCTACCACCTGACTCTCACAAGCTTCAGTAAATGAAGATGAATAAAGGCAGAACCAGATGACTCCCTAAGTTGTAGCTCCTAGCAGGTGGTTCCATCCTGCAGTCCCATCAGAATGGTAGGGAATGTTTATTTTCAGAAACATGAGGAGGAATTTCTTCATTCAGAGGATGGTGAGAGTTTGGAATAAGCTGCCGGCACAAGTGGTGAATACAGTTTGATTTCAACATTTAAGAGAAATTTGGATAGGTACATAGTTGGGACGGGTATGAAGGGCTATGGCCTGGGTGTATGTTGACAGAGCAACACAGATCAATGGTTTGGCACAGTCTAGATGGGCCAAAGGGACTGCTTCTGTACAGTAGTGTTCCAAGATGAAGAAAAAATAGTTCATTGTCCTGCCCCTGATCACTGGTCATTGACAGCATCTTGTGTGTGGTTGTGGTAGAATCAAGGTACAAAAATAAGAATGTTGATTTCATTTTAATTGTAATTACTTTGTAAATGCAAGTGGATTGAAGGGGTTGTAATTTAAACACATATTTCCATTTGAAATTTATCTCTGAAATCAACCAAGACACATTGTTGCTAATAAATATTTGGCACAGTTTGGATGCCCTCTTGAAGATATCCTTTTGGAAGGAGACAGCAATGTCTTACGTATTTATTCTGGATGCAGAATTGGCTTGGCCACAGATGGATCAAGAATTGGCTTGCCCACAGAAGGCAAAGAGTGGTTGTAGACAGATCATATTCTGCGTGGAGGTCGGTGACCAGTGGTGTGCCCCAGGGATCTGTTCTGGAAACCCTTCTCTTTGTGACTTTTTAAATGACCTGGATAAGGAAATGGAGGAATGGATTTGTAAATTTGCTGATGACACAAAGTTTGGGGGGTATTGTGAATAGTGTGGAGAGCTGTCAGAGATTACAGAGGGACATTGATAGGATGCAAAACTGAGCTGAGAAGTGGCAGATAGAGTTCAACCCAGATAAGTGTGAGGTGGTTCATGTTGGTAGGTCAAATATGATGGCAGAATACAGTATTAATGGTAAGACTCTTGGCAGTGTGGAGGATTGGAGGGATCTTGGTGTCCGGGTCCATAGGACACTCAAAGCTGCTGCACATGTTGACTCTGTGGTTAAGAATGCATACGCTGCATTGGCCTTCATCAACAGTGGGATTGAGTTTAAGAGCTGAGAGGTAATATTACAGCTATATAGAACTCTGGTCAGACCCCACTTGGAGTACTGTGCTCAGTTCTGGTCACCTCACTACAGAAATGATGTGGAAACTATAGAAAGGGTACAGAGGGGATTTGCAAGGATGTTGCCTGGATTGGGGAGCATGCCTTATAAGAATAGGTTAAGTGAACTCAGCCTTTTCTCCTTGGAGCAGCGGAGGATAAGATGTGACCTGATAGAGGTGCATAAAATGATGAGAGGCATTGATCGTGTGGATAGTCAAAGGCTGTTTCCCAGGGCAGAAATAGCAAACATGAGAGAGCACAGTTTTAAGGTGCTTAGAGGCAGGTACAGAGGAGATGTCAGGAGTAAGTTTTTAAGCAGAGAGTGGTAAATGCGTGGAATGGACTGCCAGTGATAGTGGTGGAGACGGATACGATAGGGTCTTTTAAGAGACTCCTGGATAGGTACATGGACCTTAGAAAAATAGAGGGCTATGGGTAACCCTAGGTAATTTCTAAAGTAAGTACATGTTCGGCACAGCATTGTGGGCTGAAGGACCTGTATTGTGCTGTAGGTTTTCTATGTTTCTATGCTATTTGGAGATACATCACGGTAACAAGCCGTCACAGCCCAACAAATCCACACGGCCTCATTGCACCCATGAGACCAATTAACCTCCAAGAACATCCGTCTTGGGAATGTGGGAGGAATTCGGAGTACCCGGAAGAAACCGGGTGAATGTGCAAACTCCTTACAAACAGTGGCTGAATTAAACCTGGGTTGTAATAGTGTTATACTAAATATTGTACTACCACGCACCTCATGTCTGCTTCATTAAATTTAATACTGCGCCAAAGATCAAAAATAAGTTGAATCTGTGAGGACACATGGTTGCTTTCTTGAGGCCTAAATTCTTCATTTCTCCTGGGACTGGAGGACATGAGTTATAAGGGAAGATGAAATAGGTTAGGACTTTATTCCTTGGAACTTAGAAGACTGAGAGTCGATTTGATAGAGCCATACAAAATTCTGAGGGGTATAAATGGGGTAAATGCAAACAGGCTATTTCCACTGAGGTTGAGTGGGACTACAATGAGAGGTCAAGGGTTAAGGATGAAAGATGAAAGTTTTACGGGGAACATGAGGGGAAACTTCTTTACTCAGAGGGCCGTGAGAGTGTGGAACATGGAGAAGTTTTGATAGGTACCTGTATGGTAGGGGTAGGGAAGGCTACAGTCCCGGCATAGGTCAATGGGGGCAGGCAGTTTAAATATCTCAGCACAGACTCATTGGACTAAAGAGCCTGTTTCTGTACTGTACTTTTCTATGACTCTATAACTCTATGACTCCCGCAATCTGCATCAATAAATGAAGTACTATATATTTCATTTTCATTCTCTTGCTGGAATATTTCTATGATAAGATAGATGAAAGATCAGACTATCTTTTTTTATATTTAAGCTGTCAAAGTTCCAAAGGTGTTGCAAGAGAAATTAATAATTTTCCACAGGAATTGGAATATATCAGGTTTATATCTGGAACAGGCTGCCAGAGGAGGTGGTGAAATCAGATATATTTACGGCATATAAGAGGCATTTAAATAAGCCTCTAAAGAAAGATACGGTCCTAACACAGGCAAAAGGGATTAGTGCATGTGAGAGAAAAAGGTCAGCAGGGACTTGATGGGCCAAAGTGCCTGTCTCTCTGCTGTTTGACTAAAAATTTAAGTCATCAGATGGATGGAAGGAATGAAACCTAAAGGTATAAATCCGAGAGAAGTTACATCTTCTCACATTTGCTTCGAGGCAAATTTGAAGCAAAAATGTTTCAACATGAACTGTTAGCTTCATAAAAACACATACCCTGTATATTCCAATTGCGTACTTACCATTGCTTAGTGTCTTAGTATGTTAAATCTTTATATTTCCATGATACTACTGATCAAGAGAATACATGTTTATATTCAAAGATTTACTCTCTTCAAGGCTTTTTCAGAATCAGGTTTATTATCACTGGCATGTGTCATGAAAATTGTGAACTTTGCAGCAGCAGTTCAATGCAATACATGATAATATAGAAAGAAAAAATAATAAGTAAATCAATTATAGTAAGTATATACAGTATATGTAAGTTAAATAGATTTAAAATAGTGCAGAAACAGAAATAATATACATTAAAAAAGTGAGTTAGTGTTCATGGGTTCAATGTCCATTTAGGAATCCGATGGCAGAGGGGAATGAGCTGTTCCTGAATCACTGAGTGTGTGCCTTCAGGCTTCTGTACCTGCTTTTTGTTGGTAACAATAAGAAGGGAGCATGCCCTGGATGTTAGGGGTCCTTAATAATGGATGTTGCCTTTATGAGACACTGATCAGAGAAGCATAGAAACATAGAAAACCTACAGCACAATACAGGCCCTTCAGCCCACAAAGCTGTGCCGAACATGTCCTTACCGTAGAACTACCTCAGCTTACCCATAGCCCTCTATTTTTCTAAACTCCATGTACTTGTCCTGGAGTCTCTTAAAAGACCCTATCACTTCTGCCTCCACCACTGCTGTTAGCAGCCCATTCCACGTACTTACCACTTTCTGTGTAAAAAAACTTACCCCTGAAATCTCCTCGATACCTACTTCCAAGCACCTTAAAACTACACCCTCTCATGCTAGCCATTTCAGCCCTGGGAAAAAGCCTCTGACTATCCACACGATCAATGCCTCTCATTATCTTGTATACCTCTATCAGATCACCTCTCATTCGCTGTCGCTCCAGAGAGAAAAGGCTGAGTTCACTCAACCTATTCTCATAAGGCATGCTTCCCATTCCAGGCAACTCCTTAGTAAATCTCCTCTGCACCCTTTCCATGGTTTCCACATCCTTCCTGTAATGAGGCAACCAGAAATTGAGCACAGTACTCCAAGTGAGGTCTGACTAAGGTCCTATATAGTTGCAACATTACCTCTTGGCTCTTAAACTGAATCCCACGATTGATGAAGGCCATTGCACCGCATGCCTTCTTAACCACAAACTCAACCTGCGTAGCTCCTTGAAGATGTTTTGGATACTATGGAGGCTAGTACCCAAGATGGTAGCTTCTTTCAATCCTGTGCAGTAGCACCCCTCCCCATACCAGACTGTTATGCAGCCTGTCAGTGTGCTCTCCATCTATAGAGGTTTTTGAGTGTTTTAGGTAAAAAAACAAATCCTCTCAAAATCCGAATGAAGTATAGCTGCTGTTTTGCCTTCTTTCCAGCTGCATCAATATGTTGGGACCAGGTTAGATCCTCAGAGATCTTGACACTCAGGAACTTGAAACTGCTCACTCTCTCCACTTCTGATCCCTCTACGAGGATTGGTTCGTATTTCCTCATCTTACCCTTCCTGAAGTCCACAGTCAGCTCTTTCATCTTACTGACATTGAGTGCAAGGTTGTTGCTGCTACACCACTCAACTAGCTGGTATATCTCACTCCTGTAAACCCTCTCATCTCCATCTGAGATTCTACCAACAATGGTTATATCATCAGCAAATTTACATGTGGTATTTGAGCTAAACTTAGCCACACAGTCAATGTACTTCATGGAATAAGAAGCAAAATTCCTGTGATAAATAAAGTGATCTGTTTTGCTTGAACATTTTTGCCAGTGCAGTTTCAGACGGACGGGAATTAGAAGTTAAATATTTCGCAAGAACTTCTATTGAAACTAGATTCTAAGGTTGCTTTAGTGATGCTGAATTATTCCTATCTCTTGTTGTTTTTTAAAGCTCATTCTCTATATGTGATCATATCTTGCATGGTCAGAATTTACTTACTCTCCTCTTGAACCATTGCAGAGAATAAGATCATTGTCATAGTCATAGTCATACTTTATTGATCCCGGGGGAAATTGGTTTTCGTTACAGTTGCACCATAAATAACAAATAGTAATAAAATCATAAATAGTTAAATAGTAATATATAAATTATGCCAGTAAATTATGAAATAAGTCCAGGACCAGCCTATTGGCTCAGGGTATCTGACCCTCCAATGGAGGAGTTGTAAAGTTTGAAGGCCACAGGCAGGACTGACTTCCTATGACACTCTGTGTTACATCTCGGTGGAATGAGTCTCTGGCTGAATGTACTCCTGTGCCCACCCAGTACATTATGTAGTGGATGGGAGACATTGTCCAAAATGGCATGCAACTTAGACAGCATCCTTTTTTCAGACACCACCGTGAGAGAGTCCAGTTCCATCTATATCATAGATGATATTTCTAGCAGGCTTTCAGGTGGGTGTTACTACTATATGTTGGTCCTGAACTACATACTTTTTTTTAATTGCTTGCATAAAATAGAGAAATTAGTCAAACCTTTTACTAGGGGTTACACGTATTTCTCTGAGATCCTCAAAAAAGCAATGTGATCTAGTTTTGCCTTGTGCATGCTCCAAGACACTCTGCTAGGTGAGATTACATCTTGTAAACATCTGTAGTTCACAAATTAACATGATTTATCTGAGATTAGATTTCCTGAGGTATGCATTATACTGAAATACATATGCCCATATTTGTTTTCATAGCTAAAAAATCTATCATTTCCTTGAATAAATTAACATTGGCTTGTTGGTAGAATTGCAAGATTGGGTTAAAATCCAGAAATGGTATAGAAATATGATTTATTTAAATTAGTCAATAAAATTCAATGTGGCTGAGTAAATTAATAAAAAAATCAGCAATTGAGTTAAGGTGAATGGCTTAATATATATTGTAATTTTTTACTCTAATTTGCTTAAATTATTGGAAATGTTTAATAGTAATTTCATAAAATGATCTATTGACCTCAATTACATGACTTTATTTGAATATTTTCAGAGTTGTATAAAACCATGTAGAAATATCTATGTGTAATTTATGTTAGGGCAACTATGTCCTCAGGACATCCCAAACAGCTTCACAGCATAACACTTTGGAGGAAGATGGTGCATAGAGAAGTCCCATAAATAGCAATGAAAATTTAAAAATACAGTATACAGAATAATGGATTTTAATGACTTTAATTGAAGGATAGCTATTAAACAGTCCATTGATGTTTTTTTCTGAAATCGTACCACAGGATTTTAATTTACTTCCATCTGAGAGGGTAATGGGCTGGGTAGATCAGTCCCAAACAATTCAGGTGTCCAGGAAATGTGGTAATAAGCCAACAAAATGCTATGTAGTAAATCACAAAGATTTCTGGGCTCACAATTCTTAGCCACCACCTGATTGAATCTGCTGTCGGGGGAGCTCTGAATTCCGACTCACTCATGAAACCACCTTGGGTCTTAAGCACTAATCGCAATTCCTAGTCTAGGTGAAGTCCAAAGAACCCAGAGAAAGATACCTCAGTAAACTTGAGTTCCACAACTGTAAAGAGACACACACAGAGTCAGACAAATTCTTTGATCTTTTGATCTCATGCCATTAACTCAACCTGGTGTCTTTCTTTCAAACAATGTTGAGTATATCCTTATAAATCAATTAAACACTTTAATGGTCATTCCTTATCCATCAGTCCACCAATGTTTTGTACTTAACATTCCTTTAGTTACAAAAGAAAATTAATATTACATATAAGTGATAAACACAAATGCAAAGAAATCCATTAAGCCAATTTCACAGACACTAAGAATGAATCTATCAACTTAGCGCTCAAAATGACCAACAGGCACTTAGTTATTAACAGTTTTGACGTGTGTAAAGTAATCTAAACTGGTTCAGGAGCCAGTGTGTAAAGTTATTATCAGTTTTGATGTGTGCAAAGTAATCTACACTGGCTCAGGAGCCTGATGGTTGAAGGGAGATTACCTGCTGGTGTCGGATCTAATGTTGGTGTATCTCCTTCCTGATGGCAGCAATGAGAAGGAGCATAGCCTGGAAGATGGATGTTGCTTTCATTGTGGCAGCTGTCCTGGTAGATAAGCTCAATGGCATGGTAGGGTTTTCCTGTGATGGACCATCAGTTTTTGTAGGTTTTTCTGTTCTTGGGTATTTGTGTTTTCATACCAGGCCATGATGCAGCCAATCAGAATTCTCTCCACCATCCACCTGTAGAAGTATGCTGAATCTGCATAAGCATGTATCTTGCAGATAGTAGAAAAACTTTTGAGAGTTAAAAATTGACCCCTTCAATCCTATTCCTGACCTGAAATTGTGGTCCAGTTGAACTTTGAATCAATGATAACTCGAGAATATTGAGGAACTCAAGGAACCTGGCAGTGAGAGTGACATTGTATGTCAAGGATAGCTGAGGAGCCTATGATAATGACAAGAAATTTAAAGTTACTGGCCCTCTCCACCTCCAATTCCCAAATGAGGACTGGGTCATGAACCCCATCCATATGTCATGGATATTTTATGCAAAGTTTGTCTTGGTGTCTATCAGTGATTTATATCTGATTGCTTTCTACCCCAGTATTCTGCTAGGCAAAAGTAAAAGATAAATCTATTTAAATCGATGCTGTTCTTTCAGTTATTCTTGTTTTCCTAGCACTGAGAATATAATTTACACTTCCATTAACATTCACCTCAGTTGTGTGTTCAGCCAGGATAAACGTATTATGCCAAAAATAATAACTGGGTAAAAACATTTTCTTTCTTATGTCTGTCGTAGGTTCAAATTACTGTTCAGGGATTCAAGTCTCTTTGCATTAAAAAAAGAAACTTTAAAATTGCAAGATAAGAATATCTTTTTGGTAGGTAACACATAGATTTTATTCAAAATATTGCAAGACTATTTCTTATCGAGGAACATAGAGTCATACTGAACACGTACATCCAGTGGCCACTTACTAGGTACACTGGTACACTTGCTTGTTAATGCAAATATCTAATTAGCCAAGTACGTCGCAACAACTCAATGCATAAAGGCATGCGGACCTGGTCAAGAGGTTCAGTTCAAAGATCAAACTAAAAAGTAAATTTACTCTCAAAGTATATATATTTCGCCATATACAAACCTGGGATTCAGCTTCTTGCAGGCATATGCAGTAATTTCAAGAAAGACAATGTAATCAGTGAAAGGTGAACCCAACAGAATGGACAAGCAACCAATGTGCAAAGAAAAACAAACTCTGCAAATACAAAAGAGCAAATAATAATGATACTAATAATAATAAAGCAATAAATAGTGAGAATATGAGATGAAGAGTGATTGAAAGTGAATCCATAGGTTGTGGGAACAGTATGGTAATGAGACAAGTGACATTAGGTGAAGTTATCCCCTTTAGTTCAAGAACCTGATGGTTGAGGTTCTTGAACTTGGTGGTGTGGGTCATGAGGCTCCCGTACCTTCTTCCTGATGGCAGCAGTGGGAATGGAGCATGGCCTAGTTGGTGGGAATTCTGATGAGGGATATTGTTTTCCTGCAACAGCGCTCCTTTTAGATGTGTTCAATGGTGGGAAAAGCTTTACTCATGATAGACTGAGCCGTATCCAATACTTTTTGTCAGATTTTCCATTCAAAGGCATTAGTGTTTCCATACCAGGCCATGATGCAACTAGTCGATAAACTCTCCACCACACATCTACAAAAATTTGTCAAAGTTTTAGATGCCCTGCTGAATCTTTGCAGACTTCTAAGAAAGTAGAGGTGCTGCCATGCTTTCTTTGTAATTGCAATTACATGCTGGGCCAGCACTATACCTCTAAAATGATAACACTGAGGAATTTAAAGTTTCTGTCGCTCTCCACCTCTGATCCCCTGATATAGACTGGCTCATTGGACCTCTGAAGTCAATAACCAGTTCCTTGGTCTTGCTGACATTGAGTGAAAAGTTATTGTTGTGCACAACTCAGCCAGATTTTCAATCTCTTTCCTATACGCTGATTCGTCACCATCTTTGATTTGGTCAGTGACAGGGGTGTCATCAGCAAATTTAACTATGACATTGGAGCTGTACCTAGCCTCACTCTCATACTAATTACTGTATTAGAATGGGGTCGAAATGTGATTTAAGTGACTTTGACCGTGGAATGATTGTTACTACCAGATGGGGTGGTTTGAGTATCTCAGAAACTGCTGATCGCCTGGGATTTTTACGCACAACAGTCTCTAGCTTTTACACAGGGTGATGTGAAAAACAAAAAAAAAAAAAAAAAATCCAGTGAGCTGCAATCCTTTGGGCAAAAACACCTCATTAATCAGAAAGGTCAGAGGAGAATGGCTAGACTGGTTCAAGCTGACAAGAAGGCGACAGTTACTCAAATAGTGATGTGTGGAAAAGCATCTCTGAATGCACAACACGTCAAACCTTGAAGTGGATGGGTTATAGCAGCAGAAGATAACAAACGTACACTCAGTGGCCACTTTATTAGGTACAGGAGGTACCTAATAAAGTGACCACTGAGTGTGTATTGGCAGAGTTGCTGAGTGCATGAAGAATGGATTTCTTTGTGTATTACATCTGTGATTCTATTAAAATTCTATCATGTTATGCTCAATATTGAATACAGCACTCACCTGTAAGCCTGGTGAATATACTCTGGGTAATGAGCTGCCTGAAAACGAAGCCCTTTAACGACTCTAAGCACCAGAAAATTAAATCACTACTAAAAAAATTACAGGGTCATAAAAACTTTATCCAGTTTTGTGACTTCATAGTTGAATGCAATTCATTTGGACCCAACAATAAAGTGGTTAATCCAGTGACAGAGAGGAATTATCATGATAATAGAACATTTTTCTTCTCACAAAGCAGTGATACACAAAGAATGACCTCTGCATTTTCAAAGAGCAGTTTGTTTTTCATTCAGCGAGGAGTAGCATGAGATGATGCAGATCAATACTGAATTCTTGTAAGGAATTTTAATACAAACACTCCCTCTATCTGTGAGAGGAAACCTTGGTGTTATGACATACCAGTCAGGAGATATTGTTTGTAGAATACACCTCCGTTGCATTTGTTATTTCAAGTCCATGGGTGTCAGGTTGGTTTCACTTGGATAGCATGCTTCACGTTACTTGCCGTACTAGGAAGGACATTGTCAAATGTGGTACAGTACTCAGCAGAAGTGTTTAGAGCAGGCAGATTGTGACATCAATCAGCATATGATATTGATCAGATGCTAGGATCGCTAAACAGGAGTTCAGCACTTCAGTTAATGCCCCCTCTTAACCTTGCGTATTGGTTATGTATATAGCAACAGGTAAAATCGTGGACTTCATCCCCACCACCATTAAAGGGATTTTAACCCAAACACAATATTTTTATTGACTGTACGAGGATTGACTGCTTTCTTTTGTTCTTCAATCCACAAACCTGACCATTTATGTATCATCTGCAAATTTAGTAATCTGTCCACCTATATTTCCATCATTTATATATGTGGGGCAGCAATGTAGCATCACAGTTAGTGCAATCGCCTTACAGTACCAGCGATCAGCAATCAGTGTTTGAGTCCTGCGGCTATCTGTAAGGAGTTAGTACTTTCTCCCTGTGACCACATAGATTTCCTTTGAGTGCTTCAGTTTCCTCCTACATTCCAAAGATGTACAGGTTAAGGTTCCTGAGCTTTGAGCATTGAATGTGGGTGCAGGAAACATGGCAACACTTTCAGGCTGCCCAGGACTGAATTTGCTGAATTAATTTGAAGTTATTGAAAAATTTCTCTGTTTGTTTCAATGTTTCAGTGTTACATGTGACAAATAAAGCTAATCTTTAATCTTTACATCACGAACAACAGGTGCCCAACATTGGTTTTTGCAGAACACCACTGGTAACAAACCACCTTTACTTTTACCCTCTGTTTTACATGGCTAAGCTAGTTTTGAACAGTCTACTATGTCTCCAGAGATCTCATGTGCCTTTATCTTTCTGGATCAGCCTTCCCTGAGGGATCTTGTCAAAAACTTCACTAAAGTCCATATGTATAACTTTCATTGTCTCATTAGTTATCTTCATCACCTCCTCAAAAACCTAATCAAGTTTGTAAGAGATGTCATCCCTTGCGCAAAGTCATGCTGTCTATCCCTAATAACTCCAGATATGGGTCCATCTTATTGTTGAATTGTCTCCGAATATTTCCCTCCCAATGATGTAAGACTATCCAGCCTATAATTTCCTTATTTGTTTCTATTGCCCTCCTTAAGCAAAGGAACAACATTGTCTAGTCTCCAAACCACTGGGACCTTTCCTGTAGCTAAAAGAGATACACAGATCTCTGTCATCCTCCCAGTAATGTCCTTCCTTGCATCTCTTATTAACCTGAGATTGATCCCCTCAAGTCCTTGGGCCTTATCCATTTAAAGTTGCTCAAGGGTCCCATCACCAGCTCCTTCTTGACAACAACATGCCCTAAGATATTCCGTAACTTGTTTGTGCAATGGGCAGAACTTTAATTAGAAGTCAGATTAATCTACTCCAAGGAACATTAATTTTCAATTGCGTAGTGCTGAGAAAGGCAATAGTCTAGGACTAACTTCCCTGACATTTTGTAACATATAAACAACACAATGTTCTGGGATGATTTGGATGTAAGTGATCCACTAGATGAAAAAGGATTTTGAATAAGAGTCAGGATTAATCTTCGGTCTTTACTGGATTTTATTGCCCACAAATGGGCTAGGTACATAAGTGGTCTAGGTACATCTGCGTGAATGTCAACTAAACCCAACCAGCACACATCAAAGTTGCTGGTGAACGCAGCAGGCCAAGCAGCATCTATAGGAAGAGGTGCAGTCGATGTTTCAGGCCGAGACCCTTCGTCAGGACTAACTGCTAACTGTTGTTTGCGTTTAAACCCAACCAGACTATATTTTGTGCAGAGTCTGATTGTGCTCCACGTCACACTTCATAATGCCCACTTGAGTAGGACCACAGGGAACATTCATTAAAGATTTCTAACTGATGACACTGATTTGATTTATGGAATATTTAGCTTTGTTATCAGCAAATAAATATTCAAAACCACACTATCTTAATCCTTTAAATGCAAATCTGAACGAACAGTACCAGAAGTAAATTTTAAAGCAAATTTGACCACCTGGTTTTTGTTTTATAGCATTTTAATGATGGACAGTCAGCTTTAGACAATTATTTATCTTCACCAATAATTAGGAATGTTATCCGTGATTTGCAAATAGTAACCACTGTGATTGTTGGATTAGGGGAGCTGTACACATCTCAACCATCTCATAACCTCGTCTCACTACATCTATATTAATTGTACAAAAATCAGCCCTCATGAACGTGCTGCAAATGAAATATAGATTAGTGAAACAGAATCTCAAAAATATCCCTTTAGCAGAGCACTGGAAACTGGTTATGAGCAATCTGGAACTTTCCATCATAGAACTATAATAGATTGATGAATGTAGGTATAATTGATTAAAGTTCTCCTACTGCAGATTCTACCTCACGGACTTATATTTCCAACATTTTCTGCTTTTATTTCATATATTAAGCATTTGCAGGTTTGTTTATTTTTCAAGTATTATCCACATTCTGTCTGTAGAACCAATGATAATGAAAAATCCTAGCATATTCAGCTATGAATATGAATACTAGCATTGGTTTTTGAAGAAGGGAGATGCACAGAAGGTTAATGCATTAGCTACTTTATCACAATGCTCAGCAACCATTAAGATAATAAATAAGGTAGCATAGCCCAGTGCTTTTGCATTCTGCCCTACCCATATTGACTGAGGAGCCTCAGTTGCATGGCACTACTACGCACAATGTCAGGAGCGGTCGATAGACATCAGTTAGCAATTGCTCTTTATTGTAGATTTTGGGATAGTCAGGTCTCTTTTCCGATGGGTAAGTCTGAGACAGTTACAACTGGTTGTTAAAGTCCCAGTAACCATCTCCATGGCAACCACATTCCACTAGTATCTGTTTCAACACTCTCCCAATTATTTTTGCTGTCTTGTCTAACTCCATGAGATGGAGCATATTCGTAAAAGGATGAAACAATTATAATGAAGGATGAAAAATGTGCCATGATAATGAACCATATCTGATCACTTTGGGAAATGGTCAGTGACGAAAAGCAATTAAAAATCAAAATCAGAGAGGTTGTCAAAGGTTTATGAAAGTTTCCATGGCTAGAATAAAAATAATCACACCTAAATATCTGACAGCTGAATGTTTTTCTTATCTGCGTGCAATAGGAATTAAATGTTGCTTTCATAAATCTGTATATTTTTGTTGACTTGCAGAATCTATTTAGCTTTGCTTATGAAACGGCAATCGAGTGTGATGAAAAATAATTTACAGAAGGAGAGATTCAATAGAATAATTGCATGTCTGTGGCTGAATCAAGAAAAATTTACGAGTTACTTTAAAAATGTGGAATCTTTGTCTTGTGGCTATAAAATTAGTGCCCATATGTAATTGTAATTGATCTGAAAGCATGGAAACATGATAATATTCCCTAAGAAAAGCAATAAATTCAACTCATTACAGGCTATTTTTGAGTGCTTACTTAAACATTGCTTCAAAAGCTCTTATGCAGCTATCAGAAAATTAATTGTTATATATAATTGTCACACTTAGAAATGTATCACTCATTGATAATGCTAAATGGACTGCATAAAGCAGGCAACACCATGTATCTTGAAGGCATTGGATAGTACATATGCTTGTGTAGTGGTAACTGGAGAATGATTGACTCAAACATACATACCTCAATGTGTCTTGGATTGATTTCCCCTTGAGTGTGGAAGATCAAAGTTTAAAGCTCAAAGTAAATTCAGTAACAAAGTACATATATGTCACCATATACTACCCTGAGATTCATTTTTTGTGGTGTGACGAGAATACACATAAAATTAAGATGTTTGCTGGCCTGGGCTAGCATCAGTGGCATCAGCAGTTGGTCTGCCACCTGCCCTCAGGGGAAGGAGAGATAAGGAACAATGGAGCAGCGTCTGGAGATGTGTAATGAAGGGACGTGGGAGAGAGAGAGCTGTCTGGAGCGGCTCCCCCCTTTGAACCTTGAACTGTTTGAAGTGGTGGACAGGCGATACCCCAGCAGGGGGATAAAAAGGGACCAGTTCGCTAAGGCAACACACACGACACCCGAGGTAACGAGACCCTGGAAGCGGTGCGCCTCTCACGAGTGGGTGAGAAGTATCAGACAACGACCAGGGTGGAAAGGTACGATCAGCGGGAACCCGGTGTGTGTCCGCCCTTGCCTGGGTGCCGGGTTCACTGCAGAGGATCGACCGCATCTGGAGGAGGGGTCACAGTCGGTGACCTCAGGTGACATCACCAAGGACCCGCCCAAAAGCTGCTTGTGAGCAATCTCGCCGGTCTGTGAGTGAAGCCGTTCTGAATGATCAGTTGTTCCTGTTCTATCTCTCTCTTCCCCCCACGTTGTCCATCGCCATGGCAACGATTACTGCGAACTGAACTTTGAGTCCTTTGAAATTTGGTCATTTACCCCTAGACAATGATAGAGCTTGATTGATGCTGTTATCTTAATTCTGTGCACATGTGTGTTTATCATCGCTGAACTGTTGCATTTATTATCCTTTCGATTACTGTGTTGCTTGTTTCTTTAATAAAACTTTCTTAGTTCTAGTACTCCAGACTCCAACTGAGTGATCCAATTCTGCTGGTTTGGCAACCCAGTTACGGGGTACGTAACAGTGGGCATTCACAGAAAGTAACACAATAGAATCAATGAAAACCACACACAAAGACGGTCAAACAGCCAATGTGCAAAAGGTAACAAATTCTGCAAATACAAAAAGAAAAGCATAATAATAATAATAATAATAATAATAATAGAGAAATAGATAATAAACAAAATTGGGAACATGAGTTGTAGACTCCTTGAGAGTGAGTCCATAGGTTGTGGAATCAGTTCAATGTTGGGGTGTGCGAAGTTATCCACTCTAGGTCAGAAGGCTGATGTTGAGGGGTAATAACTGTTCTTGAACCTGATGATGTGAGACCCAAGACCCCAATACCTCCTTCTTGATGGAAGCAGCAAGAAGAGTGTATAGTCCGGAAGGTCAGGGTCCTCAGTGATGGTTGCTACTTTCCTGAGACAGCACTCCTTGTTGATGTGCTCAGTGGTGGGGAGGACTTTACCTGTGATTAACTGAGCTGTATCCACTACTTTTTGTAGACGTTTCCATTTTTTGGCTTGCTCAGACCTTCTCATCCAAAAAAGACAAGGGCAGATATAAACACAGGTGCTGAGCCCAACTAGCAGACAACATTCAGCATGTATTGGCACAAAATTCTCTACTGACACGCAATAGACTTCCTTGTCCACTTGGCACTTCCCACTGATCTCCCTCCTGGCGCTTATCCCTGCAAGTGTGACAAGTGTGACAGCTTCCCCTGCTCCTCCTCCCTCACCATCATTCAGAGCCCCAAACAGTCCTTCCAGGTATGGCAACACTTTACCTGTCAGTCTGTTAGAACAATCTACTGTATCCAGTGCTCCCAGTGTGGCCTTCGCTATGTACGTTGGTGAGACCTGATGTATATTGGGGGAACCCTTTGTCGGCCATTTTTGCTCCATCCACCACAATAGGTGGGATTTCCTACCCATTTCAATTTGACTTCCAACTCAAATCACCAGCACTGCATGGGATATGATTTCAAATATGTTAGTTCTTCAGGAACTACATAGTTAAAGTTAAGAGGAGGCACAAGAGGCTGCAGATCAGAAGAACAACGCCTCATATTCCTGTTCACATTCCCATTCCCTCATGTCAATTTATGGCTTTCTCTACCGCCATGATGAGGCTACACTCAAATTGGAGGACCAATACCTCACATTCCATCTGATGGCATGAACTTGATTTCTCCCGCTTCCAGTAATTCATCCCTCCTCCATTGCCCCTTTTCCCATTCCCCATTCTGATAACCCTCTTGTCCCTTCTTTCCTCCACACCTTCCTCTAGTACCCCTCCTCTTTTTCTTTCTTCCATGCTTAGCTGGCCTCTCCAATCAGATTTTTTCTTCTTCAGTCTTTTCCATATATCATCTCCCAGCTTCTTACTTCATCCCCCTCCTCCACTCACCCACTTACCCCCTCCCCTGATCACACCTATCATCTGGAAGCAAGTATTCCTTAAACACTTTTTAATTCCTTATTCTGGCCTCTTTCCCGTTCCTTTCCAGTCCTGATGAAGGATGTCAGCTCAATACATTAGATTATGAGAACACTCAGTCCTCTTTTATTGTCATTTAGAAATGCATACATGCATTAAGAAATGATACAATGTTTCTCTGGAGTGATATCACAGAAAACAGGACAAACCGAAGACTAACACTGACAGAACCACATAATTATAACATATAGTTACAGCAGTGCAAAGCAATACCATAATTTGATGAAGAACAAACCATGCGCACGGTAAATAAAGTCTCAAAAGTCCCCGAATCAATCGACTCCTGAGTCCCCGATAGCAGGCAGCAAAAGGGAGAGACTCCCTGCCATAAACCTCCAGGCACGGTCAACTTGCCGATGCCTTGGAAGCAGCTGACCACAGCCAACACTGAGTCCATTCGTCCGAAAACTTCGAGCTTCCGACTAGCCTCTCCGATACGGCCTCCCGAGCGCCATCCTCTGCCGAATGCCTTCGACCTTGCCCCAGCCATTAAAACACGCAAAGCCGGGGATTTCGGGGCCTTCTGCTCTGGAGATTCCGGTTACCACACAGTAGCAATGGCAGTGAAGCAGGAATTTCAGATGTTCTTCCGTACTCTCACGTCCGTCTCCATCAAATCAGAATTGTGCACGGTCCCCTACTTGACAGATAACAGACATCACCACTGAAGTGGCCGCGCGCGCTGCCATCTTCTTCTTTGACTGTTCATTCCCCTTCATAGATGCTACTTGACCTGTTGAGTTCCTTCAGCCCTTTGTTTATGTTGCTGAAGGAACAGACTTGTAATTTCACACAGCTCCCGGCATCTAAGTTTAACTCCATCCTCTTATGTTGTCTGTGTATTTGCACGTCTCCCAGTGACTGTTTGAATTTCCCTCGGGTGGTCTGGTTTTCACCTACATCTCAAAGGTTTTCTGAGTTGTTAATTTAATTGCCCAGATTAAATGATCCCTAGTGTAGGTAAATGGTTGGAAAAATCAATGGGATGTTAATGAGTGTATAAACAAGAATGGGATACAGGGAAAGAAGCGTGAGAATGAGTTTGCTTTGGGATCTGGCATAGAATTGATGAGCTAAATTGTCTCATTCTATGTCATTATGAAATAGGGATTAGAATGTTAAAATGTGCACTTAATAATAAGGAAGTTGAATAACAGGAATTTGTAGAAGGTTAGAAACAGACTAAATGAGTGGGTAGAACTATGGCAGATGAAGTTCACTATAGGCAAGTGTGATTATATCTGTTTTAAAGAATAAAATGTAGAAAAACAAATCAGATTTTTTTAATAGTGAGAGCATTGAAGTCAGGATGGAGCAAATGTTTTTTTAAAAATTTCGATATGTACAAGCCAGCAAGCCCAAAATCAATTCAAATGAGTTAACAAAATAAGTCTTACGTCATGGTGATTCAAACACAATAGTGAGAAATTTACACTTTAAATGTCAGACTATATCTGGAGTGCTGTTTTCAGTTCACTATCACAAAAGCTCACAATAAACACATTGACCTTAGAGGTGATACAATGCAGGTTCACAAGAATAATAACAAATTTAAAATATTGTAATTCCAATGAAGGATTGTCTGGCTCCTTCCTTTCCAGACCTGATGAAAGGTCTCGGCCCAAAACTCTTTATTCTTCTGCATAGATGTTGCCTGACCTGCTAAATTGCTCTTCAAGTAATAAAGAAATTCCACAGTTTGAATTTTACTATCATCATTAAAGGCTACTTTGGTCACTGCTTATTAAAAAGATAACTTCCCACAAAAATCTAACAAGTCAAGAAGCATAGATCTCCTCTGCTTGGGTGTCTATTGCTGGAAACAGTCAGTTCCTGCCAAATCCACCCATGAAGATTTTTGAAAGAAGCTGCGTCACTGCCTTTGACTATCAGATGGTTACTTCATACACAAGGAACTCTGCAGATGCTGGAATTTCAAGCAACACACATAAAAGTTGCTGGTGAACGCAGCAGGCCAGGCAGCATATCTGGGAAGAGGTACAGTCGACGTTTCGGGCCGAGATTCTTCGTCAGGACTAACTGAAAGAAGAGCTAGTAAGAGATTTGAAACTGGAAGGGGGAGGGTAAGATCTCAAATGATAGGAGAAGACAGGAGGGGGAGGGATAGAGCCAAGAGCTGGAAAGTTGATTGGCAAAGGGGATATGAGAGGATCATGGGATGGACAGGAGGCCGAGGGAGAAAGACGGGGGAGGGGGGGAAGCCCAGAGCATGGTCAAGGGGTATAGTGAGGGGGACAGAGGGAGAAAAAGGAGAGAGAGAGAAAAAGAATGTGTGTATATAAATAGATAATTAACGGATGGGGTACGAGGGGGAGGTGGGGCATTAGCGGAAGTTTGAGAAGTCAATGTTCATGCCATCAGGTTGGAGGCTAACCAGACGGAATATAAGGTGTTGTTCTTCCAACATGAGTGTGGCTTCATCTTTACAGTAGAGGAGGCCGTGTATAGACATATCAGAATGGGAATGGGATGTGGAATTAAAATGTGTGGCCACTGGGAGATCCTGCTTTCTCTGGCGGACAGAGCATAGGTGTTCAGCGAAACGATCTCCCAGTCTGCGTCGGGTCTCGCCAATATATAGAAGGCCGCATCGGGAACACCGGACGCAGTATATCACCCCAGCCAACTCACAGGTGAAGTGTCACCTCACCTGGAAGGACTGTTTGGGGCCCTGAATGGTAGTGAGGGAGGAATTGTAAGGGCATGTGTAGCACTTGTTCCGCTTACAAGGACAAGTGCCAGGAAGGAGATCGGTGGGGAGGGATGGGGGGCACGAAAGGACAAGGGAGTAACGAAGGGAGCGATCCCTGCAGAAAGCAGCGGCGGGGGGGAGGGAAAGATGTGCTTAGTGGTGGGATCCTGTTCGAGGTGGCGGAAGTTACAGAGAATTATATGTTGGACCCAGAGGCTGGTGGGGTGGTACGTGAGGACAAGGGGAACCCTATTCCTAGTGGGGTGGCGGGAGGTTGGAGAGAGAGCAGATGTGCGTGAAATGGGGGAGATGCGTTTGAGAACAGAGTTGATGGTGGAGGAAGGGAAGCCCCTTTCTTTAAAAAAGGAGGACATCTCCTTCGTCCTGGAATGAAAAGCCTCATCCTGAGAGCAGATGCGGCGGAGACAGAGGAACTGTGAGAAGGGGATGGCATTATTGCAAGAGACAGGGTGAGAAGAGTAATAGTCCAGATAGCTGTGAGAGTCAGTAGGCTTATAGTAGACATCAGTAGATAAGCTGTCTCCAGAGATAGAGACAGAAAGATATAGAAAGTGGAGGGAGGTGTCAGAAATGGACCAGGTAAACTTGAGGGCAGGGGGAAGTTGGAGGCAACATTAATGAAGTCATTGAGCTCAGCATGCGTGCAGGAAGCAGAGCCAATGCAGTCGTTGATGTAGCGAAGGAAAAGTCGGGGACAGGTACCAGAATAGTTTGGAACATAGATTGTTCCACAAAGCCAACAAAATGGCAGGCATAGCTGGGACCCATATGGGTGCCCGTGGCTACACCTTTAGTTTGGAGGAAGTGGGAGGAGCCAAAGGAGAAATTATTAAGAGCAAGGACTAATTCCGCTAGACGGAGCAGAGTGGTGGTAGAGGGGAACTGATTAGGTCTGGAATCCAAAAAGAAGCGTAGAGCTTTGAGACCTTCCTGATGGGGGATGGAAGTATATAGGGACTGGACATCCATGGTGAAAATAAAGCGGTGGGGGCCAGGGAACTTAAAATCATCGATAAGTTTCAGAGCGTGAGAAGTGTCACGAACATAGGTAGAAAGGGACTGAACAAGGGGGGATAAAACGGTGTCGAGGTATGCAGAAATGAGTTCGGTGGGGCAGGAGCAAACTGAGACAATAGGTCTACCCGGACAGGCAGGTTTGTGGATCTTGGGTAGGAGGTAGAAGTGGGAAGTGCGGGGTGTGGGAACTATAAGGTTGGTAGCAGTGGATGGGAGATCCCCTGAGCAGATAAAGTTGGTGATGGTGTGGGAGACAATGGCCTGGTGCTCCTTAGTGGGGTCATGATCGAAGGGCAAATAAGAGGAGGTATCTGCGAGTTGTCGCTGTGCCTCGGCAAGGTAGAGGTCAGTGCGCCAGACTACAACAGCACCCTCTTTATCGGTGGGTTTTATAGTAAGGTTAGGATTGGTGCGGAGGGAGTGGAGAGCAGAGCGTTCGGGAGGAGTCAGGTTGGAATGGGAACAAGGTGCGGTGAAATCGAGACTGTTGATGTCCCGTCAGCAGTTAGCAGTAAAGAGATCCAGAGCAGGCAGAAGACCAGAGTGGGGTGTCCATGAAGAGGAGGAGGGTTGAAGATGGGAGAAGGAGTCATTGGTGGGGGTGGGAGATTCCTTGCCGAGGAAGTGGGCTCGAAGATGGAGCCAGCGGAAGAAGAGTTCAGCGTCATGGCAAATGTGGAACTCGCTGAGGTGTGGGCGAAGGTAGACAAAGGTGAGGCCCTTACTGAGGACAGAGCTCTCTGCCTCAGACAGTTGAAGATCGGAGGGGATGGGAAAGAACTTGTAGGGATGAGAGCTGGGATCAGAGGGGGGAGGGGGAGAGAGGCTGGTGATGTCAGTGGAGAGGGGAGGGTTGCGGTGAGAGGAAGAAGGAGCCTTGGAGAGCCCAGGAGTAGGGGATGGAATGTGAGCGAGACGGCGTTGCAGAGTGGTGGTGGGGGAAGGGGAGACGGGAGTCACAATAGCAGCACGTGAAGACCCGGGATGGAGTTCAAGGCAGGAATCTTGAGAGCTGGGATTAGAGGGGAGAGGGAGGTTGGTGTCAGTGGAGAGGGGAGGGTTGGAGTGAGAGGAAGATGGAGCCTCTGAGAGCCCAGGAGCTGATGGTGGGATCTGAGGGAGACGGGGTTGCAGAGTGGTGGTGGGGGAAGGGGAGACGGGAGTCACAATAGCAGCACGTAAAGACCCGGCCTGGAGTTCAAGGCTGGAGTCGCAGTTGGTGGTTGCGCAATTGCTTTGAAGGTGTCCATGGTCGTTGCTGGAGTCCGGGTTTTGAATATGCCCTGGGGTGTTGGAGCCAGCGAGATCAATGGCAGGGGCCGCAATCTGAAGTTCCTGCCTGCTAACGTCGGGGTCAGCAGACGCTGGGATCTGCAGATGTAAGATCTTGCGATCCTTGCCTAACATGACCAAGTCAAAAAAATGGCGATTGCAGGCATGGATCCGATGGAAGATGAAGTAACGAACAGGTCCATTACAGATGGTGAAGAAAGTGTCCCGAAGGTGTGGAAGGGTCTGGGACAGGGACACCAAGTACCTCCTCATGGCGGAGAGGGTGGCCTTCAGAGCTTGGCGGGAGAAGCGAAGAGAGGCAGAGTCAATAAAATGTGAGTACCTGGGATCTTCAGAAGGTCCAAATTGCAGACATCCCACCTCTCCTGGAAGTTCTGGGAGTCTCCCGCATATTAATAGTGGGTCCCTGATGCCCGCAAATCATATACAATATCACGGAAATCAATTTTTTTGAGAGCGAGCGAGAGCAAGCAAGCGAGAGCACATGAGCGAGAGCGAGAGAGGAAGCAAGCTAGAGCACGAGAGAGCGCGAGCGCACCATGTCAGAGTGTTCCAATAAAAGAAAATATATAACATACGTCACCCCAGACTACTCTAAAGTGTACCCCTGCCTAATAGGGGTCACAATAATGACAGTGTTGCTCGCTGCACTGTTTGAAACACTGACTTTTCTATTGCTCATGGTGGGTTAAGACTGTAAAAGATATGTTGAGGTAAGTTTAACAGGTGTCATTCGTTCATTAGCATAGCTAACGTTATTTAAACTAGCTGCTAAGGAGCTACTCCATTGCAGACACCCACCTCTCTCAGAGGTTCCGGAAGTCTCCCGCAAATTGATGGTGCTACCTCCCTGAAATGAGTTTTTGCAGGGTGGGATGTCTGAAATTGAGAGGCTCGAAAACGAATCCTAAAGCCAACTGGAGTAAGTTGGCAGCGGAGACGCGTTCCAAGAAATGATATATGGCTGTGATAGCGAGTCTGAGTCAAAATATGGTTAAAAAGTTGAAGAGCCGAAGAAATTACAGATGGGGAGCAGTGAGAGATGGTTTCACTGAACTCCCGTCAAAGAGAAGATTTAAACTTCTTCAATGTAGGCATCACCGGAAGAGACTTCACAGTAGTGAATTTAAAAACGCAAACATGAGGCAATCTGCAAATGATTACCTCATGCCTGTCATGTCTACCATAGTTTGGCAATGTCAATGTCAATTCAGCAAAGTTTCGAAGTTCCCAAAGATCTACCCCTGTTGGGACAGCCCATGAGGAGCCTGCTATTTCAATCCTGACCTTTATATTGAGAAAAGGATGTTCCCTATGCATTACAATATGCACATCACTTATGCTGTGCCAGGTATCGATGAATTTAGACTGACCACTACCCAAGCTCCTAAGATACCTTGTTATCTCCAACATCCAGGTTTTGAAACAATGGTGACAACACAAATGCTGCTGGCAGAAAATCAATATTGAAGGGCTCAAGGATTCAGCAAAGGTAATTTTCAGCTAGCATTTATTCATGGAGAATTAGATATCCCCCAACTAACAGTATTTGGAGAGTGCCCACAGCTTTGGATTGCCCTGTCAACCAGAATTAACTGGAAAGAAATTCCTGGCTTATGTACCAGAAAGCAACAGACTTTATTTGATGAGAACGACCAAGAACTAATTCACCGGGAGAATAAGCAAATGGAAACTCTAACATGCCTTAAAAAAAGACCTTCCACATGCATATAAAGGAAAAAGTACAACCAAAAACTGTGATGTAAAAACACATTCAGAAGCCAGGCTCAGGAACCCTTCAACCATCAGGCTCCTGAACCAGTGTGGATAACTTCATTCACCTAAACAATGAACTGATCACTGAACACAACCTATGGACTCAAGGACTCTACTGCTCATATTCTCAGCTTTTTTTATTTATTTAATAATTTATTTGTGTATTTATTTGTTTGTTTGTTTATTTATATTTAGTTTTTATTTGTTTGTTTTTATTTTCTACTTGCAATTTTTCTTCTTTTGCGCATTAGTTACTTGTCAGCCTTTGTGTGTAGTGTTTCATTGATTCTATTGTATTTCTCTTTTCTACTGAGAATACCTGCAAGAAAATTAATCCAAGAGTAGCATACAATGACATGTACATGCTTCGATAATAAATTTACTTTGAACTTTTGAAGTTAAAGGTGCTTTGCATATTGATAGTAGGTGGAAAATGTATGGGAGGCTCAGCAATTTGCTGATAACCATGACATCTAGAACAACAAAAAAGAGTAAACAAAAAAAAATGGAATGGTGATGCCATTTGTGGAATCTGCCATCCTTATCAAGATTGGCCTTAATTAGACCTATGGCATTGTCACTGACTCATTACTGTGCCTTAAAATAGCACAAATTAGGAATGGGAAATAAATGCTGACCATTGCAGTGACATTCATATCCTGGGGGTGAAAGAAGAAAAAGGTTAAAATGTTAATTATGAAACTCATAAATATGAACTGTTTCCCCCGTCATTCCTCACAACCTAAAGGCAAAGATGTTGTTCTTGGGGATATGGCTTAGAAAATGCTTTCATTCGAAACAATGTTTAGTGTTGATTCGTCTTACCATCTCAAAAGCCTGAACACTCAGAGAAGCAATGTTTTAATTGATTTTATTAGTTTTGCCAATTAGCTGTTAAGTGGGCATTCTCACCTGCCTTTGCTAAAATCAAGCCAAAAAGCCAAAAACTTGTAAAGGACATTTTTTATCATTATTTTCTGGGTAGAGTAACAGGGACATAAGTTATTTCCTTGAATGGCATGGTAACCTAGTGGATAGCATAATGATATGACAGTGCCAGTGATCACCAATTTGGGTTCAATTCCCACCATTGCCTGTAAGGAGTTTGTATGTTCTCCCCATGACCATGTGGATTTCCTCCGAGCGCTTAGGTTTCCTCCCACATTCGAAAGACATACAGTTAATGTTAGTGAGTCTTGACATACTCTGTTAGAACTGGAACCATGGTGACACTTGCAGACTGTACAGAATAATTCTCTCTGATTTGATATGATGAAAACGATGCTTTACAGTGTATGCTTAAATATACATGTGACCAATAAATTGAATCTTTAATCTTTACCACAACCAGGCACCTAAGAATATTGAGGCCTCAGAGAATCTCGGGCCTTGTATATGATCTTCATGTATGTAAGCTTAAGCAGACACCCAGAGGTAACTACAGAAAGAGAGTGAGATGCAATGTGATGTGTTGTGTGTGTAGTTGCAGGTTAGTGCAGGCATAAATTCCCACAAAACACTGAAATATTTGCAAAGTGTTAGCTTTTATTTTGACCAGGCTCCTCTGGTTCCTTTAAGGAATTGGTTGCTCTTCTTGAGAAACACCAGCTGGATCTTACTCACCACATCTACTCACTACCTAAGGAACTTAATTTAGAAATACAGATATTAAGACTGTGCTTAGCTGCCTCTAAATAAAAATCCTAGCCAAGTTAGTGGAGGCCTATTGGGCACAAACCTTTACACTATACTGTAGGTTATCAGTGCAACTCCTCTGAGTCCTCTAAACAGATGAAATTATTTTATTTGAAGGTGCTAAGTCTCTCCCATCCAAAATGAAATTTGTTTAGACAATTTTAATTGCTCCCCATACTAAGTTCAAGTCTAAGCTCAAAATAACTCATTACAGGCTGAAACCAAAAGGCTTACATCAGTGAAAGTCCAGCATACTATTCTGACGATGTAATGGTTGTGGTTGTTTGAACTGGAGGATGGCAATGGCTACTAATAGTGAAAAGATGTTTCTTTCATCAGTATTGTTGCCCCTTAGACTGTTGAGCTAACAGTGCAATCGTGATGAGATTACCCGATTTAAAAAATATTGCTTGTGAGCTGCATGTCCTATTCCATGAAGTGACCAATTATGTCAATGCTATCAATGGCAGTCATGAAATGGAATGCAGGAGGTGATAAGTAAATGATTAATTACTAACGCTGATCTCTCTGTTCAACATTAACCACAGCAACTATTGGATAAAATATGGGGGATATCAGAGTAGTTTTTTTTACCTACAGTGGTAGGTGCATCATTATTGGGGGCATTTAAGAGACTCTTAGGTGGGCACATGAATGAAGGAAAAATGGAAGGTTATGCAGGAGAGAAGGGTTAGTTTGATCTTAGAGTACATTAAAAGATTAGCACAACATAATGGGCTGAAGGGCCTGTACCGTGTTGCACTGTTCTATATAACAATCCTTTCCCCAGGCTGTAAAATGAGTTAAATCAATTACTCTAAGTAAACCTTGACTTGATCCTGGCTTCAACAATCTAAAGCCTATCTCACAATGCTGGTTACAGTGTCACTCTATGTTATAAAAATTCTGTACCATAAATGTGAAATCCCTTGAAGACTGAGTCTTCCCAAAGAGCACATACCTCTTATGAAGTACAAATTATGCATAATACAATAAATTAATTTTAATACCACTGAGAAGAATAAATCTTGATGCCTTTAAGTGTTTTATTTTGTCAGTGATATTAGATTAATATTGAGGTTCTTTATTTGTTCTGAATCTTTGCTTTATTCTGGTATTCTGTCCCCTGTTAACACTATGGTATTTTGACTGACCTTTTTTTTAATAACTTAAGATGATCTCCAAATAATCTGAACTCTGCTTTCATGGCAGTTTACCATCAGAAACATTTTGTTAGCAGGGCTTCCTCTTGAGACCCTTGCCAACAAAGATGCTGGTCCTTAGTCAATTTGATTTATTTCACCTGATATCAAGAAAGGGCTGCGAGCACAGGTTACAGAAAAGGCTACGAAACCAGAGAATGACGCACTCATACATTCACTTGCTACACCTCCACCATAGTTGGTGTTTACCCAATAATGCGGAAAATTGCTGAGACATGTTCTGCTCACAAAGAAAGGATAAACTCGATATACAGCAAATGCCGGAGGAACTCAGCAGGCCAGGCAGCACCTATGGACAAGAGTAAACAGTCATCGACTTAGGGCAGTACCCCTTGGAGGACTGGAAAAAAGGTGACAGGTTAGATCAAGATGGTGTAGGCGGGGGGAGGGGAGGAAGAAGAGCAAGGTGGTGGGTGATAGGTGAAACCGGGAGGGGAGAAGTAAGGAGCTGGGAAGCTGATAGGTGAAAGAGATAAAGGGCTGGAGAAGGGGCAATCTGATAGGAGCGAGTAGAAAACCATGGAAGAAAGGGAAGTGGGAGAAGCTCCAGAGGGAGGTGATGAGCAGATAAAGAAATGGGGTGAGAGAGGGAAGCGGAAATTGAGATGCTAAAAGGGGAGGGGGCAATTACCAAAAGTTTGAGAAATCAGTTTTCATGCCATCAGGTTGGAAGCTACCCAGATAGAATATTAAGTGTTGCTCCCCCAACCTCATTGCGGCAGCAGAGGAGGCCACATTCAAGTTGGAGGAGCAACACCTCATGTTCTGTTTCAGTAGCTTCCAACTTGATGGCTTGAACATCAATTTCTCGATCTTCCAGTAATTGATCCCATTCAGTATTCCCGTTTCCTTCCCTCACCTTACTTCCCTCTGGTGCTCGTCCCCCTTCCCTTTCTTCCACGGCCTGCTAAGTTCCTTCAGCATTTGGTGTGTGTTACTTGGATTTCCAGCATCTGCAGAATTTCTCGTTTTTTTACTGCAAGTTCAATGCGTCTAACTACCTTTCAAACATTCCACTTTCATTCATCAACAAAGCAACAAAACATTTTTTTGTCAATGCCGGCAATTATGCACTCATATCCTCTTCAACACTAGCCATACTGCATGACTCCAAGCTCTATTATTGTCAGAACATGTGGCAAGGTGCTGGATCCTAGACGTGAGATAAGAGTGATGGCTTTAACATCAAGACATTATTTGACCAAGTATTGTAGCAAGGAGTCTAATAAAATTAAAGTCAATAAACACCAAAGGGAAAAATCCAGTTTGGAGTCATACCTTTCAACAGGAAGATAGTTGTGATTATCGGAAGTTAATCTTCCTCACAAGGACATCTACCATCTTAACAGTTTCATCAATGGCCTTCCTTCCACTGTAAGATTAGAAATTGAAATCTTTGTGAATAGTTATGCAATATTCAAATCTGGCACATGAATTAGTCAATACCTACCAACAACAAGTCCCAGACAACATACAGGTATGGATAATATTTGCTAAGTAATATTGACGCCACAAAAGTGCCAGCAATGAGTATATCCAACCACTTAATTTTTCAATCAATATTATTACCATTGCTGAAACATGCTCATTAGGATTCTGGAATCATCATTTATCAGCAGATGGAATGGTCCTACCAGGGCACTGTGAGCAGTTCAGAGGGTAGTTATCCTGCATAGTGTCTCAACTCCTGACACAGGAAAGCCTTTTTGTCAGCTACAAGGCATAAATATAACTTAATATTATCGATTATCTGGGTGAGTCCTCTTCCAACAATTCACAGGACCATTTTTCTACAGGCAATTATGGATGGAAATTATGTACTGGCCTTTCCATCAACACTCAGATCTTGAAAATGAGAATTAGCCCAGAACTAATGGTAACCTTTATGCCTGCGGTTGAATAATAAATAATGGAGTTCTTGAGTCTTTCAACATGCAAGCAGGTTCCTTAGACAGTAAGTCAGGAGCAGAATTAGGCCACCTGGCCCATCAAGTCTGCTCTGCCATTCCATCATGGATGATTGATTATCCCTCTCAATCCCATTCTCCTTCCTTCTCCCTATAATCTTTGATGCTCTTACAGGGCCAGAACCATTAAACATTCCTCATACATTAACCCTTTCATTCCTGGGATATGTCTTATTAACTGCTTCTGGACATCTCCAATGCCAGCACATCCTTTCTTAGATAAGGGGCCCAAAACTACTCACAACGCTCCAAGTACCATCTTTAGCCCACTGTCCTTGCCAAACATCAGATAGCAGCAATATGTTGTGAAGTAGGTAAAAGAGCTCTTCGGGGCAAGTGATCACAATATAATCAAATGCACCCTGAAATTTGAGAAGGAGAAGCTAAAGTCAGATGTACCAGTATTACAGCAGAGTAAAGGGAATTACAGAGGCTTGAGAGAGGAATTGGCTAGAATTGCTTGGAAAAGAACATTGGCAAGGATGATGGAAGAGCAGCAATGGCTGGAATTTCTGGAAGCATTTCTGAAGGCACAAAATATATACAACCCAAAGAGGAAGAAGTATTCTAAAGGGAAGATGACACAACCGTGGCTAACAAGAGAAGGCAAAGCCAACATTAAAGTCAAAGGGAGGGCATATTATAGAGCAAACATTAGTGAGAAGTTAGAGGATTAGGAAGCTTTTAAAAAGCAACAGAAGGCAACTAAATAAGTCACTAAGAAGGTAAAGATGGAATACAAGAGTAAGATAACCCCTAATGTTAAAGAGGATACCAAAAGTTTCTTCAAATACATGAAGTGTAAAAGAGAAGCAAGAGTGGATATTGGACTACTGGAAAACGATGCTGGAGAGGTAGTAAAGGGGGCACAACAACATGGCAGATGAATTGAATAAGTGTTTTGCATCAGTCTTCAAGGTGGAAGACATTAGCAGTATGGTGGAAGTTCTTGGTGTCAGGGGTCATGAAATGTGCGAAGTTACCATGACTAGAGAGAAACTGAAAGGTCTGAAGGTAGGTCAGTCACCTGTACCAGATGAAGTTCTGAAAGAGGTAGGGGAAGAGATCGTGGAGGAATTAGTAACAATCCTCCAAGAATCATTAGATTCTGGAATGGTTCCAGAAGACTGCAAAATTGCGAAATGTCACTCCACCCTTCAAGAATGGAGATTGGCAGAGGAGAGGAAACTATAGGCCAGTTAGTCTGACCTCAGCAGTTGGGAAGATGTTGGAGTCGATTGATAAGGATAAGATTTCAGGGTACTTGGAGGCATATGAAAAAATAGGCCCTAGTCAGCATGCTTTCCTCAAGGAAAAAATCTTGTCTGACAAATCCGTTGGAATTCTTTGAAGAAATCGAAAGCAGGGTAGACAAAGGAGAATCGGTTGATGTTGTGTACTTGGATTTTCAGAAGGCCTTTGACAAGGTACTGCACATGAAGCTGTTCAACAAGCTATGAGCCCATGGTATTACAGGGAAGATTCTAACATGGATAAGACAGTGGACGATTGTCAGGATGCAAAGAATGGGAATAAATGGAGCCTATTTCTGGCTGGCTGCTGGTGACTAGTGGTGTTCCACCGGGGTCTGTGTTGGGACTGATTATTTTTATGTTATATGTCAATGATCTGGATGATGGAATTGATGGCTTTTCTGCAAGGTTTGCAGATGAAATGAAGATAGGTGGAGGGGCAGGTAGTTTTGAGGAAGAAGAGAGGCTACAGAAGGACACAGGCAGAATACGAGAATGGGCAAAGAAATGGCAGATGGAAGACAGTGTCCTGAAGTGTATGGTCATGCAGTTTGGTAGAAGGAATTAAAAGGTGGACTATTTTCTAAATGGAGAGAAAATTTAAAAAAAAACTGAGTTGCAAAGGGACTTGGGAGTCTTTGTGCAGGATTCCTTAAAGGTTAATTTGCATGTCGTCTGTTGTGTGGAGGGCAAATGCAAAGTTAGCATTTGTTTCAGGAGAACTAGGATATAAAAGCAAAGATGTCATGTTGAAACTTTGAAAAGCACCAGTAAGGCCTCACTTGGAGTATTGTGAGCAGTTTTGGGCCCTTAACTTAGAAAGTATATGCTGACACTGGAGAGGGTTCAAAGACGTTTCACAAAAATGATTCTGGGACTGAATGGCTTGTTATATGTAGAGCATTTGTTGGCTCTGGGCCTGTTTTCACTGGATTTCAGAAGAATAAGAAGTGGCCTCATTGAAACATATCAAATGGTGAAAGGACTTGATAGGGTGGATGTGGCCAAAACGTTTCCTATGGTGAGCGAGTCTATCACCAGAGGGCACAGCCTCAGAACAGAGGGGCATCCTTTTAGAACAGAGCTGAGGAGGAATTTCTTTAGCCAGGGAGTAGTGAGTCTGTGGAATTTTCGCCACAAGCAGCTGTGGAGGCCAAGTTTTTGTGTATATTTAAGGCAGAGGTTGATAGATTTTTGATTGTTCAGGACATGATGGAGCACAGGGAGAAGGCAGCAGTTTGGGGCTCAGAGGAACATTGGCTCAGCCATGATGAAATGGCAGAGCAGGCTCGGTGGGCCAAATGGCCTGATTCTCATCCGATACCTTATAGACTTGTGGTTAATATCACACTAATCATATTCTGGAAAAGACAAAAATCTGAGATGTATTGTACATACTTTGACTATAAAATGAACCTTTGCACATTTGAAAATGTTAATTCATGTAAGGAAAAAAATATGGAATCATACAAGGAGGAAAAAATAGAGGGATTTATTACTAGATTTACATGGTGGAGTAGAAGAAGCCCAGAGGATGGGCAAGGGGCATAGTGAGAGGGACAGAGGGAGAAAAAGGAGAGAGAGAAAACGAATGTGTGTATATAAATAAATAAATAACGCATAGGGTACGAGGGGGCTCTCTTTTTTTTGTCTCCCTTTTCTCCCTCTGTCCCTCTCACTATACCCCTTGCGATCATCTGGGCTTCCCCCCTCCCCCTTTCCTGCTCCCTAGGCCTCCTGTCCCATGATCCTCTCATATCCCTTTTGCCAATCACCTGTCCAGCTCTTGGCTCCATCCCGCTCCCTCCTGTCTTCTCCTATCATTTTGGATTTCCCCCTCCCTCTCCCACTTTCAAATCTCTTACTAGCTCTTCTTTCAGTTAGTCCTGACGAAGGGCTTCGGCCCGAAACGTCGATTGTACCTCTTCCTAGAGATGCTGCCTGGCCTGTTGCATTCACTAGCAACTTTTATGTGTGTTGCTATTCATTAATTACCTCTGCTATCTCCTCTGGTTCCATACACACCTTCCCACTGTCACACTTGATTGGTCCTATTCCCTCACATCTTATCCTCTTGCTCTTTACATACTTGTAGAATGCCTTGGGGTTTTCCTTAATCCTGCTCACCAAGGCCTTCTCATGGCCCCTTCTGGCTCTGCCAATTTCATTCTTAAGCTCCCTCCTACTTGCCTTATAATCTTCTACATCTCTATCATTATCTAGTTTTTTGAACCTTTCATAAGCTTTTCTTTTCTTCTTGACTAGATTTACAACAACCTTTGTACACCACGGTTCCTGTACCTTACCATCCTTTCCCTGTCTCATTGGAACATACCTATGCAGAACTCCACACAAATATCCCCTGAACATTTGTCACCTTTTTTTCCTACATTTCCCTGAGAACATCTGTTCCCAATTTATGCTTCCATGTTCTTGCCTGATAGCTTCATATTTCACTTATTCCAATTAAATGCCTTCCTAACTTGTCTGTTCTGATCCCTCTCCAGTGCTATGATAAAGGAGATAGAGTTGTGATCACTATCTCCAAAATGCTCTCCCACTGAGAGACCTGACACCTACAAATCTACAGATATGGTCCCACCCAACAGTGCTGTGATTGACCTTCCAATTTCTAGTATTCTGTAGTAACATGTTCCAGTGCCACATCATCTGTGGAACTCTTCTCTATCTCTTTCCTAAGGTCTTCTCTCTCCAGTGGAAGAATGAGTGGGATAAAGTAGATAAGATGTTTAGCTTTATTTGCCACATGTACATGGAAACTTACAGTGAAATGCATCATCTGTGTCAAAGACCAACACAGTCCGAGGACGTGCAGGGGGCAGCCCGCTAGTGTTCCTCTGCATCTGCCGAGAACATAGCATGTCCACAACTCGCTCACCCTAATCCTAACTGTATGTCTTTGGAATGTGGGAGGAAACCAGCTCACCCAGTGGAAACTCACACAGTCACTGTGAGAACGTACGAACTCCTTACATATGGTGAAAAGAATTGAACCCTCATTGCTGGTCATGTAAAGGATCATGCTAATCACCACACCACCATGATGCCCGTGTGTGTGTGTGTGTGTGTGTGTGTGTGTGTGTGTGTGTGTGTGTAGTGCGGTGTTGGGGTAGATGGTGGGGTGATGCAGGATGCAATTCCATGCAAGGTCCATTCCATTTTGCATGATCCCCTTGGCCTCACGTTCAGTTGAGTTTCAGAGTGTGCATTACCCACTTGGCTGGACGTATCTTTCCCAGATTAATAGAATATCTCTGCTTAGATTCCTTGGTTTATATTCAGCAGCTGAATACATTCTGATGCACTTTCTGTTCAATTGGCATTGATATCATAAATTTTACAACAGCATATTAAGAATATATTTTGATTCCCTTCCCCACATTCCACTAGGAAGGAATGTCCTGGTAATATTAAAATAGTAGGATGATGTAGATGTGTTTGTCCACTGGGGATGGGACTTGTCAGTTACATGCTGCACTCCCTAGAGTTGAGGGTAAAGAAATACTAACAGCATTACTGAGATAATAATGATAAGAGGGTCATAAGAGTTTTGATCATCTCTGCATAGAGATGTAGAAAACCAGGATAAAATGCTATCTACCACATATTTAAATGCACCTAATACTGCTAAAACATGAAGGACTAGAAATCCTTCCCTATAGTTTCCATGTGTTTTGCAATTGTCTTGAAACTGAAAATTGTACACTAAGAGTAATTGGTTCTTCATGGATCGTATAGGAAATTCTACGGTGAGAGAGTCTGGTGTACATCAGTCTAAGTACCTTGCACATATGCCGTAGTTGAGCCAATGTTAGTTTCCTGAGCATCTTCAAGAAACATCGTGAGACTTAAGGGAAAGATCTGAAAGTGTAAGTTTAAGTTTAAGGTTAATTGTCATTCGACCATACATGAATGCCCATGAATACCCCCAAATAAGGTTCCAACAATCATATACAGTACACAGCACATATAAAGCACTTACAAGATAACAGTAGACATACAGTCACACACATATAAAATTATAGCCCAAGTCCCTGAGTCCATGAATGTTATTGGCAAGAGCAAGAGCAAGCTAAGGATGAAATGGAAGATGAAGAGCTATTGTTGTGTTAATGACATTTCCTACCTGAGGCTCTGTAAGGAAATCCAGCATTGAAACCAGCACGGAATCTTAAAGAATAAGGCCCAATGCTGTAGATAATATATTCCTTTCTCTATGGCAGGTGACCAATCTGTTTCCTGGCCACTAGCCTCAACAGAATTCACATCATCTGTTCCATCTCTGACTATTCACTTGTCGATAAATTTGCCTCATGTCAATTCTATTATTGAAGCAAAGGTTTCCATTGAAAGCTGCTGTTGAACAGCTCCCACTGCGACAGGGTGTCATGCTTTAAAATTTGTACTTCTCACTAAAAACATGCACTTAACTACACCTTATCACCCAGAGAATTCACAATATTTAATGCACAATGCATTGTGTGTAATGTAAGTGAGAAAAGACAACCATCCTGCTCAGCCTAGAACTTGCATGTGTTCCCGGTGCCTTGGTATTTTTTTCAGAAATAGGAAAGCATTTAGGAATTTCTACTTCAGGAATGTTATTCAAGTGTCACCAAAGTATCCATGTCCAAGCAGAAATAAAAAAAATTACCAGTATAGTTTCTCCTCCCTTAATCAGAGGGAGCAAAGAAAAGACTTGGAGTTACATATTTCCTGACCTTGGAAAGTCTCAAAAGGCTCAACCTGCAGTGAATGACTTCTGAAGAATAATTACTGTTAGAACACAAAGAGAACAGAAGCCAATTTGTGCACAGCAAGTTCCAGCAAACAGTAATGTACTAGTGATCAGATAATCTGTTTTTAATTACATTGATTCAGAGACGAATATTGACCAGCACACAGGCAACAGCTCTCCTGGTATTTTTAATACAGTGTGCAGCAGATGCAGAGTGACGCTCAATTTAACAGTTCATCTACAGGCTGCCCCCTTCAACAATGTATGAGGTTCGTAACGCTACATTGAACTGGAACGTCAGCCAAGATTCTTCCCCTCTGGTCTCTGAAGTGGAACCTGACTTTGACCCCAAATCTTTATGATTGTGTGATCGTGCCAAGGTATGGTTAATTTAGTCAGCCTTCCCAAACTGAAGTGTGACATTGAGGTAGGCAAAAAGGGGCAGTGCTCTAATGTAACATGTGGTGCTATGGGGTAACAGTTTATTCCTGTGACTCTCCACACGGTAAGGTTCTGTAAATTTCAGTATGGGCCCAGTCCTTACCACCCTCTTCAATCCGGGGGATCTGAAGAGAATCACAACAACCTGAACCCGAATACCCTCAGAACCACGGAAGTGCATGTCATCTTCAGGAAAAATGTCTCCTCTCCACCCACACATCATCAACAATCTACAGTTAGCACCATTTCAACATTCAAGTTCCTGGGCATTATTATTTTGTAGGACCTCATGTGGGAGAACCATATCGCCTTCATGTGTGGAACGAGCTGCCAGCGCAAATGGTGGATGCAGGGTTGAGTTCAACATTTAAGAGAAATTTGAATAGGTACGTGGATGGGAAGGGTATGGACGGCTATGGTCCAGGTGCAGGTCGATGGGACTTGGCAGATTAATGTTTAAGCACACACAAGATGAGCTGGAGGGCCTCTTTCTGTGCTTTAGTGTTGTATGACTCTATGACTGTAAAAAGGCTCAGCAGAAGATGTACATTTTTTTTTGCAGATGGAAAATTCTGACTTCCCTAGAACATCCCGGTGCAATTCGACACTGCCATCATAGCGAACATCCTTGTATCAATCATTACTGTCTGATTTGGTGCAGCAGCCTCTCACAATAAATCAAGACTACAGCAAACTGTCGGGTCAGCTGAAAAGGACAATGGCTGCAGTCTACCATCACTGCAGGACTTGTATGTGTCCGGGTAAAAGAAACAGGCAGGCAAAATTATTATGGACAATACCCACTCTGCAAACTGCCTTTTCCAAAAGTACCCTTCAGGAAAATGCTATTGGGCTATTAAAATTAAAACTTCACAGCATCTAAAAAGTTTCTTTCCCCAACCAGTTACACTGATCAACCATTCTAGTTACACCTCCACCCCTGTCATAACATTACCCCTGTCACTGCACCATAAACACTTTACACCACTATTTGTTTTAGATGCTGGTATTTATGTATTAAAATGCATGTTTTACTTTTATTCTATTTCCATACTTAAACTTCTAACTTTACTTTAAATAGTTCTTTATTTTTTATAATTGTTGAATGCTGTTTTTTGTTGCATTTCGTGACCTGACCAATACACCACAGTGAATTTGTAATATATGTAAATGCATATATGAATAAAGCCAATCCTTGATCCTTACAGTCATAGAGTCATACAACACTACAGCACAGAAACAGGTTCTTCAGCTCATCTCGTATGTGCTTAAGCATTAATCTGCCAAGTCCCATCGACCTGCACCTGGACCATAGCCGTCCATACCCCTCCATACCCCTCCCATCCACATACTTATTCAAATCTCTCTTAAATGTTGAACTCGACCATGCATCTACCATTTGCACTGGCAGCTCGTTCCACACACTCACCATCCTCTGAGTGAGAAAGTTCCCACTCATGTTCCTCTTAAACATTCCACTTTTCACATTTAACCTATGACCTCTAGTTGTAGTCTCACCCAATCTCAGTGGAAAAAGTCTGCTTTTATTTACCCTATCAATACCCCTCATAATTTTGTATACCTCTCTCAAATTCCCCCTCATTCTTCTGCATTCTAGGGAATGAAGTCCCAAACTGTTTGACCTATCCCTATAACTCAGGTCCTCAAGTCCCAGATACAACTTTGTAAATTTTCTCAGCACTCTTTTGGTCTTACTGACATCTGTCCTGTAGGTAAGTGACCAACACTGCACACAATACTCCAAATGAGGCCTTACCTACACCTTACAATATTTCAACATAACATCCAAACACCTGTACTGAGTACTTTGATTTATGAAGGCCAATGTCCCAAAAGCTTTCTTTACGACCCCCATCTGGCTTTATGAAGGCAAATCGTGTCTAACAAGCCTGATAGAGTTCTTTGAGGAGGTGACCAGCATATAGATGAGGATAGTGCAGTGGATGTGATCTACATGGATTCTAGTAAGGCATTTGACAAGGATCCACACAGTAGGCTTATTCAGAAAGTTAGAAGGCATGGGATCCAGGGAAGTTTGGCCAGGTGGATTCAGAATTGGCTTGCCTGCAGAAGGCAGAGTGTCATGGTGGGGGGGAGTACATTAAGATTCCAGGGTTGTGACTAGTGGTGTCCCACAAGGATCCGTCCTGGGACCCCTACTTTTCGTGATGTGGGGGTAGAAGGGTGGGTTGGCAAGTTTGCAGACAACACAAAGGTTGGTGGTGGTGCGGATAGTGTAGGGGATTGTCGAAGATTGCAGAGAGACATTGATAGGGTGCAGAAGTGGGCTGAGAAGTGGCAGATGGAGTTTAACCCGGAGAAGTGTGAGGTGGTACACTTTGGAAGGACAAACTAACTCCAAGGCAGAGTACAAAGTAAATAGTAGGATACTTGGTAGTGTGGAGGAGCAGAGGGATCTGGGGATGCATGTCCACAGATCCCTGAAAGTTGCCTCACAGGTAGATAGGGTAATTAAGAAAGCTTATGGGGTCTTGGCTTTCATAAGTTGAGGGATAGAGTTTAAGAGTGGCGATGTAATGATGCAGCTCTATAAAACTCTGGTTAGGCCACACCTGGAGTACTGTGTCCAGTTCTGGTCGCCTCACTATAGGAAGGATGTGGAAGCATTGGAAAGGCTACAGTGGAGATTTACCAGGATGCTGCCTGGTCTGGTTTAGAGAGTATGCATTATGATCAGAGATTAAGGGAGCTAGGGCTTTACTCCTTGGAGAGAAAGAGGACAAGAGGAGACATGATAGAGGTATACAAGACATTAAGAGGAATAGATCGAGTGGACAGCCAGCACCTCTTCCCCAAGGCATCACTACTCAATACAAGAGGACGTAGCTTTAAGGTAAGGGGTGGGAAGTTCAAGGGGGATATTAGAGGAAGGTTTTTCACTCAGAGAGTGGTTGGTGCATGGAATGCACTGCCTGAGTCAGTGGTGGAGGCAGATACGCTAGTGAAATTTAAGAGCTTACTAGACAGGTATATGGAGGAAGTTAAGGTGGGAGGTTATATGGGAGGCAGGGTTTGAGGGTCGGCACAACATTGTGGGCCGAAGGGCCTGTACTGTGCTGTACTATTCTATGTTCTATCTACCTGTGATGTTACTTTCAAAAGAACTATGGATCTATATTTCCAGAAATCTTTGTTCTACCACAATCCTCAGTGCCTTACCTCTTGCAGCAATGCATACCCTGATCTGTCCTCCAAAAGTATAACATCTCACACTTGTCTGCATTAAGTACTATCTGCCAGTTTAAGCCCATTTTTCCAGCTGGTCCAGATCCAGGTGCAAGCTTTGATTGTCTTCCTCGCTATCCACTACACCCCCCAATCCTGGTGTCATTCACAAATTTGCTGATCCACTTTAACACATTATCATTCAAATTGTTCATATGGATGACAAACAACAACGGGCCCAGCACTGATCTCTGCAGCACACCACTAGCCACATGTCTCCAGTCACAGAGGCTACCATCTACAACCACTTTCTAGCTTCTTCTGTGAAGCCAATGTCCAATCTAATTTACTATCTCTTCTTGACTAACCTTCCATGTGGAACCTTGTCAAAGGCCTTGCTATAGTCCATGTAAACAACATATACTGCCTTGCCTTCATCAACTTTCCTTGTAACTTCCTCAGAGACTCTATAAGATTGGTTAGACATGATTTATCATGCACAAAGCCATGTTTACTATCCCTAATCAGTCCCATCTATTCAATTATTTATATCTCATCCTTGAGAATACCTCCCAATTTCCATCTACTAAGGTCAGGCTTACCAGCCTCTCGTTTCCTGGCTTATTCTTAGAGCGTTTCTTAAACAATGGAACCACCGGCAGCTCACCCATGGCTAAAGACGTTTTAAATATCTCAGCTAGGGCACCTGCAGTTTCTGCACTAGCTTCCCACAGGGTCTGAGAGAACGTCTTAGAAACATAGAAACATAGAAAATAGGTGCAGGAGTAGGCTATTCGGCCCTTCGAGCCTGCACCGCCATTTATTATGATCATGGCTGATCATCCAACTCAGAACCCTGCACCAGCCTTCCCTCCATACCCCCTGACCCCCGTAGCCACAAGGGCCATATCTAACTCCCTCTTAAACATAGCCAATGGACTGGCCTCAACTGTTTCCTGTGGCAGAGAATTCCACAGATTCACCACTCTCTGTGTGAAGAAGTTTTTCCTAATCTCAGTCCTAAAAGGCTTCCCCTTTATCCTCAAACTGTGACCCCTCGTTCTGGACTTCCCCAACATCGGGAACAATCTTCCTGCATCTAGCCTGTCCGATCCCTTTAGGATTTTATACATTTCAATCAGATCCCCCCTCAATCTTCTAAGTTCCAACGAGTACAAGCCCAGTTCAACCAGTCTTTCTTCATATGAAAGTCCTTCCATCCCAGGAATCAATCTGGTGAACCTTCTTTGTACTCCCTCTATGGCAAGGATGTCTTTCCTCAGATTAGGGGACCAAAACTGCACACAATACTCCAGGTGTGGTCTCACCAAGGCCTTGTACAACTGCAGTAGTACCTCCCTGCTCCTGTACTCGAATCCTCTCGCTATAAGTGCCAGCATACCATTCGCCTTTTTCACCGCCTGCTGTACCTGCATCCCCACTTTCAATGACTGGTGTATAATGACACCCAGGTCTCGTTGCACCTACCCTTTTCCTAATCAGCCACCATTCAGATAATAATCTGTTTTCCTATTTTTGCCACCAAAGTGGATAACTTCACATTTATCCACATTAAATTGCATCTGCCATGAATTTGCCCACTCACCCAACCTATCCAAGTCACCCTGCATCCTCTTAGCATCCTCCTCACTGCTAACACTGCCACCCAGCTTCGTGACATCTGCAAACTTGTAGATGCTGCATTTAATTCCCTCATCCAAGTCATTAATATATATTGTAAACAACTGGGGTCCCAGCACTGAGCCTTGCGGTACCCCACTAGTCACTGCCTGGCATTCTGAAAAGGTCCCGTTTATTCCCACTCTTTGCTTCCTGTCTGCTAACCAATTCTCTATCCACATCAATACCTTACCCCCAATACCATGTGCTTTAAGTTTGCACACTAATCTCCTGTGTGGGACCTTGTCAAAAGCCTTTTGAAAATCCAAATATACCACATCCACTGGTTCTCCCCTATCCACTCTACTAGTTACATCCTCAAAAAATTCTATGAGATTCGCCAGACATGATTTTCCTTTCACAAATCCATGCTGACTTTGTCCGATGATTTCACCGCTTTCCAAATGTGCTGTTATCACATCTTTGATAACTGACTCCAGCAGTTTCCCCACCACCGACGTTAGGCTAACCGGTCTATAATTCCCCGGTTTCTCTCTCCCTCCTATTTTAAAAAGTGGGGTTACATTAGCCACCCTCCAATCCTCAGGAACTAGTCCAGAACCTAACGAGTTTTGAAAAATTATCACTAATGCATCCACTATTTCTTGGGCTACTTCCTTAAGCACTCTGGCCCTAGGGATTTATCTGCCTTTAATCCCTTCAATTTACCCAACACCACTTCCCTACTAACATGTATTTCACTCAGTTCCTCCATCTCACTGGACCCTCTGTCCCCTACTATTTCTGGAAGATTATTTATGTCCTCCTTAGTGAAGACAGAACCAAAGTAATTATTCAATTGGTCTGCCATGTCCTTGCTCCCCATAATCAATTCACCTGTTTCTGTCTGTAGGGGACCTACATTTGTCTTTACCAGTCTTTTCTTTTTTACATATCTATAAATGCTTTTACAGTCCGTTTTTATGTTCCCTGCCAGTTTTCTCTCATAATCTTTTTCCCCTTCCTAAATAAGCCCTTTGTCCTCCTCTGCTGAACTCTGAATTTCTCCCAGTCCTCAGGTGAGCCACTTTCTCTGGCTAATTTGTATGCTTCTTCTTTGGAATTGATACTATCCCTAATTTCTCTTGTCAGCCACCGGTGCACTACCTTCCTTGATTTATTCTTTTGCCAAACTGGGATGAACAATTGTTGTAGTTCATCCATGCAACCTTTAAATGCTTGCCATTGCATATCCACCGTCAATCCTTTAAGTGTCATTTGCCAGTCTATCTTAGCTAATTCACGTCTCATACATTCAAAGTTACCCCTCTTTAAGTTCAGAACCTTTGTTTCTGAATTAACTATATCACTCTCAACCTTTGTTTCTGAATTTGTTTCTTGTCAGACCCTAGGGATTTATCCACCCTAATCTGCCTCAAGACAGTATCTTTCTCTGTAATCTGCATGGGGTCCATGATCTCACTGCTGCATTGCCTCACATCTAGAGACACTGTCTCCATCTCTCGAATAAATGCAGATGCACAAATCCATTTAAGATCTCCCCCACCTCTTTTGGCTCCACGCAGAGGTTACCACTCTGATCTTCCAGATGACCAATTTTGTCTCCTGCTGTCTTTTTGCCCTTGGGGTTCTCCTTCACCTTGTCTGCTAGAGCAACCTTATTTCTTCTTTTTTCCCTCCTGGTTTCCTTCTTAAGCATTCTCTTGCATTTCTTATACTCCTCAAGTACATCATTTTTTTTCTGCCTACTTTTACCTGCTATGTACCTCCTTTGATTTCTTAACCAGGGCCTCAATATCTCTCAAAACAAAGGTTCTATAAACTTATTATCTTTGTGTTTTATTTGACATGAACATACAAGCTTTGTACTCTCTAAAGCTCATTTTTGAAGGCCTCCCATTTACCAAGAAGACCTTAGCTAGAACACAGCCTATCCTAAACTACACTTGCAGATCTTTTCTGAGACCATCAAAATTGGCCTTTCTCAAATGTTGAATCCTCACCCTGAGGACCATTTCTACCCTTTTCCATAGTTACTTTGAAATTAATGGCATTATGAGCACTAGACGCAAAGTGTTCCCCGACATGAACTTTTGTCACCTGACCTCTCGCATCCCCTAACAAGAGATCTGGTATTGCATTCCCTCTAGTTGGACTTCTATGTACTGATTTACTGCTGCATCATTGAGAGCATACTCACCAACTGCATCTCAGTGTGGTATGGCAATTGTCCCGTATCGGACTGCAAAGCACTCCAGCATGTGGTGAAATCTGCCCAGCGGATTATCGGCACCCAATTGTCCACCATTGAGAACATCTACCATAAACGCTGCCTGGGCAGGGCAAAAAGCATTATCAAGGATACATCTCACCCTAACCATGGACTTTTTACTCTCCTCCCATCCGGTAGGCGCTACAGGAGCCTCCGCTCCCGCACCAGCAGGCACAGGAAGAGCTTCTTCCCTGAGGCTGTGACCCTGCTGAACCTCTCATCACAGCGCTAAGCAGTATTGCACCCATATTTTACTGTCTCAGTATTTCTATATTTGTGTGCTGTTGCACTTTTTATTCGCAGTTATTTTGTAAATAACACTATTCTTTGCATTTCTGGCTAGACGCTAACTGCATTTCATTGGCTTTGTATCTGTACTTGGCACAATGACAATAAAGTTGAATCTAATCTAATTAAAGGAACTTTCCTGAACATATTTGATGAACTCTGTTCCATCCTGCCTTTTTACAGTATGGAAGTCTCAGTTGATATGTGGAAAGTTAAAATCACCTATTATCACAACTTTTAAGTTTCTTGCAACAGTCTGCGATCTTTCCACAAATTTGCTTCTCAAAATTCTGTGGACTGTTGGGTGGTCTATAATATAATCCCATTAATGTGGTCGTATCTTACTTATTCCTTAGTTCTACCAATAATGCCTCACTAGATGAGCTGTCCAGTCTCTCCTGACCGAGCACTATTTTGACATTTTCCCTGACTAGAAAGCCACTCCTCACACTTTAATTCCTCTCACTCTGTAACATCTAAAACAATAGAACCTGCAACATTGAGCAGCCAATCCTGTCGCCCCAGCAACCAAGTCTCACAGGTGGCTACAATGTCATAATTCCGTGTACTGATTCTTGCTTTAAGTTCATTCACCTTTCCTACAATACGCAGTTCAGAATATTAGTCCTACCATGCTCGACCTTTTTATTCCTGACCTTGGAAGTTATTCTGATGGACAGGATATATAAATATTTGGATAGACATGGGCTGATTAAGGATAGTCAGCATGGCTTCGTGTGTGAGAGGTTATATCTAACCCATCTCATGGAGTTCTTCGAGGAAGTTACCAGGAAAGTTGATGAAGGCAAGCAGTGGATGCTGTCTACATGGACTTTAGAAAGGCATTTGACAAGGTCAGGCATGGGAGGTTGATCAAGAAGGTTTAGTCACTCAACATTCAAGATAAGATAGTAAATTGGATTGGACGCTGGCTTTGTGGGAGAAGTCAGAGAATGATAGTAGATGATTGCCACTCTGACTGGAGGCCTGTGACAAGTGGAGTGCCGCAGGGAATGGTGCAGGGTCTGTTGCTGTTTATCATCTATATCATCGATCTGGATGACAATGTGGCTAACTGGATCAGCAAATTTGCAGATGGCACCAAGACTGGGGGTTTTGTGGACAGCGAGGAAGACTATAATAGCTTGCAGCAGGAGCTGGACCAACTAGAAAATTGGACTGAAAAATGGCAGATGGAAATTAATATAGACAAGAGCGAGGCATTGCACTTCGATAGGACCATCCAGGGTAAGGCACTGAGGAATGTGGTAGAACAAAGGGATCTGGAAATATAGGTCCATAATTTGTTGAAAGTAATTTGATAGAAGTATGCAAAATTATTAGGGTATAGATAGGGTAAATGAAAGCAGGTTTTTTATACTGAGGTTGGGTGGGACTACAACCAGAGGTCATGGGTTATGGGTGAAAGGGGAACATGAGGGGAAAGAAGCAGCCAGCCCACGTGGTGCATGCAAGCTCGATTTCAATGTTGAACAAAAGTTTGGATAGGTACATGGATGGTAGGGGTATGGAGGGCTGTGTTTTCAGTGCAGATCAAAAGGAGTAGGTAGCTTAAATGGTTGTGCATGAACTAGATGGGCCAAAGGCCCTGTTCCTGTGCTGTACTTTTCTATGACTCTATAACTCTACATAAGCTTAACAACATCATTCTCCACAACTACTCCACTATCTGTTCTGGAGCTCTGGTTCCCCTTCCCCTGCAAATGTATTTTAAATTCCCCCCATCCTGCGCAGAACTAGTAAACCTTCATTTTGGGATACTAGTCCCCCTCCAATTCAGGTGCAGACCTTCCTTTCTGTACAGGTTCCACCTTCTCCCCCCCCACCCACATCAATTCCTTAGCCACATTTTAAACTGTATGATCTTCCTATTTTGGGCTTCAGTAGCATGGGTATGAATCCTGAGATCACAACCCTGGGGGTCACGTCCTTTAACTTAGCACCTAACTCCCTGAACTCACTTTGCAGAACTTCATTGCCCATCTACCTATAAAGCATGTTGCTAACAGACCTGAAGGAATGGTTAAGTTGGCCGTTTTGATCTGGCTGTAAATTTTATAAGAGCTTTGTCCTTGAGTGGTAAGTCTATCTTCAAAGATTAAATAAAGTTAAATTTACTAGTAATTTTAATTAGCTGGAGAAAGGCTTTATGCTGAAAAACTAATAAATCCAGTAAATGTTCTCAAGGAAACAATATATGTGGGTAAGTCAGCATCAGCTGGCGATAGGCAGTGATTGTAGACATATAAAGAATGCAAGAGTTCAACTTAAAATACAAAGCTAATCAAAACATACAAACTCATGATAGTGTCTGAAATTTAGAAAAGTTATATGAAGTGTGTGAATAACATCTGTCTATTTATGAAGTCATTTATAAAATTAAAATTCTAAACTAATAATTAGAGGGAGTCAGAAGTTTTGTATCGTTGTATTGAGCTCACAGAACTGTACCATCAATCTGTCACTTATAAGAAGATAAGTCGTTAAATTTATAAAACTGCCTACTATTTTACCTTATTCTACATTTGAGATAGGGTATTATCATTCCAGATGTCATGAAGCGTCAACACGTAGTGGTTAGCACAATGCTATTACAGCTGGGGGCACTGGAGTTTGGAGTTTAATTCTGCCATTCTCTGTAAGCAAGTTTGCATGTTCCTTCCCGTGTCCTCACGGGCTTCTTTTGGGTGCTCCGGGTTTCTCCCAAAGTCCAAAGACATACTAGTTAGCTGGTTACTTGGTCATTGTAATTGTCCGCTGGATGGACTAAGGTTAAGTTCGTGGGTTGCTGAGCAGCACAGCTTGAATGGCGGGAAGGGCCTGTTCTGTGCTGTATCTGTGAAATAAATAAAGTAAAATGTGAGTTCAACAGCACTTCTGTCAATCCAGCGAACCTGATGGAAGGATGGGAAACAACGGTTGAGTACACCCAGCTACCAGAGTTATTAAGCAAACAACAGGAATTCTGCAGATGCTGGAAATTCAAGCAACATACATCAAAGTTGCTGGTGAACGCAGCAGGCCAAGCAGCATCTATAGGAAGAGGTGCAGTCGACGTTTCAGGCCTCGAGGCACAACGACAACTCGCGGATACCTCCTCTTATTTACCCCACGATTGTGACCCCACTAAGGAGCACCAGGCCATTGTCTCCCACACCATCACCGACTTCATCCGCTCAGGGGATCTCCCATCCACTGCTACCAACCTTATAGTTCCCACACCCCGCACTTCCCGTTTCTACCTCCTACCCAAGATCCACAAACCTGCCTGTCCTGGCCAACCTATTGTCTCAACTTGCTCCTGCCCCACCGAACTCATTTCTGCATACCTGGACACTGTTTTATCACCCTTTGTTCAATCCCTTCCGACCTATGTTCGTGACACTTCTCACGCTCTTAAACTTTTCGATGATTTTAAGTTCCCTGGCCCCCACCGCTTTATTTTCACCATGGATGTCCAGACCTTATATACTTCCATCCCCCATCAGGAAGGTCTCAAAGCTCTACGCTTCTTTTTGGATTCCAGACCTAATCAGTTCCCCTCTACCACCACTCTGCTCCGTCTAGCGGAATTAGTCCTTACTCTTAATAATTTCTCCTTTTGCTCCTCCCATTTCCTCCAAACTAAAGGTGTAGCTATGGGCACCCGTATGGGTCCTAGCTATGCCTGCCTTTTTGTTGGGTTTGTGGAACAATCTATGTTCCATGCCTATTCTGGTATCTGTCCCCCACTTTTCCTTCGCTGCATCGACGACTGCATTGGCGCTGCTTCCTGCACGCATGCAGAACTCGTTGACTTTATTAACTTTGCCTCCAACTTTCACCCTGCCCTCAAGTTTACCTGGTCCATTTCCGACACCTCCCTCCCCTTTCTAGATCTTTCTGTCTCTGTCTCTGGAGACAGCTTATCCACTGATGTCTACTATAAGCCTACTGACTCTCACAGCTATCTGGACTATTCCTCTTCTCACCCTGTCTCTTGCAAAAACGCCATCCCCTTCTCGCAATTCCTCCGTCTCCGCCGCATCTGCTCTCAGGATGAGGCTTTTCATTCTAGGACGAGGGAGATGTCTTAATTTTTTAAAGAAAGAGGCTTCCCTTCCTCCACTATCAACTCTGCTCTTAAACGCATCTCCCCTATTTCACGTACATCTGCTCTCACTCCATCCTCCCACCACCCCACTAGGAATAGGGTTCCCCTGGTCATCACCTACCACCCCACCAGCCTCCGGGTCCAACATATTATTCTCCGTAACTTCCGCCACCTCCAACGGGATCCCACCACTAAGCACATCTTTCCCTCCCCCCATCTCTCTGCATTCCGCAGGGATCGCTCCCTACACAACTCCCTTGTCCATTCGTCCCCCCCATCCCTCCCCACTGATCTCCCTCCTGGCACTTATCCGTGTAAGCGGAACAAGTGCTACACATGCCCTTACACTTCCTCCCTTACCACCATTCAGGGCCCCAAACAGTCCTTCCAGGTGAGGCATCACTTCACCTGTGAGTCGACTGGGGTGATATACTGCGTCCGGTGCTCCCGATGTGGCCTTTTATATATTGGTGAGACCCGACGCAGACTGGGAGATCGCTTTGCTGAACATCTACGCTCTGTCCGCCAGAGAAAGCAGGATCTCCCAGTGGCCACACATTTTAATTCCACATCCCATTCCCATTCTGACATGTCTATCCACGGCCTCCTCTACTGTAAAGATGAAGCCACACTCAGGTTGGAGGAACAACACCTTATATTCCGTCTGGGTAGCCTCCAACCTGATGGCATGAACATCGACTTCTCTAACTTCCGCTAAGGCCCCACCTCCCCCTCATACCCCATCTGTTACTCATTTTTATGCACACATTCTTTCTCTCACTCTCCTTTTTCTCCCTCTGTCCCTCTGAATATACCTCTTGCCCATCCTCTGGGTCACCCCCCGTCTTTCTTCCCGGACCTCCTGTCCCATGATCCTCTCGTATCCCCTTTTGCCTATCACCTGTCCAGCTCTCGGCTCCATCCCTCCCCCTCCTGTCTTCTCCTATCATTTTGCATCTCCCCCTCCCCCTCCCACTTTCAAATCCCTTACTCACTCTTCCTTCAGTTAGTCCTGACGAAGGGTCTCGGCCTGAAACGTCGACTGCGCCTCTTCCTATAGAGTTATTAAGCAGATAACTTTGCTCTTTTGAGAAATATAAAGTTCAAAAAGTTAGAAGTTCAGAAGTTCATTTTTTAATCAAAGTATACAACTTGAAATTCTTCTTCTCCGGGTAGCCATGAAACCAAGAAAGAAAAGAAAGGCAGCACGATCATCAACCTCACAAATCCCCCCTCCCCACACAAAAGAATGAACAACATGAAACAGGCATATCAACTCCCAAATCCCTCCTTCTGCACAAAAAATAATCAACAAAAACAGAACAGGAACATTGTCTCCCCAAATCCCACCTCTCACACAAAATATGAACAAAACAGAAAGGCACATCGCCACCCAAGTCCCCCTCCCTGCACAGAAAAACAAGAAAGACTGGGCAAAAAACACAGAATACAAAAAACTATAAGACTGAAAATAAGTCTATAGTCCAAGTCCAGCCAACCAGAAATGAAGAAAACCAGAACTACTGGAAACACTCAGTGGATAAGACATCAGTGGAAACAGAAGCAGAGATAAGCTTTCAAGTGGAAGAAGGAATAAATGACTCAAGAATCTCAAGAATACTTCTCTCTCTTCTTCTCCTCATTCTTCTCCACAGCATGCTCTACAACATGCACAAGTTGTTTCCTGGAAGTTTTAAGCATACCATCGAATAATTTCATTTCCCACCTGGTAATCTCTCTCTGTGATTATGGACAGAATGAACTGTCTGGTTTGGGTGTCTGATACCAAAAATGTGAATGACGTAGATGCATTGATTTAGATCACAGTTTGGGATATCACCCCTGACTGCACCACAGGGATCACACCAGCTGAGTTTCTCATGCACCACTGACCTCTCGGTCATCTAATTCTGGGTGAACCTTGCCTCAGGGGAGTGATGAAATACAACCAGGCATAGAAATCAGCAATGCAACATCACTGGATATTTAGGCATATGATGTGTCACCAATGCTGCGAGTCCTGAGGCACCTGCACCTTCTACCTAATGGCAGCAGTGAGAAAAGAGCATGGCCTGGGTGGTGAGGATCTTTGACGACGGATGCTGCTTTCCTGCAGCAACGATTCATGTAGATGTGGTCAATGATAGAAAGGGTTTTGCATGTAATGTATTAGCCCGAATCCACTACTGCTGGTAGGATTTTCCGCTCAAAGGCGTTGGTGTTCCCATACCAGGCCTTAATGCAGCCGGTCAGCACACTTTCCACCACACATCTATCGAAGTTTGCCAAGGTTTTCAATGGCATGCTGAACCTCTGCAGATACCTGAGGAAGTAGAGGTATTGTCGTGCTTTCTACTCATTCTCAATTATATTTTACTGGATGGTATTGCGTTTCTTGTGTTTTACATAAGCAGCAATCATTGGAAGAAATGGAAAATATTCCATTGCATTCCTGAATTCTGCACTGAGGATAACAGAAATGATGATGCACATAGTACAAAGAGTATGTAGAACAATTAACATTTGCAAAAAGTACAACAGGCCACCAACAGTGGACTACAATGTTGCACAATACTGTGAGTCATTGTGAAAATGACAGAGTTTGAGGAAACCTATTGAAAAAATTAAATTTTTGACTGGAGTCTGAAATAGGATTTAAAAACCATATGTTCTTGAAATTAAGATGACACTGAACTGTAAATATCACTTTTATTAACAGCTGTACAGTTACATGGGCAAAATAAATGACATTTGAAAGTACTGGTACAAAATGCTGGAGGAACTCAGCAGGCCAGGCAGCATCTATCAGTCAACATTTTGGACTGAGACCCTACATCAGGACTGGAAAAAAAGATAAGAGGTCAGAGTAAGCAGGTGTGGGGAAGGGAAGAAGATGTACAAGGTGGAAGGTGAGAGTGAAACTGGGAGATGGGAAGGGATGAACTGGGAAGTTGATTGGTGAAAGAGATAAATAACTGGAGAAGGGGGGAGTCAGATAGGAGAGGACAGGGGCCCATGGAAGTAAAGGAAGGGGGAGGAGCACCAGAGTAGGTGATGGGCAGGTAAGGAGATTAGGTGAGAGAGGGAAAGGGGAATGGGGGAATAGTGAAGGAGCTGGGGGGCAACTTTCAGATGTTTGAGAAATCGACGTTCATGCTATCAGTTTGGAGGCTATCTTGACGGAGTAAAAAGTGTTGCTTCTCCAACCTGAGTGTGGCCTCATTGCGGCAGTAGAGGAGGTTATGGATAGACATGCTGGAATGGGAATGGGAAGTTGAATTGAAAATCTTATCTCCCAGTGGCTGCCCATTTCAATTCTTCTTCTCATTCATTGTTTACTCTTTTCTATAGATGCTGCCTGGCCTGCTGAGTACCTCCAGCATTTTGTGTGTGTTGCTTGGATTCACAGCATCTGCAGATTTTTTTCGTATTTGAAAGTACAGGCATTTATTTATGGATAATTTGTAACATACAGTGAGCTACAATGTAATTACTTGATGTAAAATGTAATAACACCATGAGCACTATGGACCCAAGGACCTATTGAAGTGGCCATTCCAGTGTGCATTCTTTACATACACATTGTCAATACCTTGTTTACCCATTTAGTAACTTTGGCAACCTAAGTACACTCATAAGCTGAGTGTCTAGCTAAGTAATAAAACCCAACACACTACAAAATGACATGCTAGAAATAAAATGAACTAATTCATCAACGCTTAACAATATAGTTTGTTCCATTCTAATAATACTAAAACAAATCATTGGTGCTACATTATTTCTTTTTCATTAAAGGAAATTGGAGAGCACATTTACTGTTGAAATTATGACATCACTGCAAATATTGTTCCTTTTAAAAGATTAAAATTATTTTGTAAATTCAATGCATCAATAAATCTGTATATATGTTAATAAAAGTGATATTTACAATTGGAATTTCATCCTATTTTCAAGAACATATTGGGTTGTCATGGTGATTATTTCCCTTATGAACCCTAGGCAAACTCATGTCAGCATATGATGTCTTGATATTAACTCAATGCTTCTCTCACAACACAGTAAAAAAGAGAGCTGAAATTATCTGAATATCATTACTATTAAAGCTGCACAAATAAATTGAATGTCAGAATGTCTAAGGCTAGGACTGGTGTGACCTAACTAATATCATAACTAATATCATCATTTGAACTATCACTCTTAATATGTTATATAAAAAACTTATAATTCTGCTTGCCTTACACAACATAATGTGGCCAGAGACAAGTAGATGCTAGCTTTAACTTCAGAATTAAACCTGGCAGACGATCATTTTGCTGAATTATTGCCAAAGATTTTGCCTAGTGTGATATTAACCATTTTCTATCAGTCTGGACACTGCATGAAGTTTGATTGACATCTTCTATTATTAGTCACAGCAATTTTTTTACACAGCTTGAACAAAAGAGATTCAGAACAACCTCATGACATATTACCAATTTTGAACCTGATTTAACAAACCCATGGTATATTTCTGGATGGTTGCACCAGCAAATGTGATCACAGGATAAACTATAAACTAACAGATTAAGGGAATCCACATTTTACCAAGGCTAAATTTGTTTCAAAGTAATTTTGTTGTAGAAATTAAAGACATTATTTGAAGAACCAAATAAATCTTTGGCATCAAAGTGGAAGGGAAGAAAAAATTTGCGATACTCCACATTGACTCCAGCTCTGCATTCAATACTGTCATCCCCTCAAAAATAAACAATAAGCTCCAGGACCTAGGCCACAATACTACCTTGTGCAATTAGATCATCAATTTCATTGCTTGCAGACCCCCAATCATTTCAGATTGGCAAAGTACAGCTCCAAAGCCATATTCAAGTTTGCTGATGACAACACTGTCATTGGCTGAATCAAAGTTGGGGATGAATCAGCATATAGGAGGGAGATTGAAACTCTGGTTAATTGGTGCCACAACAACAACCTCTCACTGAATGTCAGTAAAACCAAGCTGATTGTTGGCTACAGGAAGAGGAAACCGGAGGTCTTTGAGCCAGTACTCATCAGGGGATCAGAGGGGTAGAGCATCAGCAACTTTCAATTCCTCAGTGTTATCATTTCAGAAGATCTGCTTTGGGTCTAGCACATAAGCATTCATTATCAAGGACCCCCGCTTTCCAGGCCATGCTCTCTTCTCACTGCTGCCATCAGGATGGAGGTACAGGACCCTCAGGTCTTGAATAAACAGGTTCGGGAATAGTTATTGCCCCTCAACAATCAGGCTCTTGAAACAGAGGGGATAACTTCACTCATCCCAATACTGAACTGATTCCACAGCCTATGAACTCACTTTCAAGTACTCTACGACTCATCTGCTTGATATTTATTATTTATTTATTTATTAGCATAATTTTTGTCTTTTATTTATTTTACATATTTGCGTAATTCATTTGTCTTTTGCACATATTGGTTGTTTGTCTGCCTTTGTTGTGTGTAGTTTTTCATTGATTCTATTTTGTTTCTTCAAAGGTTTCAAAGGTATATTTAATGTCAGAGAAATGTATACTATATACATCCTGAAATACTTTTTCTTTGCAGCCATCCGGAGGAGTGCCCCCGAAGGGTGGACAAAAGTTAAATGTTAGAACCCCAAAAGTCCCCCACCCCAGATCCCCTCCCTCCCACGTGTAAACTGTAAACAATAATCCCCCCCTCCGCCCACCAGCAAAAAAAAAGCATCCATACCCACCACCGACTGCTTAGGCGTGAGCAAAGCAACCGCAAAGACACAGACTTGCAGTACACCAGTTCACCCGGTATTCGACATACCACAGGCTCTCTCTCTCTCCCTAATAAGGGAGAAAGAAATGTCTCTGTTTCACAGCGAGAGGGGAGACATAATAAACAACTCACTGGTTTACGATGTTAAAAGTCCATTGTGTCGCTTTTTCAGTTGAGTCTTGAAACCCCGAGAGCAGGTCCCATTCCAGCAAAGAACTATAGTCAGCATGTAACTCCAGGTCTGAGTCTTCAAAGGAACCCCGAAAGGGGAAAATGGAGATATTAAAGATGGAAATAGAGCTCTTTCCGAAGATTCAAAAAAGGTGTCGCCATTAGACACCATTAATCCTCCTAAGTTTTGTATTTAATGTCAACGCCCGCAAGAAAATATATGACATATATGTACTTTGATAATAAATTTCCTTTGAACTTCGAACTCTAAACTTATTTCAATGTAATTTCTGTTCTTCTCTCAGTGTCCTGGCGAATTTCTTAACTTCCAACAACTTGTCAGGTCTTGCTTCATGTGGAAGCAATTATGATGTGACATAATGCCTCCGTCATTTTGTATCTCACTAGTTAATCTTTTTTTCCCCAGTTTCTGTTTAGTTCTCTGGTTCCCAATGAGTGTAAAGATCCTGATTTGTATATTCAGTGAACAGTTTGGCTGGGCATTGGATTGCTGGTCCATCAATTCAGCAAAGGAATCATTAGCTGCAGTATTTTGACGTTGGAGTTGACTTTCACAAACTGACAAGGATATATATTCACCCCCAGCAAAACTGTATTTAATGTTTGTCAAGGCTCCCATTGCATGATTAATTTAAACATAAATATCAAAATCTGCTGATAGCATAAGTTTGATTTTAGCTTAAATTTAGCTGGCCTGGGTGGAATCAACATTGATAGCTGAGGCACAACAGCTTTTATAGAGTGCTACTTATGTACAGAGCAAGAGCAGTAAGATCAAAGGTTTTTACTGAGTCATATTAATCACAGTACACACTGGGCAGCTTACAGTACAGGAGCAACAATCTGGGCCTGCTAAAACAAAAAAAAACATGCACACTTGAAAGCCTGCACACAACGAGAGCGCACCCTGTATGTAGGAGGCCCAATCAATTCACTGCGCAATCAATCAGTGCATGCGCACTTGCCACGTTCGCACAATCGATCAGATAAGGTTCACAGAGCGATGAGAAGGTGTCAAGATAAGTTAAAACAAGTGTTGTCATGGAAAACCTGTAGACTAGGAGAGTTAGGAATGTTATTTGGGCATCACAAGCTTTTCATCTTCCTTGCCCGTCTTTCTCACACTGTACTATCCCAGGATTTCACATAGAATATCCAATGGGATCCTTCCTACACTCCAATTCCCCATCTTGCCCATCAATCTGACATTCATCAATGTTGAACATAGGGCAAATTTGTCTATTTAAATAAAGCCTAGCCCTTAAAGTTGAATGAGTTTCATTTCCATAATCTGCAGGCACATGGCCACTTTGGTGTCATCTCTTCCTTCATATGCCTAACATTGGCCTTTGGCAGTATGTAAACTCTAGTCAGGATCATGGAGGAGAACTCTATCAGTAAGTTGAATGGATGGCACTTAATCATGAGATGTTCCAGGTTGGTGGAACAAGTGTTTGACAAGACTGCTAAGTCCAAGCACCACAAAGAGCTTATCATGAAACACAGACCCTTACCTTTTACCCTCATTGAATCAGCAATCCGGTCCATCTGGTGCATCAGGAGGCCCTCGGGTCTGACCAATGTATACAACGCATCTGAGGTGAGCCATATCTCTGTGAAACAGAGAACACAGTAATCCCACTTGTCACCATAACAAGTTGCTATTGTTTTTTATTGATTTATCCAAAAATATTACTTCCAATAGGATGGGCAAAAAATATTTATTATGAAAAGAAAATCCACTGTTGAATTAAGCTGTTGTGTTACAGATGAGGAAGAGTTTGCCTTACAGTAGTGCCATATATTCAGAGATACATTCAGTGGATGTTCCAGAAAGGGTAGAGGTTGCTCCAACACAAACCAATTTTAACACAGTAATTAAACACTGTAAGTTTCCAATCAGATTTCAGTCTGCAACACTGCAGCAACACAGCTTGAAGAAGAATGACAAATGCTCATTATATGTGATCACTCCTGATCCTCCTTTGTCAATCTGCACTGCCAACCATTCCATTCGCTCCCACTGCTTCTCCCCACCATCAAGCTCAGTGGGGTTCCCCTTTCCTAGTTCTACCAAAGGGTTCAAAGGTTTCAAAGGTACATTTAATGTCAGGGAAATACATTCTGAAATGCTTTTTCTTTAATATTTATCTACTAATCTGTAGACTTCTTCCTTTAATCCTCTAGATACCACTAAATATTTATCTTAACTGCAATCTCACTCATCCTTTCCCACACACGCCTCTCATGTACTTTTTTTCTTCATCTACATTTTAACACTTGGTAGCAACATTCGTAAAACTGGGCTGGAATCCTTGAAAAAACACTTCTCACTCCCTGGATGTCAAGTTTATTTAGCATTCTCGATCCCAAACTGTACTTTGGTTTTAAGCTTGGAATCAGGATTGAATTATACATGGAATAATCAAGAAAATGGAACAAAAGAAAAAGCAACAAAAGGGATTTAGTATATATTTGAATAGAAGGAATATTTTACATCTCAGATATACAGTATATAAAGCTAGATAAATAAAAATGGAATGGGAAAAATGAAAGGAAAAATAGGATAAACATGAACATAATTTAAATATTACTTTGGCTTTTTGAGTTTTGTTTAATGTATTTTGGATCTTATATGAATTTCAAGCAAGGAAGTTGCTATTGCCATGTGTGTGAATTATCATAAATGTTCAGAATCAGAATAGTTATGCTGTGGTTGGGGGCATTAAGAACTTTGGGTTCTTAATAGATTGAATATCGTCAATAGCTTGTCTTAATCTAAACATATAGATGCTATTGCAGCAAAGCTCAGCAGCACGTCTACTTCTTCAGGAGGCTGAAGAAATTTGGCATGTGCCCTTTGACCCTCAGCCTCAGCACCATTAATGTAAACAGGGTCTTGATGTCTTGATCTTTTGTTTTGCTAACTTTGCAAGAAAGTCTGTTGTCATGATTCACTGCATATATTTTTTAATGCAATAAAATACAAATGTATAGATGAATGCATATATTTACATTGATGTTGGAATGAATTGATCTCCATAGACAGTATGCTAGACAGATTTTTCACGTACACATGACAATAATAAATAAATCTACTAATTTACAATGATGACATTTTACATTTTAAATACAGTAATTTCAAATCTAGCTTAAATTTCAAATGTTGCCAGAGGGTGATGAATCTATGGAATGCTTTGCCACAGGCAGCTGTGGAGGCTAATGTATCTTTAAGGCAGAGATTAATAGGTTCTTGACTGCTCAGGGCATGAAGTGATACGGCAGGGTCTGAGAAGAAAATTGGATGAGTCATGATAAAATGGCGGAACAGACTCGATGTACCGAATGACCTAATTCTGCTTCTATATCTTTAAATATATAGGGAAAACTAAGAAATAGGTTTGCATTTATTCTGAGCACTTCATCACCTCGGAGATTTGAGAAATCCATTGCTGCCAATTATGTGTTTTTAAGGGTGGTCTTTATTTTAATCTACTGAAAGAAGCAACCTCTTTTGTGTGGTGCTACATCTCACAGGCCACAATTGGTAATGGACAAATAATTGACTTATATAACACTAATTAAATGATAAATATAGACCAGAGCACAGGACACACTTGCTGTGCATGGTTGAAGTGTTGTCATCTTACATTCACACAAAAGGAGAAGTCAAATATTAGTTTCGGATCATTAAATGAGAAACAGCGTTGCTCAGTACTGAACAGGTTGTGCTGGAAGCTGACATCACACCTTTCGGATGCAAGATCTTATGAATTAATTCATGCTGGAGAAACAGAGGGAAGGGATGGATAAGAAATCCCTTCTGATCTTCTCCTGTCTGATCTCAAGTGATCAGTCCTTAGCAGAAGCCTCAATTTAAATCCATCTGTCCCCAACTTAAAAATTATTTGCATTGTCCTATCCACCAGCTACCCCCTCTCCTTCCAAGTACTAACAAGTTTTCCACCTGAAAATGTAATTCTCTATCTCGTTCCACAAACTTGCCTGATCTGCAGGGAATTTCCAGTATCTTCTACTTTTATTTCAGGGCCGCTGCAGTTACTTGATTATTTGGTGGGGAAGTGAAAAGACAATGACACAGCAGCAAAGTGGGAGAACTCTTCCGGAAATAGACTGATGAATTGTGTGGGACAAGCTCTACTCTCCATCAAAGATAGTACAGCTCTCCTTGCCTCGAGAGTTTTTGCTATTGATATTGAATGCTAAAATTGGAAAAGTATTCCTTTCTCCGGAACTGACATCCCTCACCTCCACTCAGCATCTAAAATCACTTATTTCATCTCACATTGACAAAAAGATACCAGTGACAGGATATCATCTTGCTTCTGTCCTTGACAAGACGTTCTCTTTCAGTGGCACTGAGGCGCATTTTAATTTTATATTATGTTTAAATCATTATTGTCATGATAGCTGCAGAGAGAAAGTCAGACAATGGTAATAAGTTAGGTGGAAAATGAAATATCTTATAATACATTTGCAATAGATTACTTGGTAATAGCTCAGTTTTTTGAGAAATGAGTGAAATGGCAGGTTAGGAGTTTTTTCTATATAGTTAAATGCTCTCTGTCTTTCATCCTGATTGATAGGCTATTTGTGTTTACAAATAATCTTCAGCTTTGACCCATGAATGATGCATGCGAATTGAAAATAACATTGAAAGTAGAAAACAAAATTCACATGATAAGAGTGTCACCTGAATATATTCTCTGTTGGAATTAAATATCAACCTTTCTCTCTGGAAGGTTGCAACTACTGAAGTAATTTCAAGGAATCAAAAAGTAGTGACAATATACTAGATACTTGTGTTCAATTAACCATTACGGTAAGTAGGAAAGGGAATTTCTTGGCACTATAATCTCTTTGGCTTTCCTGTGACAATCGCCATGATTGATCATGATTACAAAACTTGTTTTCCAAGCCTCCATCCTTGAATTTCCTGCAAATGGTTCCAGCCTCATCAGAGGACTAGAATAGATCTAATCAAAGTCAGAAAAGACCCCTCAATGTGCAGAGTGCATTATCACTTCTTAACCACAATGCAACCTTTGATTAAATAAAACATAATGTTCTCTTAGAATTGTCTTTCACTTCCCTGGAGTGTGCTTGCTGGCTTCTATCACATTCCATCTAATTGCGGTCTGAGCATCTCCAGCAAAGTCTTCCCATTCTGCACTCACATTGGCAACACAGAAGCTGGCCTCACCTATCTCTGGCTTCTGCATCTTCCGTGTGTTACTGATCTTTAGTGTTTGGTATGTTGACTCTCTAAAATGAGATAGGCTCTTAAAGAAAGTCAAATCATTACTGGTGACTGTTTTAGAGAATAGGTAAGAACAGGAGTTGTAGTATTGTTATGGGATGATAAACAATAATGTAAGTCAATCATATCCACTGTTACCACACTCTGTGTGACTTTCTGGTCTTCCATCCCTCCCACCCATCCTCCCCGTCCCTTGGCTCTTTTCCCTACATGGTAGGTGGTCCAAAACTTGCCCCTACACTATCACCCTCACATCAACCAAGGACCAAAACATACATTCCAGGTGAGGCAGAGATTCAGGCGCATTTCCTTCTTCCTCAGCTATTGCATTTGGTGTCTCAGAGTGGCCGCTATTACACTGGCAAGACTAAGTATGGTCTTGATGACCATAATACTACGTAGTTAATCTCCGGCTATCTTGAGCTTCCGGTTGCTTGACACTTCAACCTCCCACACAAATGCACCCTCATCAGCATTCTCCATGGTGAGGACAAATACAAACCAAAAGAACAGCATCTTATATTCTCGTTGGGTAGACTACAACCCAATGCTCCACATAAGTTCTCCCGTCATTTGTTCATCTTCCCCATTTCAATCTGCTCATTACACACACACCTATTTACCTGTGTTTTTTTTTCTCCCCCTAGTTTATCCTCCCTATTCCCTTCCCCATATTGTTCCATGTGCCCCTCTTCCCTCTTATATTTGGTTTCAGCATCAGAATAAATATCACTGGCATATGCTGTGAAATTTGTTGTTTTTGCTGTATCAGTGCATTGTAATACATAATAATAAAAACTATAAATTACAATAAGAAATGCATAAGTAAATATAGTCATAGAAAAGTACAACACAGAAACAGACCCTTTGACCCAGCTAGTCTGTGCCAAACCATTTAATCTGCCTACTCCCATCAACCTGCACCAGTAACGCAAAGAGTACAAAAAAAGAAAAAAATAGTGAGGTAGTGTACATAGGTTCATCGTACCTTTAGAAATCTGATGGCAGAAGGGAAGCTGTTCTTAAAATGTTGAGTGTGTGTCTTCAGGTACCTGTACCTCCTCCTTGATGGTATTAATGAGAAGAGAGCAAATCCTGGGTGGCGGGGTCTTAGTAATGTATGCCTTTTTATTCCACTTATCTCCTTCCAGCTTCTGCCTCTATCTTCCATGTGTCATAGATGTGATAGCTGTTAAGTTAATTGGCTACAGTAAGTTACCCAAATTGTGTGTTGGAATTTGGGCTACTTGACGGAATTGTAGAGAATGAGTATAATTTGGTGCTTGATGCTTGACATGGACTTAACAGTTGAAAGAGCCTGTTTCCATACTTCTTCCAATGAATAAAATGAATACATCAATTTCTACGAACAGAGGTAGTGTGACTTCAAGGCACTACTTCTGAAGGCTTTACTTTCAGTGGCTACATTACTTACATTCATGTCCAACTGGCCAAATTCTAACTGGAACCATAAGACCATTCAGTTTCATGCTGGTTTCACTCCATACACAAAATTGATCTGTTTATCAAACCCTGCCGCTAAAGAAGTGAGCTCAGATTGTATTAATGTTGAGACATTATATCTGTAACATTACCACTTCACTGCAATATTAGTAATACATATGCTGACAAAGAAGATTGAGTATGTGATGAAAATTGCAGAGCAGTGAAGTAATGTAACTTTTAGCTTTACAGAATGTCACCAGTCTACAACAATTTTGCAACATTGAAAATTACCGCCTTGAGAACACAAGAAGAATGTATAGTTTCATGGTCCTCTATAAGGTTTGTGACATTTATATCTACTTCTGATCCTGCCTCCATGCTTAGTCAAAGGACCACTTTCAATTTACAATTTTGAACCTTTCACTGCTTCTGTTCTATCAGAATGCCCAGATCACCACTTTACAATTGGGCAAGACTTAATGTTTTGGTGTCACACTTTATCTTCTGCTGAGCTCTGATCCATGTATTTTACCCTCAAAATGTTATTATTACAACACTCTAATCAAGCTACCTTTCTCCAACTTACAATAATGTCAACTATTCCCAATTAATTTAATTACAGCAAAATTCTGATTGGCCACATATATCAACTCATGGGCCACTTTGTTAGATAAACCTGTACACCTGTTCATAACTGCAAATATCTAATCAGCCAATCATGTGGTGGCAACTCAAGGCACAAAAGCATGCAGACATGGTAAAAGTTTCAGTTGTTATTCAGACCAAATATTGGAATAGGGAAGAAATGTGATATAAGTAACTTTGACCATGAAAAATAAAACCAGTGATTGGCAGTTCTATGGGCAAAAGCAAATTGTTAATGAGAGAGGTCAGAGAATAATGGTCAGATTGGTTCAAGCTGACAGGATGGTGACAGTAACTCAAATAACCACTTTTTACAATAGTAGTGTGCAGTAGAACATCTTTGAATGCACGGCACATAGAACCTTGAACTGGATGGTCTACAGCAGTACAAGACCATACTAGATTTCACCCCTGTACCTAATAAAGTGGTCACTGAGTGTAATTTTTAAAGAGTCTCTTTAATATCTCATTAAATTATCTTTAAATTGTCAATTGTCACTCTCTCTGCTCCCTACTTCCAATAAACATACAATGCAGACGTTTTAAAATATGCACTGCCTAGCTCAAGGGCAACATCATAAGATTCTTGAATGGGCTTTTTGTTTTATAAAGCTTAACTCACAGTTTACCTTGTCAGGACTCTTGCAACTCATTGTCTGCACGACACGTTCTCTGTAACAGTAACCTTTCAGTACATTCTGTATTCTGTTATCGTTTCTCCCTTTTTGCATCCTCACTGTACTATGTTTGGAAATGATCCATGTAGTTGGCATGCATTACTGTACCTCAGTAACGTGACAATAGAAAATCCATCGCCAATTACTTAAATACATCAATGCAGTACTGTATTCCATAAAATGATTTTATATACTCCAAGAAAGAGAGTAGTCAACACAGCACAGAGTATAACATATGTAAAATATATAGAAGTATTGTCCACAGTATTGCTGTGGTTCACTGGCACCTTCTTGCACATTTAAGTCTGAAGCCAATGTGCGAGCAGCCTTCAGGAGGGTGAAACAATGAGAAGCATGTGGCCCAGACAGGTTACCTGGCCAAGTACTAAAGATTTGTCCTAATCAACCTACTAGATTGTTCACTGATATCTTTAACCCCTCCCTTCAGCAGTCTGAGGTACCCACCTGCTTCAAGCAGGCTTCAATTATACCAGTGCCTAGGAAGAATGTGGTAACCTTCCTCAATAACTATCATTCAGTAGCAGTTACATCCACAATGATACAATGTCCTGAGAGAGTGGTGATATCAACTCCTGCCCGAGCAGCAATTTGGATCCACTCCAGTTTGCCTACCAAAGCAACAGGTCCACAGCAGATGCCAGCTCATTGGTTCTTCACTTAACCCTAGAACATCTGGATAGCAAAGACGCATATCTCACGATGCTCTTCATCGACTACAGATTAGCATTCAATACCAAAATCCCTTCAAAATTAATCAATAAGCTCCAAGACCTTGCCAAATGGATCTTCAATTTCCTCACTTGCAGACCCCAGTCAGTTTGGATTGGCAACAACATCTCTTCCACAATCTCCATCAGCACAGGTGTACTACAAGGCTGTGTGCTTAGCCCTCTGCTCTACTCACTTTACACTTATGATAGTGTGGCTAAGCACAGCTCCAATGCCTTATCCAAGATTGCTGATGACACCACTGCTGTAGGCGGAATCAAATGTGGTGATGAATTAGCATATAGGAGAGAGATTGAAAATCTGGCTGAGTTGTGTCATAACACCAACATCTCACTCAGTGTCTGCAAGACCAAGGAGCTGATAGTTGACCAGGAGAAGAAAAGCAGACATCCCTTAACCAATCCTCATCCGAGGATTAGAGGTGGAGAGGGTCTGGAACTTTAAGCTCCTTGGTGTTATTATTTTGGAGGACCTGCCCTGGGCCCAGTATGTAAGTACAATTACAAAGAAAGCACATCGGTGTCTCTAGTTTCTTAGAAGTTTGTGAAGATTCAGTATGACACCTAAAACTTTGACAAACTTCTATAGATGTGTAGTGGAGAGTATAGCGATTGGCTGCACCTCAGTACTTGGTATGGAAATATCAATACCTTTGAACGGAAAATCCTACTAAAAGTAATAGCTATGGCGCAGTCTGTCACAGGTAAAGCGCTCCCCAGCTTTGAGCATATCTACATGAAGCAATAACGCAGGAAAGCAGCATCCACTTTCAGCGACCCCCTGCACCCAGGACATTCACTGCTGCCATCAGGAAGTACAGGAGCCTCAGAACTCACACCACCAGAGTCATGAACAGCTATTATCCCTCAACCATCAGGACCTTGAACCAATGGAGATATCTTCGTTCGATTTCACTTGCCCCATCATTGAAATGTTCCCACAACTTATGGACTCACTTTCCCCAAGGACTCTTCATCTCAGAATCAGAATCAGAATCAGAATCAGGTTTATTATCACCGGCATGAGACGTGAAATTTGTTAACTTTGCAGCAGTTTAATGCAATACATAATCTAGCAGAGAAAAAAATAGTAAATAAAATTAAAAAATAATAATAATAATAAATAAACAAGTAAATCAATTACAGTATACGTATATTGAATAGGTAAAAATGTGCAAAAGCAGAAATACTCTATATTAAAAAAAAGTGAGGTAATGTCCAAAGATTCAATGTCCGTTTAGGAATCGGATGGCGGAGGGGAAGAAGCGTTCCTGAATCGCTGAGTGTGTGCCTTCAGGCTTCTGTACCTCCTACCTGATGGTAACAGTGAGAAAAGGGCATGCCGTGCGTGCTGGAGGTCCTTAACAATGGATGCTGCCTTTCTGAGACACCACACCCTGAAAGTATCCTGGGTACTTTGTAGGCTAGCACCCAAGGTGGAGCTGAGTAGATTTCCAACCTTCTGCAGCTTCTTTCAGTCCTGTGCAGTAGCCCCTCCATACCAGACAATGATGCAGCCTGCCAGAATGCTCTCCATGGTACAACTAAAGAAGTTTTTGAGTGTATTTATTGACATACCAAATCTCTTCAAACTCCAAGTAAGGTATAGCCGCTGACTTGCCTTCTTTATAAATACATCAATATGTTGGGACCAGGTTAGATCCTCAGAGATCTTGACACCCAGGATCTTGAAAATGCTCATTCTCTCCACTTCTGATCTGCATGTGTTCCTTCATCTTACCCTCCCTGAAGTCCACAATCAGCTCTTTCGTCTTACTGACGTTGAGTGCCAGGTTGTTGCTGCGGCACTACTCCACTAGTTGGCATATCTCACTCCTGCACACCCTCTCATCACCACTTGAGATGGTTAGGTGAATTTATAGATGGTATTTATAGATGGTATTTGAGACATGTCTAGCTACACAGTCATGTGTATATAGAGAGTAGAGCAGTGGGCTAAGCACAAACCCCTGAGGTGCGCCAGTGTTGAGCGTCAGCGAGGAGGATACGCTATCACCAATCTGCACAGATTGTGGTCTTCCGGTTAGGAAATCGAGGATCCAATTGCAGATGGAGGTACAACTTCTCAATCAGGATTGTGGAAATGTTGGTATTAAATGCTGAGCTATAGTCGATGAACAGCATCCTGATGTAGGTGTTTGTGTTGTCCAGGTGATCTAAAGACGTGTGGAGAGCAATTGAGATTGCATCTGCCTTTGACCTATTGTGGCTATAGGCAAATTGCAGTGTGTTCAGGTCCTTGCTGAGGCTGGAGTTCAGTCTTGTCATGACCAACGTCTCAAAGCCTAGGTGTGACTCGAGTAGCAGCAGTATTCTTATGTTCTTGATGTTTAATATTTATTTATTTATTTGTTTTATTATTTTTGTTTTTGCTGGTGATATTAAAACTGATTTTGATTCTGACATATACCGAATGTACTTTGATATTAAATTTACTTTGGCCTTTGAACTTTGAACTTAAAATCAAGTGCAAAATGAAGTGATCGAGGCATGACTATGCAGGCGCTTGGACGTCAACGGGTTAGACTGGCGGGAAGAGTTTAAAAGGAGATAAGTTTTTCTTCAGCAGTTTGATCGAGGCACAACTGCACAGGCATGTGGACGTCAGTGAGTTAGACCAGCGGGAAGAGTTTCAAAGGAGGACAACTTTACAGATCAAGCACCAGAGTAGAGGGAATCAGTGTACGAGGGCTTTGGCTCAATGGGACTTCGTGATAATGAGTTGAGGCGAGGTTAGTTATTTGTGTAGAATAGGAATAGGAATTATGTCTGTGAGGCTGGTGTTCTGTATTGGGTGTCAGATGTGGGATGTCCGGGAGACTCTCAGCCTCCCAGATGGCCAAATCTGCACTAGGTAGGTCGACTGGGTTAGGGAACTGGAGATGCAGCTTAACAATCTTTGTCTGGTCAGAGAAAGTGGGGAGGTGATAGAGAGAAGCTATAGGCAAGCATTCACACCGGGTCCTCGGGAGACAGATAAGTGGGTAACAGTCAGGAAAAGGAAGGGCAAGAGTTAGATACTAGAGTGTACCCCTGTGGCAGTACCCCTTAACAATAAGTACTCCTGTTTGAATACTGTTGTGGGGGATTGGCTTACCTGGGGGAAGCAACAGTGGCACAGAGTCAGGGAAAGGAAGAGGATGGCAGCAGTAATAGGGAACTCTATAGTCAGGGGGTCAGACAAGTGATTCTGTGGATGCAGGAAAGAAACACGGGTGGTAGTTTGCCTCCCAGGTGCCAGGGTCTGGGATGTTTCTAAGCACGTCCATGATATCCTGAAGTGGGAAGGAGAACAGCCAGAGGTTGTGGTTCATATTGATACCAATGACATAGGTAGGAAAAGGGAGGAGGTCCTGGAAAACAGACTACAGGGAGTTAGGAAGGAAGTTGAGAAGCAGAACCTCAAAGGTAATAATCTCGGGCTTATTGCCTGTGCCTGCGACAGTGAGTATAGGAATAGAGTGAGGTGGAGGATAAATGTGTGGCTGAGGGATTGAAGCAGGGGGCAGGGATTCAGATTTCTGGATCATTGGGACCTCTATTGGGGCAGGAGTGACCTGTGCAAAAAGGACGGGTTGCACTTGAATCCCAGGGGTACCAATATCCTGGTTAGGAGGTTTGCAAAGGCTGTTGGGGAGAATTTAAAATAGAATTGCTGGGAGGTGGGGACCGAACTGAAGACACATGGGAAGGGGCAGTTGGTTCACAAACCGTGAAAGCTTGTAGACAGTGTGAGAGGGAGCATAGGCAGGTGATAGAGAAGGGATATACTCAGACTAATGTGTCTATTTTAATGCAAGGAGAATCATGAACAAAGCAGATAAGCTTAGAGCGTGGATCAGTACTTGGAGCTAAGATGTTGTGGCCATTACAGAGACTTGATATATTAAGAGATTGGGAGGTTTAAATTAAATATGTTACTCGGAGTCTGTGTTTGTATACGTTAACCGTTACTAATGTAATCCCGAACTCTTTGTATTATTATCATTGTTATGCTTATCAATTTGAAACTCAATAAAAAAGATTGAAAAAGAAGGAAAGAAAGAAACTTGATAGGCTCAGGAGCAGAACATAGAACATAGAATAGTACAGCACAGTACAGGCCCTTCGGCCCACAATGTTGTGCCAACCCTCAAACCCTGCCTCCCATGTAAGCCCCCACCTTAAATTCCTCCATATACCTGTCTAGTAGTCTCTTATATTTCACTAGTGTACCTGCCTCCACCACTGACTCAGGCAGTGCATTCCACCATTCAGGCAGGAATGACTACTTAGAGTGCCAAGTTTCAGAAAGGACAGGGAGGGAAACAAAAGAGGTGGGGGCGTGGCACTGCTGATCAGAGATAGTGTCACAGCTGCAGAAAAGAAGGAAGTCATGGAGGGACTGTCTACTGAGTCTCTGTGGGTGGAAGTTAGGAACAGTAAGGGGTAAATAACTCTACTGGGTGTTTTTTTATAGACCACCGAATTGTAACAGGGACGTCGAGAAGAGATAGGGAGACAGATTCTGGAAAGATGCAATAATAACAGGGTTGTTGTGGTGGGAGATTTTAATTTCCCCAAAATTGATTGGCATCTCCCTGGAGCGAGGGGTTTAGATGGGGGAAGTAGGTTAGGTGTGTTCAGGAAAGTTTCCTGACACGATAAGTAGATAAGCCTACAGGAGGAGTGTCTGTACTTGATCTGGTATTGGGAAATGAACCTGGTCAGGTGTCAGGTCTCTCACTGGGAGAACATTTTGAAAATAGTGATCACAATTCTTTCTCCTTTACCATAGCATTGGACAGAGATAGGAACAGACGAGTTAGGAAAGCATATAATTGGAGTATCGGGAAATATGAAGGTATCAGGCAGGAACATGGACGCATAAATTGGGAACAGATGTTTTCAGGGAAACGTATGGAAGAAATGTGGCAAATGTTCAGGGGATATTTGCGTGGTGTTCTGCATAGGTATGTTCTAATGAGACAGGGAAAGGATGGTAGGGTACAGGAACCATGGTGCAGAAAGGCTGTTGAAAATCTAGTCAAGAAGAAAAAAAAAGCTTACAGAAGTTTCAGAAAACTAGCTAATGATAGAGATCTAAAAAATTACATGGCTAGCAGGAAGGAGCTTAAGAATGAAATTAGGAGAGCCAGCAGGGGCCATGAGAAGGCCTTGGCAAGCAGGATCAAGGAAAATCCCAAGGCATTCTAACAAGTATATGAAGAGCAAGAGGATAAGATGTGAGAGTATAGGACCAAACAAGTGTGACAGTGGAAAAGTGTGTATGGAACCGGAAGAGATAGCAGAGATACTTAATGAATACTTTGCTTCAGTACTCACTATGGAAAAGGATCTTGGCATTGTAGGGATGACTAACAGCGGATTGAAAAGCTTGAGCATATAGACATTAAGAAAGAGGATGTGCTGGAGCTTTTGGAAAGCTTCAAGTTAGATAAGTCTCCGGAACAGGATGAGATGTACCCCAGGCTACTGTGGGAGGCGAGGGAGGAGATTGCTGAGCCTTTGGCAATGATCTTTGCATCATCAATATGTATGGGAGAGGTTCCAGAGGATTGGAGGGTTGTAGATGTTGTTCCCTTATTCAAAAAAGGGAAATTATAGACCAGTGAGTCTTACTTCAGTGGTTGGTAAGCTGATGGAAAAGATCCTGAGAGACAGGATTTATGAACATTTGGAGAAGCATAATATGATTAGGAATAGTCTGCATGGCTTTATCAAAGGCAGGTCATGCCTCACGAGCCTGATTGAATTTTTTGAGGATGTGACTAAACACATTGATGAAGGTAGAGCAGTAAATATAGTGTTTTTGTGTCACAACCACAGATTCGGCAGTGCAGCAGTGAGGGCAATTGTGCTTGTGAATTTTCACATGTCAGGTAATTATTATATAATCGTGATAGTATTTAGCTCCATTCTTGTCGTCGTCGTGCTTGTCGAGACTTGGACAGAGCATAGCAAAGCTTTGCTGCTGTTTTTGCATTCGGCCTTTCCTGAGATACAGGTTTCCCCCGCCATCCGAAGGTAGAGCGTTCCTATGAAATGGTTCGTAAGCCGAAATGTTGTAAAGCGAAGAAGCAATTACCATTTATTTATATGGGAAAATTTTGTGAGTGTTCGCAGACCCAAAAATAACCTACCAAATCATGCCAAATAACACATAAAACCTAAAATAGCAGTAACATATAGTAAAAGCAGAAATGATATGATAAATACACAGCCCATATAAAGTAGAAATACTTCTCTACGATTGCCTGCACAGATCTCCGTAGCAAAAATCTCACGCAAGCGCTCTCGGCAGAAACATGGAGCAAGCGCTGTTGGCATAAACGTGCTCTCCAGTAACCTTTAAACTATGAAGCTACCAAATCTACCAAATAACACGTAAAAATACACAGCCTATATAAAGTAGAATTAATATACGTACAGTGTAGTATCACTTACGGGAATTGGGAAGACATCGAGCGCACGTATGATGGTGTGTTAGACTGAGTAGTCGCAGGTTGGGGTGGTGCAGTGGCCCCCACCCTCCAGGCCGCCGACTGATACATTACCGCGAAGCACACAGCACACCTTTAAGAAAAAAGCCGAAATAAACATGCTAATTAATTAGGTGCTGCCCAGCACATAAATGTCGGCACAGATCAGAGACGATTGCCGATTGCATCGGCACTGATCTGGGCCGACAATTACGTGCTAGGCGGCACCTAATTAATTAGCATGTTTATTTCGGCTTTTCTCTTAAAGATGTGGTGTGTGCCTCCTGGCTACCGCTGCATTCTCCGCGAATCAGTACAGTATCTGTCTGGGGCCTGGGGGTTGGGGTGGTGGGACACAGGGGGGTGTCATCTCATCGTCAAGCAGGGCAGGCAGCTCATCTTCTCCTATGACTGCCTGCCTCGATGTCGAAGGTCGAGGTTCGTCGTCTGCAGTGGCTGATGTGGAAGGCTTGCTTGACTGCTGAGCCTCGAGCATTTTTCTATCACACAGTTCTTTGTAAGGACTCAAAACATCCTGCAAATATCCCCTAAACCTATGTACCCTTTCAAAATTAAAGTCAAAATTAAAGTCGTACTTTATCATGCAGCGAAAATCTCACGCAGTTGCTTCACGTTCAGTTCCTGGATGACTTCACTTTCGCTATTACATTCAGTTTCAATTGTTATCCTTTCCTCTTACAATTGCAACAGCTCTTCATCTATCAGTTCTTGGTCATAGGATGCCAAAACCTCTTCAACATCATCTTTGTCAGCTTCCACAAGCCAAACTCACTTTGTCCTTGCTTCGTTCACCACGATCGAAACGCTTAATTATGTCTAGTTTTACGCTAAGTGTAACACGCTTATTCTTTCAGGCTTTTCTGACACCTTAGAACTCAACTTGCTAACGGCTGCTCAATGCAACGTGTTAAAGCAATGCCATTCCAAATCCGGGGGAGAGCGGCTGCTCGGGGTGCGCGCCGCCTTTTATCGCGCGCTGATTTTTTCATGCGCTGATTTTTTATCACGCGCTGCCTTTTTTCGTAACAGTGAAAACACTTTCTGAAAGCAAAAACAGGGTACTAATATAGGTCTTTCGTAACAGTGAGGTTTCGTAAAGCAAACGTTCGAAAAACGGTGGACACCTGTATTGGACTTTCAAAATCAACTGTCTCTGAAGACTAATGGTATTTCTATACTGTTTAGATGTTCTTTTCAGCTACAGTGTAGGCTTCGCTTTCCTTTTGAGAGCTTTAGTTAACGGCTCTGTTTGGCCTAGCGTTTATTGTTTTCTTTTCCCTTTAACACTGTTTGTATTAAAGTCTGTGAACTATCGACCTGCTTCAGTGTCTCTCACTCCACACTTGGGCCATATCTGAACCGTGGTGACAAGAAGTCTTGAACACAATGGTGGACCCAGCAGAGAGAGAGCAGCTGAACTTGGCCGTGAGATGCATTGGTCAGGTAGGAGATAAGCTGCAGGCAATGGAATCTATTTCAGTGAAGTTACGGAGGCAATGAGGCAGATAACCTCATGCTGACAAGCCCAGTCTCACTTGGAGGAACAGGTATCGTCTCTAGCCTGTTCCTCCTCAGCTCACCACAGACAATCGAACTCGGGTGTCTGCGGTTTCCGCACTCGCGGCCGCAGTCCACGAACTCATGTGAACAGCCAGCATCAGCTGACAGCCATTAATGTTCTCGTCAGCTCAATTCAGCAGCTTCAGGCTGCCTCAGTCCCACTGCCAGCATCTCACAGGTTGTCCTTTTCTGCTGCCCCGACAATCTCTGCTGCTAATTCTCCCGCTCCCGCGTCTGGACCAGAGCCGAATCCCACAACCATTCAGGAACCAAGTATTCCACCACCAGGCAGATATTCTGGTGGTCCCGATGGTTGCAGGAATTTTAATACCTAATGCGAGCTGACATTCCAAGCCCAGCCTGGTCATTTTGATGATGATGCACGGGAATTGGCGTACATGGTCAATCTTCTTGATGGACCTCCACTCACCCTGTTCAACGCTTTACCGGAACAAGGGTACCCCGCAGCCCAGTCATCCCGACATTTCATGGTGGAGTTAAGGAGGGTTTTGATCTTCCAGTATGGGGTCAGGAGGCTGCCCACCAACTCTTAGACCTGTGCCAAGGCAGAGGAATGGTGAGAGCATATGCAGTCAAATTCCGTAACCTTGCCGTAGGGATGGGATGGAATGGGAGATCCCTCAACGCTGCCTTCCAGCAGGGACTGACTGCAAAGGTCCAGCATGATATCGCTGTCCAGGATGAGCAGAATAGCCTGGATGACCTGATTAATCTGGTTGTTCTAGTTGACGACCGGGTAACTGAGTGGTGCAGGGAAAGAATGTTTCAAACTTCCTACACACCGCCAGATCACCGTCTTTCCTTGCCCTCTCCCCCTCCCTTATCTGTTCACTGTCGTTCTTCGCCCTCTCCCTCTCCCTCACCACCCAGCACCCAGCCCACGGAGGAGCCTAAGCAAGTGGGGCGCATGCGCCTGTCTCAGGCAGAACGAGAGTGGTGCCAGAGAACAGGTTCCTGCCTCTATTGTGGTGATCCAGGACACTTCCAAGGCGGCATGTTCCAAGAGTTAAGTAAAAGAGAATACCCGTCAGCAGGGAGGGGAATCCTGACAGGTCAGTTCTCTCTTCAGTCAGCTTCCCCTCATTCTGTAATGCTATTGTGGATTGATTTTCCAAGGCTGCCCACTTCATTGCCCTCCCCAAGCTCTCATTGGTTTGTGAGACTGCCACACTCATGGTTCAACATGTGTTCAGGTTCCACAGCTTTCCTCAAGGCAAAGTGTCTGATCGTGGACCAGAGTTCACTTCCCACTTTTGGAAGGCTTTCTGTTGTCTCGTAGGAGCCACGGCCAGCCTCTCGTCTGGCTTCCACTCCCAATCTAATGGCCAGACTGAGGGAGTGAACCAGGAGTTGGAGACAACCCTGCGCTGCCTTGACTCTTCTAACCTTATGTCCTGGAGCTCCCAATTGGTTTGAGCGGAGATTGCCCACAATAACCCCCAGTCGTCCTCCACCAGTATGCCCCTCTTTGAATGCCGGAAGGGATTCCAGCCCCTGCTCTTCCCTGATCAGGAGATGGATGTAAGAGTTCCTGCTGCTGAACAGCTGATTCAGTGCTACAAGCGCACCTGGAGACCGCATTCATGGCAGGCTGATCGGCTCCGTCAACAGGTAAGGCCGTTCAAGCCAGGAGAGGGATTTTCTCCTGAAAGTCAAGAACCAGAAATGGGCATCGCACTAGGTGGGACTGTTTGTAGTGGAAAAGGCTGTCAACAAGGTATCCGATAGATTGCGTATGCCAATTAAAGATCCACCCAGTATTCCATGTTTCCCAGCTCAACTGGTTACTACCTCTCCCCTGGCACAGTCACCCCACCTGCCCCTCCTCCCTGCCTGGTAGATGGTTCCCTTGTCTATACTGTGCGGCGCCTCCTGGCATCCCACTGGGTACGTGGTAAGGTCCAGCACCTTGTGGACTGGGAAGGGTATGGCCCAGAAGAATGTATTTGGATCCCAGCAAAGGACATCTTGGACACGTTGTTGATCCGGGACTTCCAGTGGACACAGGTCTGTGGCGGCTCAGGGGCTGCGCTTAGAGAGGGGGGCCCTGTCACAACCACGGATTCGGCAGCGAGGTAGATAGGGCAATTGCGCTTGTGAATTTGCACGTGTCAGGTAATTATGATTTAATCATGATAGTACTTAACTCCATTCTTGTTATCGTAGTGCTTGTTGAGACTTGGACAGAGCATAGCAAAACTTCGCTGCTGTTTTGCATTCAGCCTTCCCTGACATATTGGACTTTCAAAATCAACTGTCTCTGAAGACTAGCAGTATTCGTATAATGCTTAGACATTCTTTTCAGCCGCAGTATAGGGTTCATTTTCCTTTTGAGAGTTTTAGTTAACAACCCTCTTTGGCCTAGCGTTTATTATTTTATTTTCCATTTTTCGTATTAAAGTCTGTACTATCGATCTGCTCCGTCAGTGTCTCTCACTCTGCACTTAGGTCATGTCCGAACCGTGGTGACAATATGGATTTCAGCAAGGCATTTGATTAGGTACCCCATGCAAGGCTTATTGAGAAAGTAAGGAGTCATGGGATCCAAGGGGACCTTGCTTTGTGGATCCAGAATTGGCTTGCTCACAGAAGGCAGAGAGCAGTTATAACGGGTCATATTCTGCATGGAGGTCGGTGACCAGTGGTGTGCCTCAGGGATCTGTTCTGGGACCCCCTTCTCTTCGTGATTTTTATAAGTGACCTGGATGAGGAAGTGGAGGGATGGGTTAGTAAATTTGCTGATAACACAAAGGTTGGGGATGTTGTTGATAGTGTGGAGGACTTTTAGTGGTTACAGTGGGACATCGATAGGATGCAAAACTAGGTTAAGAAGTGGCAGATAGAGTTCAACACATATAAGTGGGAGGTGGTTCATTTTGCTAGGTTAAATATGATGGCAAAATATAGTATTCATGGTAAGACTCTTGGCAGTGTGGAGGATCAGAAGGATCCTGGTGTCCAAGTCCATAGGGCACTCAAAGCTGCTGCACAGGTCGACTCTGTGGTTAAGAAGGCTTATAGTGCATTGGCCTTCATCAACAGTGGGATTGAGTTCAAGAGCTGAGAGGTAATGTTACAGCTATTGGACCCTGGTCAGACCCCACTTGGAGTACTGTGCTCAGTTTTGGTCACTTCTCTACAGGAAGGATGTGGAAACTATAGAAAGGGTGCAGAGGAGATTTACAAAGATGTTGCCTGGATTGGGGAGCATCCCTTATGAGAATAGGTTCAGTGAACTCAGCCTTTTCTCCTTGGAGCGACAGAGGATAAGAGGTGACCTGATAGAGGTGTATAAGATGATGAGAGACATTGATCGTGTGGATTGTCAGAGGCTGTTTCCCAAGGCAGAAATGGCTAACACGAGAGGGCACAGTTTTAGGGTGCTTGGAAGTAGGTACAGAGGAGATGTCAGGGGTAAGTTTTTTACGCAGAGTGGTGAGTGCGTGGAATGAGATGCCGGCAATGGTGGTGAAGGCGGTACGATAGGGTCTTTTAAGAGACTCCTGGATTGGTACATGGAGCTTAGAAAAATAGAGGGCTATTGGTAGCCCTAGGTAGTTTCTAAAGTAAGTACATTGTGGGACAAAAGGCTTGTAGGTTTTCTAAGTTTCTACATTTCTATTTTGTGAAATGTTTAATCTTTGTGGCAGCAGTTCAATGCAATTCATGATAAATATAGATTATAAAACTGAAATACAGTGAGTATATATGTATATTAAATAGTTACATTAAGCAAATAGTGCCAAAACAGAAATTTAAAAGAAAGTAGTAAGGTAGTGTTCATGGGTTCAATGTCCATTTAGATATCAGATGGGGAAGAAGCTGTTCCTGAATTGTCGAGTGTGTGCTTTTAGACTTCTGTACTTCCTTCCTGATGATAAAATTGAGCAGAGATCATGTCCTGGGTAGTGGGATCCTTAATGAATGATCTGGCCTTCCTGAGGCATAACTCCTTGAAGATGGATTGGATTCTACGGAGGCTATGATCACTTATGCCATGACTCATGTTTCTATCATGATTTAATACTGTTTGATTTTTTTTGGGTGGGCAGTGATGCTTTAGAATGACATTATATGATCCATTATAATGTAGTCATAGTGTCAAAATGTAGAAAGTATAACTGGAAGATTAAATGGGTACTATCAATGACTAGCTTGTTATCTAGCTGATAATTTGTATGTTGCCTACATCTACAATTAAATTTGTGTGTCCTGGAGAAATTCTTCCAAGATCTGCACCATATGTTCTTGCCTCTCATCACTTCCAAAATGAGTCATAAGTGACGAGGATATAACCACAAGCTAAAACAAAGTCCTGCTCTTTGTTTCTAGGCATGAGGTTGGAGTAAATAAAGGAGAAACAAACCTTCTCCCTGAAGGAACCAGTGCAAGATTTAATTCTCACTGGGTGCAGAGAAGAACAAATTGTTGTCACAGCTGATTTAATTTGGAATTTGTTGTACATTGTTCTATTTATATGCTGCAAAGGTAGAATAATATTACCTTAACATTGGTGGTTTCTGGTTGCCCTGAATGTGATGTGTATGGATGGCACTTTTTGTAATTCTTTGTTATTTTGTGTTTTCTGATCGTCTGTAGACCTACATAAATTGTACACTCAGTAGCCACTTTATTAGGTAAATCTGTCACCTACTAGTTAATGCAAGTATCTATCAGCCAATCATGTGGCAGCAACTCAATGTATAAAAGCATGCTGATCTGGTCAGGAGGTTCAGTTGTTTTTCAGACCAAATATCAGAATGGGGGTAAAACGTGATCAAAGTAACTTTGACCGTGGAAAGTTTGCTGGTGCAAGACAGAGTGGTTTGGCTATCTCAGCAACTGCTGAGATCCTGGCATTTTCACACACAACAGTCTCTAGAGTTTACAGATGGTACAGAAAAAAAGTAAGTTGACAGCCAGTGACAGGCAGTTCTGTGGGCAAAAATTCCTTGTTAATGAGTGAGGTCAGAGGAGAATGGCCAGACTGGTTCAAGCTAAAAGGAAGGTGACAGTAACTCAAATAACCACCGTGGTATGCTGAGGAGCACCTCTGAATGCACACAGGGGATGATACACTTCATACTCTGTAATAAAGTATGGGCAAGTATTGAGTGATCTCTATGTCATCATGGAATGGCTAGTTAGTCTCCATGGACGTAACAGGCTAAACAAACTGTTTCTGTTCTGTACGACTCCATGAATTGAAAACAACTGAGGATATGAACTTCTGTTGTACTGCTTACAGGTATATATCTATCATGGGTCTGGCTCAGGAGTTTGACAGAGCAGAAGAAGGATTAAGTTCGGAGTGGTGGAGATTGTGGTACTGGGCACAGGGATAGGTTGAGGGGGAAATCAGGAAGATGAGAGATAGGACATTGAGGAGGTGGATGAGAATGAGCCAAGATAAGTGAAGTTTGATGGGAAGGCACACGATCATGGTTTAGGGCAAGTGGATAGATTGAGGATTGGGCTAGAATGAGAGTTAAGGACTGAGTGACAGGTTACGAGCGAGCATTCCGTTCCTCCCATCCTCTCATCTACCTGCTGATAGGAGACTCCTGAGCCTAATTTCCCTGAATGCTACAGGAAAAGTTCATTAACAAGTACCCATGCTTTGATTATTTTCCCCATCCATCGGTCTTCTCTTTGCTTTTTTTCCAGCTGTTATTTGGTCTTTAGTTGACATACTATGATTAAGGACAAATATTACTTAATAAACCAATTTGCTTGCTGTGAATAAACGCAGTGCTATTTTTCAAATGCAATATCTGTTCTGTGTTGGTTCACTGCCATAAACACTGATCAGGAAAGAGACAAACAAGGTAATCTTTTGAATGACTTTCTTCTCTGAAGGAAAAAATTTAATTAGTATGGCTCCCCCTGTGGTGTCATTTAACCAGGGCTGTGAACTTTAATTGATTTTATGGAAATGTTCTGAGTTAAATTTGTGATGACAAAGAGACAGACCTTGCAAATTCACTAAAGCAAATAAAGCCGTGTTGAATGCACAGACTAATGTCTATTAAACCTGGTTAGTTTTTAAAGCAAAATGAATATGGTTTATAGTAAAAAGTGGAATGTTAGCTTTCATTCTAGCCCTCATTAATAAATGTGCTCAGCAAGTAAGGAATGTGAAAGTGAGAGACCTCAATATATAAAGGTAGTGACTGGGAACTCCTTCTCCTAAATATAGTTTTCCTTCATAATTCCAAAATGGCTTCACAAATGTGTTAAGTCAATGTATAAATACATCAAAAAGGGTACTTGCAATACAGATCATATAACCTGAATACATACTCTCATTCACTAAAGCACGACCCAGAAAATGATAGGATGACCAGAGCAGGACAAGCAGCCAGAAGAGGAGAGGTTTAAAGACAAGAAGGATATCAGCTGGGAGTCTATGCAGTAAGGGTGTTCATGGAGTAATTTTCCTAAGCAATCTCAGCAACAATCAACTATGGAAGCAGACGCTGAAATCTAGTAATGGTGCAACTACAGCTTCAACTTAAAAAAAGCTGCCAGATTTCAGAGATGAAATACTCTCTGAGAGAAGTTTTTATGTACCTCAGTTTTAAATGAGCAGCCTTTTATTTTGTAGCTACATTCTATGGTCTATGAGTCACTCATGACTAAAAACATTTCATCATCAAAGTTCGAATAAGAATTCCCTCATTTGTCTAAATTCCAAGGAGCATAAACCAAACTATCCAGCTTCTCTTGATAGGACAACTCTCTCAACCCCGGATTTAGCGTGGTGAACCTCTTTTGGGCTGTCTCCAATACTACAATATCACTTTCATTAGTTAGGAGGACAAAACCTGCAACAATGTTTCAGATTTGTAACATCACCAATACCCTGAACAACTCTAACAAAAATTCCTTAATTTTAAACTCCAATCCTTTTACAATTAAAGCCAACATGCTTAATTAACTAATTAATTAATTAAAGGGGCTTCCCTTCCTCCACCATCAACTATGCTCTCAAACGCATCTCCCCCATTTCACGCACATCTGCTCTCACTCCATCTTCCCGCCACCCCACTAGGAATAGGGTTCCCCTTGTCCACCCCACCAGTCTCCGGGTCCAACCTATAATTCTCCGTAACTCCCACCACCTCCAACGGGATCCCACCACTAAGCACATCTTTCCCTCCCCCCCCCCCGCTTTCCGCAGGGATCTCTCCCTACGTGACTCCCTTGTCCATTCGTTCCCCCCATCCCTCCCCATCGATCTCCCTCCTGGCACTTATCCGTGTAAGTGGAACAAGTGCTACACATGCCCTTACACTTCCTCCCTCACTAACATTCAGGGCCCCAGGCAGTCCTTCCAGGTGAGGCGACATTTCACCTGTGAGTCGGCTGGGGTGATACACTGCGTCCAGTGGTCCCGATGCAGCCTTCTATATATTGGCGAGACCTGATGCAGACTGGGAGATCGTTTCGCTGAACACCTACCCTCTGTCCGCCAGAGAAAGCAGGATCTCCCAGTAGCCACACATTTTAATTCCACGTCCCATTCCCATTCTGATATGTCTATCCACTGCCTCCTCTACTGTAAAGATGAAGCCACACTCAGGTTGGAGGAACAACACCTTATATTCCGTCTGGGTAGCCTCCAATCTGATGGCATGAACATTGACTTCTCAAACTTCCGCTAATGCCCCACTTCATCCGTTATTTATTTATTTATATACACACCTTCTTTTTCTCTCTCTCTCCTTTTTCTTCCTCCGTCCCTCTCACTATACCCCTTGCCCATACTGTGGGCTTCCCCCCTCCCCCTTTCTTTCTCCCTAGGCCGCCTGTCCCATGATCCTCTCATATCCCTTTTGCCCTTGGCTCCATCCCTCCCCCTCCTGTCTTGTCCTATCATTTCAGATCTCCCCTTCCCCCTCCCACTTTCAAATCTCTTACTAGCTTTTCTTTCAGTTAGTCCTGACGAAGGGTCTCGGCCTGAAATGTCGACTGTTCCTCTTCCTAGAGATGCTGCCTAGCCTGCTACGTTCACCAGCAACTTTTATGGGTGTTGCTTTTAATTAACTAATTGTTGAATTTGCCAGTTAGTTTTTTTTTTATGATTTATGCATTAGAACTCAGATCACTCCAAAATTCACTCATTTGCAGTCTCTCTCCATTTAGATAATAACCCTCCACATAAGACTTCCTGCTTAGTGACATGTGGGTGGTGGGGTCAAGATATGTCTCCACCAAAGGAGGTGTAAGGTTCTCCTTCCCTTCACTAGCCTGCATGTCACATTTGGGCAAGGTGTAGCACCTGCTTATCCCGCTGATCGGGGTTACGTGAAGCCATGGGAGTAGGTGATGGATGGTCGTATGAGTAGCTGGTGCGTATCACAAGTCCAGGTTATGTGACCACTGATGCCAAGCAGACAATCTCTGTACAGTATTGATAATGTTTGAGGTCACCTGTCTTGTAAAGGCACTGCCCAGAAGAAGGCAATGACAAACCGCTTTTGTAGAAAAATTTGCCAAGAACAATCATGGTCCTGAGACTGTGATCGCCTACATCCTATGACATGGCATATAATGATGATAATGACGAGGTAACCTTTTTACTATATGTCAGCAAAACAAAACAGCTGATTATTGACTTCAAGAAGGGAAGCAGTGCTCATATTCTGTCTATATCTTCAGTACTGAGTTTAGGAGCTTCAGGTTCCAAGGAGTGAATATCACAGGCCTGTCCTGGTCCAACCATTTAGATGCAATGGCCAATAAAGGTTACAAAAGCCTCTACTCCTCTGGAGGCTAAAAAAATTTGGCATGTCCCCATCAACCCTCACCAACTTTTATCAACACACCATAAAAGCACCCTCTCCATGTGCATTACAACTTGGTATGGTAACTGGTTTGTCTGTGACCATGATAAGACTGCAGAGAGTTGTGCGCCCATCTCAGAACATCACAGAAAATAGTCTGTCCTTCACAGAATCTGTCTATACTTCCTGTTGACTCAGTAACAACCCAGGATAATCAAAGACCCCACCCACCCAAGGCATTATCTCTTTACCTCTCCACCACTGAGCAGGACATACAAAAGACTGAAAGCACGTGACAACAAGCTCAAGGACAGCTTTTGCCTCTCTGTTAGAAGACTCTTGAATGGTTTACTAGTACAATAAGATGGATTTTTGACCATGCAATCTACCATGTTATGATCTTGCACCTTATTGTCTACTTGCACTGCACTTCCTCTGTAGATGTTACACTTTATTACTGTTATACCTCAATGCACTGTGTAATGATCTGTATGAAAATTATGCAGAAATTTGCCAGGTTTTCTCCCAATTACTCGATCTATCCATATCTTGTTTGAAGGATCATCAGTTCCCATACACATATTTTCATATCATAAGAAAACGTGGAAACTTTACATCTTGTTCTCTTCTCCAGGCCATTAGTGTGTATAGTGAACAAATTAGGGTCAAGAAACAATCCTTGCTGTACTTTCCAAATGACATCCTTTCAGTTTGAAAGTATCATGAGTCCTATTCTTCTTTTCTCTGTGACAGATACTTTTCAAGCTATGTTAGCACTCTTGCTCCAATACTTTGGGCTCTTCATTTATGCACCAATCTATTATGTGGTACCATGTCAAATAACTTCTGGAAATCTAAATGCACTACAATAACAGATTGCCCTCCATCAACTTGCCCTGTCACAGCTTCATCATATTCAAACAAATTTGTCAAATTGATATAAATTTCAGAAAACCATGTTGAACTAATTTAATTATATTCAGCTTTCCTAAATGATTATTTATTCTTTGATTAGTCACTCTTGTTTAGTTCTACAAGCAGCCTTCTTCTTGGCTGAGATCTTCCTATAAAGTGTCTTGAAGTATGGAACTTCTGTTGCAAGAGCAACTTACGTGCTGATCTATTGTTTGCTGGCAACATGTAAAAATATTCAGTCATCTCACTGACTTTTAGCTGCTCTGCTTCACAATGATATTCACAAATATTACATGCTAAAATGTACTTCTTACTGCCACTAGGATAAAAGTTTAGCTCAAATCTTTAAAGTACATCCACAACAATTCAATCCTAATTCTTAAACCCTGCTGATGACTAAATATTATTTAACATCAATAACAGAAAAAATGGATTAGTGCATCTTCATCACAAACTTTGATCAGATTTATTCTTAGCTATTACAGTTATTTCAAGTATTTGCAGCAGAAATTCATGTTTGCTTATTCACATGAAATGAGTGTCATAGTATCAGTAACTAGTTGTACTCTCCTCCATATATTCAGAACTTCTAAAAAGTGATGATAACAACAACAGATTTTCTGGCTTTCTCTTCTATTTCATTCATATTTTTTCTTATGTTTATGAAGCTAGAGAATTTGTGCTACAACACGTTTCTTTCATTACTAATTACCAAAGTGTATATATTCATGAAAAGTATCATAAAACAGACATAAATAATCTAATGATTGCTTTCCCTCTTTATATTTTTTGGTGTCCAACCTAAATAAAGCAACTCCCATCATAATGATTAGTGAGGAGACTGTTGATTAGGAATATTTAAGGATTAATTTGCATTCCAGAATTTAAGCAGGTATCCCAAAATAGAGTTCCAATTGAAGGTTTACTGATGTGAAAAATTCACTCTGCCTTTCTCTGCACAGATGCTACATACCCGCTGTGCATTCTCAGCAAATTCTTTTTTTGAATTATTTATGCTGAACTTTCAGTACGGCACCAGGAAAGGCCTCACTAGTCTGTAGCAACTTCTAAAAGAAAAAAAATTGTTAAAGCAGACTCCCTGACAGTATTTTGAAGGAGTGGAGAGAGTTCATTCATTCATCTCTCAGATAACACCTACAGGACAGATTAGCTGGTCATTTATCTCAGGGCTGTTTGCGGGAACTATACAAATCACCTGCCATTTTTACAAACAGTAACTATGTTTTGAAGTAATTTATTTGCAGGATAAGTCCTGGGGTTGTGAAAGACATTGTGTAAATATATTTTTTTCCCTTTGCACACACTGATCCATTGTAATCTTTCCACTGTAGATTTTGACATGGATCTGTTTCCTGTGTTGCAACATGGACGTTTCACAATAATTGATGTCACTGCTGCATGACCTCAGACTTTTCACCTTTTCAAGCATGTTGAAATGGGCAATCCAATGTGGCATTACTCATTATATTAGCAAGAACATCCCAAGACAACCAATGTTGGGTTGTACATTTAAATTCAATCCAGTACTACGTAAAAGAAAGTACAAATCTCATTTAATATTTTTGTCAGCAACTCAGACTGCAATATTCATCTTCATTTTAATTATTATTATGTTAGTAAGAATTTCAAAAACTCAAAATCAATCCAAATATTTGAGATAGGTTTTGAAGTAAATTTGGTTGAATCCTTGTACAAAATTCGACTGAGCCAATGTGAAAATGCAGTAATTATCTACTTTACTGTATCTGCAGTCTAGGAAAGTCAGCTGTAAATGTTGTCTCTCCTTATTTTTTATTTAATTGGTAAATCAGAATTACAGACTTAACCAACCATGTTGATTCACAACCAGTGTAACATGACATGAAATAATGCATCACACAAAAGCAAATGAACAATACTTTGTGGGTTTAATTAGATTTTTATCACAATTAAAATCTCCTTCTACAGCAAACAGTACAATATTCTATTGATAAAAACAGATTAAGAGTACAGAACTATTTTCTGTAATGAATAATTATGTACTCGTTTCCTCTCCTATTAATTCAAATACATCTGTTCCTTTGTTCTTCATCACACACTTGGCCTATGTGCTAATTACTTAGAACTTCAAAATTACTGTAAGGTCTAAATACATGAGATAATTTTAACTCATTCAAGAAATGATAAGCACATAAGTGTCATCAGAAAGAAGGCACGGCACGGCAGCTCCTCTAACTTTTTAGAAGTTTGCGTAGATTCTGCATATGACCAAAATCTCTGACAAACTTCTACTGTGCAGAGTATCTTAACTGGTCGCATCATGGCCTGATTTGGAAACATCAATGCCCAGGAATGGAAAAGACTACAACAAGTGGTGGATACAGCCCAGTCCATCACGAGCATAGCCTTCCCCACCATTGAATACTATGTACCTATTTAGAGTGCCGCCCTAAGAAAGCAACATCCATCATCAAAAACCCTCACCATCTAGGCCACGTCCTCTTTTTGCTCCTACCATTGAGCAGAAGGTAAAGAAGCCTTTTGTCTCACATTACAAAATTTAGGAGTAATTATTACCCTCCACCAACCAGGCTGCTGACCTGGCATGCAACACGCCACTCTGAACTGATTCTGCAACCTGCAGACACACTTTCAAGGACTTTTTACACCTCATGTTCTAAGTATTATTTTTTTGATTTGCACAATTTGTTTTCTATTGCAAATCGTTTGTCTGTCAGTCTTTGATTATGTATAGTTTTTCATAAAATTGTATTTCTTTTTTTCCTGTAAATGCCTGCAATGAAATGGAACTAAAGGAAACATTCACTTTGAAACGATGATAATACACCAACATCCCATCCACTATCACTACTAGAGCCCCAACAGATTATCACAGATTTCTCGTCTTTGATCAGTGTGATGTACATGAGCTGTACCAAGGTAAATAGAAAGGATTTACTCCTGAAGTCTTCTCCATGAGTAGGTATAGTGCAAGGCAGGGGAGGTTTGAGATCAGAGTTTTTCTTCTCCTGGATGAGTTGCTATCCATGGCTGACAAGCCCCATCTGCCCAAAGTGACTGATTTTAAAGCACTTGTAACTGGCATTTGTCCCTTCTCCTGTCAATAGAAATGGTTCTGCTATTTCTGCCACACATGAAGGCCAGGAGCTGGACTTGATTGTCAGAGGCTATTTGAGACACGCACCACTGTGAGCATTTAATAGGTAGAGGGGGTTTATCACCACAGCCTCCCCTCACCCCCATGCTATGACAACCTTAAGGATTGTATCAAAAATTCCAGAGACAGTCCATAAATAAATCAAGATACTTGTATGAGCTCCTGTGTCATGTATACATTCGTCTTTAATCTCTTTAATCACCTTTGCTAGAGATTATTGATTCTACTCTCAGTCATATTTCACAATAAACATTTTAATTTTGCTACAAACACAGCAGAAAAAGTGTCCATTAAGTCATCAATTCAGGTAGCCATCGAGTGGCACAACATGGAAGAAGGCCCATGTCAAGCAAGATGTATGTTGAAGCCAATCCTCTAAAGCAGAGTTCCCAAACTGGGGTCCACGGACAACTTGCTTAATGGTATTGGTCCATGACATTAAAAAGGTTGGGAACCCCTGTTCTAAACTCTCGTCATCAACATACCTGTTCACATATTTCTTAAATATATCTAGGTACTTGCCTCAACCACTTCTAGCAGCTGATTTCATATATTGACCACCCAGAGTGTAAAAAATGTTGCCCCTCCATTTCTTATTAAACATTTAACCTCCAACCTTAAAACTATGTCCTCTACTTTTTGATTCTCTAACCTTGGAAAAAAGACAACCCACACTATCAATGGACCTCATGGTTTTATATATCAACTCTTCGCCCTCCTAATTTTTTTTTCTTGAGTATCCTCCAGCATCCTCTATATACCTGCAGTGATTCACTGAATCCCAGATGCCTTCATTTGACCCAAGCCATTCTTTTTTTTTTCTCTGAAGTGACAATATACCTTGGCATCCAGGGTCCCATGCTTCCAGCAGCTTTGACTTTTACATTAGCAGGAACGTGTAGTCCTTGAACTTTTGCTATTTCACCTTTAAAAAAAACTTTCTACTTGCTGGTGATCCTTTGCCTGCAAATAATCTGACCCAATCAACCTGTGCAAGCTCCTGTTTAATACCGTCAAAATTCACCTTGCCCCAATTCAGAACTTAAACTTGTGGATCGTTTCTGTCCCTTTCCATAACTGCTTTAATGCAATGGAAGTATGGTCTAGCCCCTAGACTCGCAGAGATACAGCAGAGGTTCAGCCCACAGTGCCCATGCCACCAACAATTACCCATTTACATGAATCCTCTATTAATCTCTTTTGTTATTCTCATCAGATTTTCAAGAACTCCCTATACCCATTCTCCATTCCACTGTCAAATTTGAACACTCATGAGGGACAACATACAGTGACCAATTAACCCACTATCTTTGGGATGTGAGAGCAAATCAGATACCCACATGGTCACAAGCAGTATGTGCGGACTCCATGCAGACGGCACTGGAAGTTTTGAATCATGTCTGTGGCTAAGAAGCACCTACTCCACCAGTTGTGCCCCTGAAGCACTGTTCGTGTTTCTCTGACCCCCAGAAATCTACCCACTTCCTTTCCTTGGCCATCAGTTACAATTCTCAGTTTCAAATTCCATGTTTAAATCATTATAGATCTTATATATCTGTAATGGGCTTGAATAAAATCACTGAGACCTGACCATAATTTTAATCACAGGGCTGCACAATGCCCCTCCACTAGACCTAACTGGCAGGCTCAAGCTCAAAATACACTTCTATTGGGATTGAAGTGGTTGGAGTGATCTTATCTATGATAAGGTCATTGATAAATATTATCTATGCACAACATTCCCCTCTGATCAAATTCTTTGTCCTCCCTGGTATCTGCTGCTGGATTTGACTGAGTTCCTGTATACATGAGGTTCTAGTTAATGTCAAGCCCTAAGTGTTCAGTCTGACTTTACCATTCAGTTACATTAACACTAATAGTGTAACATTTTATGAAAGATGAACTCGACTTCTGTGTCTATTTTCCCCTCTACTGATAGAAAAGCTCATGAAGTTGGACTCTTACATTTCATTGAGCCCTATGATAATAAATACTTCAATGAACTTGTATAAGCAGATATGAGATTGATCTTATTTATCTGTTGTTTAAAATTTTACATCCAAGAGGAACACAACTTGGAACATTTTGTACCTTAGTAAGAGATGCATAATAAATATTTTATTAAATCAACTGAGCCAGTTGTAACTCTGACAAATATCATCAGTCATTCCACAGTTTACTTATCAGCACTGTTGCCTTTATCTGGGTCACTGGTGTATTTAATGTGGTGCAGTAAACACATTAAATTGGCTTTTAAATTAATATAAGGTCTGAATTTTAAGGCTCCAGTTTGCTGAGAGTGGAGGAGGTACCTGAGTTCTAGTAGGGGGTATGACACAGGCATGTATCAGAGGGTGAACTACAGGAGATTTAAGTTTGCTGAGTTTTTCAGCTAAAACCAATGGAGAAGGCTTCCAGATGTGCTGTCATTGTGTTTGTCCCAAACCCATCAACTCATAGCAGTTAAAAATGCAGCTTCTATTAATTGTTGTATTAACTGCCCTCTGTTCACTAGCCGTTCTCACATACCAGTTTTTTCACCCTGCTTTATAATCAGATTCATGCAGGAAATGGATCAGTAACGGCCACAACTCCTGAAAGTCAGAAGGAAGTTCGAACTGTTACAAGGTGTAACAGCAGAATGCAATACAAGTAAAACTGAAATTCAAGCGCTGGTTGAGCTTCTGGTTGTCTGTTTAATGTAAGTTCTGATGCTTATGTTAAAATAGTAGCTGCATTTATCATACGTAACACATTGATAGGAACAATCTGTGACCTGATATGTAGTTTTCAAAAAAGGAAGTGCTTTCATTCACTCTTAAGTTCTCTTAAATCATAAAGACTGTCTTGAGGATCTATAGATCAAAATCAGGGACTTAGCTTGTTGAACCTTCTTAAAATTCTCAATGAGATCTCTCATTTTGTAAATTTTGGAGAATGTAGTTTATTTAAGTCAACAAGTTTCAACCGGCTTTATAGTTTGAGCATGCTACCTGGACATCAGAGAACCTAAAAACATTTAAGATAGTGGATAAACAAAGGACATACAGAACTGCTTGTGAGCCTAGGGACCCAGGCATATATCTTCTCTAACCAGAATGATACTTACCCTTTGCTATTAGCACACTCAAAATTCAGAGTACATTTATCATCACAATACAAACATGTCACCATATACAACCCTGAGATTTGTTTTCTTGCAGGCATACACAGTAAATCCAAAAAACACAATAGAATAAATGAAAGTCTGCACCCAGGAGATGGACAAACACCACTGTACTCTGTTACCCTTCCCAACTTCTCTCTATCAGAACCCTCATCTGCATCCATAGATCTTCTAATCTTGAGGGCCCATGCTGAGATTAGAACCAATAAACTCGCAGTCACAAATCGAGTACCTCCAAACTTCATGAATTTGGCCGTTGGTGCAAGAACCCCACTATCAAAAACATTCCATTTACAGTGTCAATACTCCCACTAATTCATTGGACATGTCCATTAATGCTCATGGGCCTTCCTCTTGAGTCAACCCCATCCAACAGTGAGCCAGAGCTGACAATCAAGCTAACTTCCAGAAAGGGAACCTTTGGAGATAAGACAATTGGCATGTTGAAGTCAACAACCATTCCCCATTCTGTCAGCATTCCCACCTTATAACATCCACCCTTGTCAGTATTTCCTTTGATTATCTCATTTCACCTCCAAGGTATTTTGGTTTTGAAAGACGAAAGTCCTCATTAGTTAGTAGATAACTGGATAAGTTCAAAAGGCAACAGAGAAAGGTGAATGAAACTAGGGAGCTGCCCTGTTCGGAGATAGTGCAAAAAATTATGGGTCCCCTTCTATTCTGTAGTTATTAATAGAATTAATCCTCCAGACTATTCCTTTTTCCCTTCTCCCACCTCTTGCCTTCTCTTTCTGACCTGGATTCACCTATCACCAGTCAGCTCCTGCTTCTCCTCCACCCCATTCTCTTATTCTGGCTTCTTCCCCCTTTCTTTCCAGTGTTGATGATGAATTTTGGTCCAAAATATTGACCGATCATTTTCCTCCATATATGCTGGCTGATCCACTGAGTTGCTCCAGCACTATGTGTGTGCCAAGCCTCCACCTCAGTGCTTTCACTTTGTACATTGTTCTGCACTGCGTTGTGAATTCCTTCAAAGTAGAGAATGCTGTTAATTCAGTTACAGATGAATCCTTAAGTTTGTTATTTGAGGTGATTTCTCTAGTTATTAATGCTGTCCTTCCACTTGCTGTTGTAGTGAAAAACAGTTTTACACTAAAATCACCTTAAATATGCTCTTCTAAACAAACAACAATGTATTGGTAAACTAATCAATTAATTTGAACTGTACTAATGTAATAGCATTGATTGCTTTGATGAAAGTATTCTGTCAAGCAGATATTAAAGAAGAGCAGGGAAGAATGCTTCTAGTGAATAATGCCAATAACTTCAAAATTGATTAGAACCATCTCTCCATTCTTTTCAGCGGCAATAGACTGCATTCTCTACCATATTTATTGCTTTCAAAGAAGAATATAAGTGGCATTATTTCAATCCATTTGGACCAAACAGAGGCAGCCTTTAACCCCGCCTGAAAACAGGTAAAATCAACTATCTGCCAACACACAACTTTGTTTCCGCTGTATGAATTTTTAACTGACCTGCAAAGCGCGTAATTAGGAAACCTCCAAAACTGTCAGATCAAACTTTAAAAATATAGAACAGGCTTTGACAACGTCATAATGAGCCATCTGCTGTATTAAATAGCAACCTATTCAGGGAAGCTATTTTGCTTCAATTTCATTCACAACTTCTCAGCAAAGGTAACAAGACAAGTGCCAAGTAATGATCATCTCAAACAAGAGAATATCTATCCACCTACCACTGACATTCAATGCTCTTACCAACACCAACATCAACATCAACATCCTGAGATCATCATTGATCAGAAACTCAAGAAGACTGGCCTCATAACTACCATAGCCACAAAGTCACTTCAAAATCCAGGTATCCTTGATAATTGCCTCATCCCTTGACACCTTAAGACATAGAAACATAGAAAACCTACAGCACAATACAAGCTCTCTGGCCCACAATGCTGTGCTGAACATGTACTTACTTTTGAAGACTTTAGTCATCATAAACTGCAAGTTACATTACACTCTCTACTTCCCTGAAAGGGCACAGTGTAAACAACACTTAAGAATCTCATCCAGGTCAATATGGCCTGCTTGATGATTATCCTGTCAATTACCCTAAAAATTCAGTCTCTCCATCACAAACACACAGAGGCTACAGCATGTATTCTCTACAAAATCCATTACTATTACTCAGATAATGCCAACTACATCTTCCAACATGCCCTCTGCGGTCAAAAAGGATAAAGTGAGTAGGCACATGGGAACGCTGCCTCTTGCAGGTTCCCGTACAAGTCACACATCTTTCTGACTTAGAAATATACAGCTATCTTTGATGACTGAAGTCTGGAACTTCACTTGCAGAGGACAGATCAGTGGCGTTTAGGAGTGGTACTCCAAGCAGGTACAAGAGATTCAAGTATGTCCCCTGGAAAACCATCTCACATACAAAGTGGCAGTTCTGGACCAAACTTATATCGCAGAAGGATCCTTGACAGCTGTGGCAGGGCTTGAATGCAATCACCTCCTGCAATGTAAAACCAAGCAACATATGTGACAACTCACAGATGAGCTCAATGACCTTTTTTGCTCACTTTGGCCGATACAACCTAGAGGCACCTTCACAAAGTCCCCAAGTCCCCGACGACCCTGTGATTTCAGTCACTGAGGCCGACATGAGAGTGTCCTTCAGGAGGGTGAACCCATAGAAAGTGCCTGGCACAGACATTGTACCTGGACAAGTACTGAAGAGCTGTGCTAATCAACTGGCTGGAACGTTTATGGATATCTTCAGACATTCGCTTCAGCAGTCTAAGGTACTCACCTTGCTTCAAGCCAGCATTAATTATACCTATTCCCAAGAAAATGGTAACCTATCTTAATTAACAAAGTCCAGTGGCAATTTTAGCCACTGTCAAGAAGTGCTTCAAGAGGTTGGTCATGAAGCATATCAACTCTGCCTGAGGAGAACCCTGTATCTGCTCTAATTTGCCTACTATCAAAATTGATCAACTGCAGGTGCCATTCCATTGGCTTTTCAATCAGCTCTGGACACCTGGATGAACATGCATGCATCAGTATGCTCTTCATTGGCTACTGCTCAGCACTGAACTCTAAATTTACAAGGTTGTGGCAGATGACAATAATTTGTATCTTTTCAACTTGCTTTGACAAAAGTAGTAATATCACACAAAATGCAAGTTGCCCTTTGATTAAGTTCTCATAATTCTAGCCTTAAATTATTAAAATCATAGCACATTTTATAGATCTAAATGGACAGTTCATCTTATGAGAAAGTCTGTTTGAGCTTGAGTTTATTATGTAATACAAGAGGTAAAATATTCAAATTAGATTAATAAAGCATTAGTTGAAATTATAGGTATTTGTGAATGACTGAATCATAATTAGAGTGACATAAAATTAAAATGAGGTAAAGAAATTTATCTGCAATAAAAATGCAAGAAATCAGAAATACCTCACTGATTAAAGAGCATCTGTGAATAAAGAACAACCTGGTTAAATTTTTAGATAGCTGATTTTACGACAGAAATCTTTCCAATATATTTGAAATGCAAATTGTTATGTGAACCAAATATTGAATGACAGAAAGAAAGTTCCTATAACACATGTCCATATTATTGCTCTAACTAGTTGTGTTCAAATTGAGCATTGGTAGAACAGAACTTGTCCATGAAACAATAAATAAGAGCTACTGCTTTAATGAGGCCATCTATTTCAAAAATATGGACAAATAGTAAAATTTAAAAATAAAATTTAAAAATGATGTCAAATTTGATGATGAACGTTGGTGAGAAAATTCATAGCCAGTCTCCTCAATAAAATTTACATACTTGCTGTAGTCCTACATTACATTTTGGATCACAGACTGGATGTGAGCGTAATGACCAAAGTCCTATCATGTCAAATTGTGAAGTAGTCAATTGTTTGAAGTGAATGCTACTTAGTGGGGACACTGAAAGGAAAGATACCGAGGCCAAACAGGAAACCAAAGAAGAATAAAACAACAAAATTGCTGAGATCACAGGACCCTCTAAATACATAATAGGATATTTAGGAGATTCGACTTCTATGATGCTCTGTTTTACATGTCAGTTGGTCACTACAGATAGGCTACAGCTATCCTCAGTACTGACTGACACATTCCAAGAGTTTGATCTCCATCAGGGTCTTGTCAAATGTCACAACACCTGCATAAGTACAGGCAGACTTCGAGAAAGAACGCAGTGTGCTGAGCAGTGACCAAGGGTTGGCCAGCAGGTGAAAGTGGGCACGTGCCTTACATGGAGCTTAAACTTCCGGGTCCTCCCAGTGCATCACCTGTTTCTTGGGTGAAAGCAAATAAATATTGGGGAACAGTGAGCCAGTGCAGCACTGAATAGTCTACAGGATGTTATGATTTTAAAGTCATAGTATACGACAGTGCAGGAAAAGGCCCTTCGGCCCATCTACTTTACGACAAACTATTAAATTGTCCAGTCCTAGTGACCTGCACATGAACCATAGACCTCAATAACCCTCCTACTCATGTACTTATCCAAATTTATCTTAAACATTGAAATTGAACACACACCCACCACTTCTGATGACAGCTCATTCCATAATCTCTCTACCCTTTGATCGAAGAAGATCCCCCTCATGTTCCTCTTAAACATTTCACCTTTAACCCATGAACCTTGGCTCTAGTCTCACCCATCCTCAGTGGAAAACTTCTGCTTGCATTTATCCTATCTATGCCCTCATAATTTTTTACACTTCTATCATCTCCCCTCCTTCTTCTGTGCTTCAGGGAATAAAATCCTAAACTAAACAACCTTTCCCTATAACTCAGGACCTCAAGTGCTGAGAACATACTTGAAAATTTTCGCTCCACTCTTTCAATATTATTTACATCTTTCCTGGAGGTAGATGACCAAAACTGCACACAATAGTTCAAATTAGGCCTCATAAATGCCTTAGACATTTTCAATATAACATCCCAACTCTTGTACTCGGTGCTTTGATTCATGAAGGCCAATAAGGAACAAGTTTTCTTTATGACTCTGTGGATCTGTATTTGCAGATAACTGCCCATTACAGTACTGCTTAATGTGTAAGTCCTACCCTGGCTGGTTCTACATTTCTACATTCAATTCCATCTACCATTTCTTCGCTCAGTTTTCCAGCTGATCTAAATCCCACTGCAAGCTTTGGTAGCCCTCTTTGTTGTCCACTACATCCCCAATCTTGAAGTCATCCACAAATTTGCTGATACTGTTTACCATAATATCATCAAGATCATTGATATAGATGACAAACAACAATGGACCTAGCAAATTCCAGTTCCTGCTGCACACCATGAGGCAAAGGCCGGCAGTCAGAAAGCCAACCATCTACTGCACACTTTGGCTTCTCCTGCAAAGTCAAAGTGTAACCAATTTACTACCTCACCTTGAATCCCAAGCAACTAAACCTGCTTGATCAATCTCCCACGCAGGTCCCCATTAAAGGACTTTCTATTATTCATATAGACAATATCCACTGCCTTGCCTTCATCAACTTTCCTGGTGACTTCCTCAAAAAGTTTCAGTTTAAGATGGCACTGGTTAAGCCCAACGACTACTTACTGGCAGCAAACAAAACAAAGAACACAACTAAGTATTTTCTTAATAATACGTTTTCTGGTAATATTTATGGTAAACTATTATCACAAACAATGCAGAGGCAAGTGAAGGTGAGGATGAATCGAGGGTCGAAGCATGTCAGTGCGAGGCGAGGTTGAGGCATGTTCAAGGCAAAGTCAGGGTGAGTGAAGTGAAGCAAAGTTGGACCAGATGGGAGGCAGATTCGAGGCCCATCGCCCTAAACCAAGAGCGAGGTTTGATTGATCTAAGCACCAGGCCGGTTTGGAAAGGTTGGGTACAGGCTGAAATATGGCAGCAGGGTCCAGACCCAGTGCATATCGAAGAGACAGGGCCCAGGTCTAAGTGCAAAGAACAACCTGATGTTTGGATGATTTAAACGCTGGGCCAGATGGATAGTAAAGGCAGGGTGCTGGGACAAGAGGTGAGGATCGGGCTGGTTCTGCTTGCTGTTCCGCGATGTTTACTTGGCTCTGCGCTGAGTTTGTGGCCTACACTGGCCTCTCCGAGTTTCCTGTCTGAGGGCTCCGCAATGTTTACTCAGCTCTGCACTGAGTTTGTGGCCTGCACTGGCCTCTCCGGGTTTCCTGTCTGAGGGCTCCGCGATGTTTACTCAGCTCTGCACTGGAGTTTGTGGCCTGCTCGGTTGCTCTGGGCTTCATGTCAATGGACTCACTTTTGTTCTATTTGCTTACTTCTGTCATTTGCATGATTTGATTTTCATTTCTCTGCACATTGGGTGTTGGATGGTCTTCATTTTTTTATGGGTTCTTTTTGGTTTCTTTTTCTTCGTGTCTGCCAGTAAGGAGATGAATCTCAAGGGTGTATAATGTATACATACTTGGATAACAAACGTACTTGAACTTTTGAACTTTGAAAAATTCTATAAGATTGCTCAAACATGAACTACCATGCACAAAACCATGCTGACTATTCCTAACCAGTCCCAGTCTATCCAAATATTTATAGATCCAGTCCCTTAGAATACTTTCCAATAACTTTCCCACTACTGATGTTAGGCTCACTGGCCTATTATTTCTTGGCTTATTCTTAGAGCCTTTCTTAAACAAAGGAACAATATTAGCTTTCCTCCAATTCTTTGGCACCTCACCCATGGCTAAATACTTTTAAAAATATCTCTGTTAGGGCCCTGGAAATTTCTGCACTTACCTTGCGTAGGGTCCGAGGGAACACCTTGACAGGCCCTGGGGATTTATCCACCCTGATTGAGAAAATCAGGTTTGTGCAAGGTCCCAAGAGAGTGTATTTGTAGAATGCCTACAAGATGATTTTTTAGAGCAGTTTGTAGTTGAGACCACTAGACAATCCTGGATTAGCTGTTGTGTAATGAATCATATTTGATTAGGGAGCTTAATGTGAAGGAACCCTTAATAGGCAATGATCATAAATAATAGAATTCACCCTGCAACTTGAGAGTCAAAGAATAAAATCAGATGTATCAGTATTACAATGGAGTAAAGGGAAGTACAGAGGCATAAGAGAGGAGCTGGCCAAATTTGATTGGAAGGGGACACCAGCAGGGACGACGGCAAATCAGCAACGGCTGGTTTCTGGAAGTAATTTGGAAGACTCAGCATAGATACATGCCAAAGAAGAAGTATTCTAAAGGGAGGATGAGGCAACCATGGCTGACAAAACATAAAAGCAAAAAATAGTGCCTATAATATAGCAAAAATTAGTGGGAAGGTATAAGATTAGATGCTTTCAAAAGCCAACAGAAGACAACTAAAAAAACATAAGGAGAGAAAAGATGAAATATGAAGGTAAGCTGGCCAATAATGTCAAAGAGGATACCAAAAGTTTTTTCAGATATATAAAGAATAAAAGAGATGCAAGAATGATATTCGACTGCTAGAAAATGATGCTGGAGAGGTAGTAATGAGGGACGAAGAAATGGCAGTTGAACTTAACAAGTATTTTGCATCAGTCTTCACTGTAGAAGAAACTAGCAGTATTCCAGAAATTTGAGAGTGTTAGGGGCAGTAGTTGTTATTACTAAGGAGAAGGTGCTTGGGAAGCTGAAAGGTCTGAAAGCAGGTAAGCCACCTGGACCAGATGGACTACACCCCTGGGTTCTAAAATAGTTTGCTGATGAGTTTCAGAAGGCACTAGTATTTATCTTTCAAGAATCAATAATTTCTGGAATGGTTCCACAGGATTGGAAAATTGCAAATGTCACTCACTGTTTAAGAAGGGAGGGAGGCAGAAGAAAGGAAATTATGGGCCAATTAGCCTGACTTTAGTGGTTGGGAAGATGTTAGAGTCCATTATTAAGGATGTGGTTTCAGGGTACTTGGAGGCACGTTATAAAGTAGGTCAAAGTCAGTATGGTTTTGCTAAGAGGAAATCGTGCCTGACAAATCTGTTGGAATCCTTTGAGGAAATAACAGACATGATAGGAAAAGGAGAGCCAGTGGATGTTGATGCCTCGGGCTGGCTGATGTAACCTGGGCCTGGACCGAGTCACTGGGTGGCATGTTCTAGGCCCTGAGTCCTTCCCAGTAGCCAGGTCGTAGTCCGAGGTACGATATGTGGTTTAGACAATTTAAATGCCAGCCCAGATCAGAGGCGAGAGCTGATTTTGCTCGCTCTCAATGATCTTCACTCCTCTCACAAGGGTGCTGGAACGATTCACTGTTCGGTTGCTTATTCAATTTATCAGACAGCCCAGACTGACTGAAAAGATGTGGTGTCAGTCAGGATGAGACCTAGTTTCGCTCATTCTCCGCAATGCTTATGTTCCTGGTGCTGACGCTATGAAGACTGCCCCGGTTGCTGAGCTCTGTTCCCTGATAATATGATGAACTGATAAGTGTGGCTTTGGGCCTATTGCGGGCTTCAGATCTGAGAACTCAATTTTGGTTCAGATTGCTTTTGTTGTTTGCTTCAACTGTATGCATGGTTTTTATTTTCTTCTTTCTCTTGTACATCGAGTGTTGGTCTTCTATGTTTTTTAAATTCTTTTTTTCTTTAATTGGATTCTTTTGGGTTCCTTGCTTTGGGATTATCTGTGAGCAAACAAATTTCAAGGTTCTATAATTTATACAGTCTTTGATATTAAATGAATCTGCAATCTTGAATCTTGTTTACTTGGTGTTTCAATAATATTTTGACAAGGTGCCAAAACAAGTCTGCTTAACAAGATAAGAGCCAATAGTTTAATAGGAAAGATACTGGCATGGATAGAAGATTGGCTAATTGGCAGGAGGCAAAGACTGGGAATAAACAGGCCTATTTTGGTTAGCTGCCAGTGACTAATGGTGGTCCATAGGGGTTGGTATTGGACCACTTCTTTTTATGATTTGGATGATGGAATTAATAGCTTTGTCGCCAAGTTTGCAGATGATACAAAGATGGGTTGAGGGGCAGATAGTGGACGGAAAGATAGAGAGTCTGATGAAGGACTTGGACAGATTGAAAGAATAGGCAAAGAAGTACCCTGATTGTTCTTTCCTGTGATAATCAAAAAATAATCTCATAAACTATCTAACAGGATGCACTGCTCTGATTATTTGCATTAGTGCCTTATTCTATATCCTCTAAATGTTGTCATCATGAAAACTGGACGTATAAGGGCTCTGTTAGAAAGACATGAATTAGCCTTAGCTAATTTGGCTCAATAATGCAAAGCATTTTTTTCTCATTGTTGAATCATGTCAGCATGATTGATGATTGCATGAGGTTGTTAATATTTTCATCTGGCAGCCATAAACCATTTATAGTGAAGAATGCAGAGGCAATACTGATCATCATCATTTTTACTTAACCTGTGACAGGTCACTGGGCATCACTTTGGTCTAGAGGTTAGCATGACACTACTACAGCTCATGGCATTAGAGTTCAGAGTTCAGTCCCAGTGTAAGCAGACTCTGTACATCCTCCCCTTAGAATGAGTGGGTTTTCTCCAGATTTTCCAGTTTCCTCCTACAGTCCAAAGACATATTGGGTAGGTTAATTGGTCATTGTAAATTGTCCTGTGATTAGGTTAGGGTTTAATTGGGGTTGTCAAGAGTTGCTGGGCTGTGCCATTCCACCATGCTCAAAACCAGCTTCGCATTTGTCACTGAACATAAAGCATTCAACATTGAACATAAAATATTACAGCAGAGGACAGGCTCCTCGATTCACGATGTTGTGCCGCCCTTTTGACCTACTCTTAGTTCAACCTAACTCTAACATAAGTCCTCAATTTTTCTATTATCTATTAAGAGTTTCATAAATGTCCCTAATATATCTGTCTCTACCACCAGCACTGTAGGGTAATCCACACACCCAGCACTCCTTGTGTAAAAATCTTACCCCTGACATCCCCCTTATGCCTTCTCCAATCACCTAAAATTATGCTCTTTCTTACTTTAACCTCACTTTTGAATGTAGAGCGTAAAACAGTACAGCACATTACAGGCCTTTTAGCCCAGGATGCTGTGCCAACCTTTGAACCTACTCCAAGATCAGTCTCACCCTTCCCTCCCACAACTGATTGAACAATGTCCATGTGATGCCATTCCTTACTAAACAGAACGTCAAAATTTCAGATGTGGGCAAATATAACTAATTGGTCTGTTCTTCTGCCCCAGTGCCTGTGTTTATCTCACAGCTTACTGCGTTTCTTCTGCAGCCTGCACTGGTATGTTTCTAAACTAGTTGGCCGCATCGTTGGTGCTGCTTGCTGCCCCTGATCGGCACCCATCTCTGAGGCCTTCCAGCCTCTCAGGTTGAAAGTCATTGAGCCAGTGCTAGTGGCACCTGGTGCAAGTAGAGTAGTCTGATTCAATTAAGAGGCGGGTGAAGATCTTCTTTTATTGAATTGTTAATTTAATTTAGCACTTACGAGCACATAACAATGTCAGTTCTGACAGCCAGTGAACCAATAGATGGAGCTCTCACCCGTTGTCAAAGCTGTTCTATGAAAGTAGCTGGTTCTCTGCACTGTGATAGCACTATGCTGTCTTCATCCATTCCTACATACTTAGATCCAGATTCCCAGCAGAAGAACATACCAGAGTCATGCTGAAAAAAAAGACACAGTAAAATCACTAATAAAACTTTACTCCTTCTGGTCTTCCTGTAAGATGATGGCAGGATCAGACACAGCAGCCTCTTGGGAGCCAGCCAAAGGTGCTTTGGTCTTTTTGCAACTGCAGGACAACATTGGACATTAAGGTCTTCAGGTACTGCAGGTCTACCTGCTCGGTGCTCGGAGGCAGAGGAACTGGAAGAGCTGCATTCTGTGCGGTTTAGGTCACTGACTGCTACAGGAAGCCATTAGAGTTGGTGCACAAAGGTGATGTGCAGTCTAACAGTGAGTGATGGTCATGGAGGACTTTCCTTTGATCACAAGACCGCGTTGGACCTTGATCATTTAAAAAGGCTGGAAGTCAGTTTCTCTTGCTTATCGGCATGACGGATAGCGGGGGTGCGTGGCCTCGGTTGTAACGTGGACTAGTCCTCAGGCCGAGGGTTCGCCTGTTGCAGCAGTCCAAGAGAGGTAGTTACCGGAGGCTGTGTAGCACGGGGTCAATGCTGGGTGGAGGTCTTGCCCGTCCCATTAGTGCTGCCATTCAATATTCAATCTGAGGAATGACAAGCTGAATTTCATGCGTACGTTCGTCTGCAGACTGCTGAGAACTGCTTATTATTGCTGATAACATCTATGTACCATCAATTTACAAGGTATTTCATTCACTCTGGGACTTGGGCTATAGATATTATTATTTGTGTGTTGGTATGTTTGCTTGCTGTCTTATATGTGCTATAGATGCCTTGTGCTGTATATAACTGTTGGTACTGTGTTTTACCCCTGAGCCCTGGAGGAGCACATGTTTCATTTGGCTGTATTCATGGGTATTCATGTACAGCTGAATGATAGTTAAAGTTGAACTTGAGCTCTCCACAGATGCTGCCTGACCTGCTCAGTTCTTCCAGCATTTTGTGTGTGTTAACAAGACTTTTGGACCATGATGAGCTGAAATCACATCTGTTCAGTTGGGGGATTTGGATTCAAGTAACTAAATAAATCTGAAATTTAACATAGAAGATCGTTTCATTAATGGTTAGAATGGAACTGTTGGACTGTTGTAAAGATGCATCTAGTTCACCATTGTCCTTAAGGAAGGAAATCTACTCTCCTTTCCTGGTCTGGCCTATATTTGACCGCAGACCCACCAATGTAATTAAGTCTTAACCGTCTCCTTAATTCAGGGACAATTAAGGATTTATAAGAAAAAAACAGCAGGCATTGCCAGCAACGTGCTCATCTCATGAATGAACAGCTTTTAAAAATGATCTCAATGGAATGGAGGTTGTGTCCCGATATGGTAGAAAAAAATCAAATTAAAAAGTACAAATAAATCAAGAAGTCGAATAGAAAACTAATTTTAGAATAAAAAATCTGTGGGAAATATGAAAGGAAGACTCATTTGCTAATAAAGTAACCTGTTATGTGTAAGAATACACTGGAACCTTAAGCGATATGAATAGATATGCTCAGTGCATGGAAGCTTTTCTGGAGGAGACCCCGGTTGACAAAACAAATAATCTCAGAGCCATCAAGTGAATCAGTTTTTATTTTCAGCATTAATAACTAGACACAATTCTAATATTTTATTTACCTGTATGAAGACAAAACATGCCTAGTTTCGCAATCGTCTTATTTTGGTTCAACTTAAAGAACCTAAAGATCAACCTAAAATAGCAAACAGTGATTTCCTTATTTGAACAAAAAGGAATATGACAAGTGTTTTTTTTTATTTGTTATTTATTTTGTTCTATAGATCCAGAGACTCGATAATAATTTGAGTTTTTGACCCAAGCAGTATCCTCAGATTTCAGTATAAATTTATTATCAAAGTACATATATGTCACCATATTCAAACCTGAGATTTATTTTCCTGCAGGCATTCACAGAAAATACGACTCTGTAGTCGATAATTAGCTCCTTTGGCTTGCTGACATTGAGTGAGAGGTTGTTGTTGTGGTGACACTAAGCCAGGTTTTCAATCTCCTTCCTCTAGACTGATTTGTTACCACCTAGATCTTGAAGCTTATTGGTTAGTTGTAAGGGCAGAATAGTTTTGAATGCCAGAGTAGTCAATCAAGAGCATCCTGGCGTATGCAGCTTCACTTCCAAAGATATTCCAGGGTTAAGTGAAGAGCCAATTAAATGCTATCTGCTGTTCATACATTGTGACGGTGGACAAATTGCAGAGGATCCAAGTCACACCTCTGACAGAGGTTGATAGGTTTCATGACCAGTCTCTTAAACCACTTCATCACAGTGGATGTAATTGCAACTGGATGATAGTCATTGAGACAGGTTATCACGTTCTCCTTGGGCACCAGTATAATTGAAGACTGCTTGAAGCAGGTGGGTAACTCAGACTGTTGAAGCGAGAAGTAAAAGATCTCAGTGAATACTCAAGCCAGTTGATCAGCACGACTCTTTAGCACTTGGCCAGGTACCCCTGTCTGGACCAGAACCTTCCCATTGGTTCACCCTCCTGAAGAATGCTCTCGCATCTGCCTTACAGACTTAAATCACAGGGTCAAGACAGACTGTGGGAGTTTGTGAAGATGCCTTCACGCCTTGTCGCTCACAGTGAGCATAAAAGGCATTGAGATAATTTGGCAGTGAAATATTGTTGTCACCTATTCCACTTGGTTTTACTTTGTAGGAGGTGATAGCATTCAAGCCCTACCACAGCAGTCGATCATCATTTTCATATCAGAGATCCTATTATTGATGTAAAACTATTACTGCTTTACTAGGTAAATTTTCATTACTTAAACAGATCTGTTGTCTTCTGTGTTACATTTTTGTGATGGTCACCATTTTGGTTATCAGGCTAACAAATAAGTTTTGTACATGAAATTCAAATAAGTGGGGCTATTAATAGTAAAGGGGTTGTATAAGATCCCTAAGAAGTTGAAAAGTCAATGTCTGTCCAGTACCCAAAGCAGCCCCTGAACATTATCTGTTTAGCTGTCAACCCAATAGATCAAAATATAAGTTTTCCATTTAAATTGAAGGAACTATCATTTTGTTCTCCTTTAAGAATGTACTAAAGAATGACAACAAATTATTTTGAATTTTGAGATATGGATTTTTACTCAACAATACAAAAAACAATGTGTTGATGATCCTGTATCACTGACAGGAGTCTGTAATAAGCCAAAAGTGACCTGTTGGTTATGTGTTGCATACCTCAGACATGGCAGCTACTGGGTTGCCTATGATAGATTAAGTTAAGCTTTGGTGTGGAAAATGACATGAAAATAACTTCAGACTCAGGTTAAACAGCATTATTGGATCAATTTCAGTTCTTTTTTTTGTAATTTATTTCTTATTGAATTTCATCATCAAACAAACATTTCCATAAGATGTATTTCAGATACTGTACATATATCATATAATCACATTTGTCACAAATCTCCACATAATATTTATCTGAGGTATACATTTATAGGAAGGAGAGGAAAGAAAGAACAATGGAAAGAAGAAAACTATGTACAGAGTAGGGAGTGATTTTTTTTTACAACATATTCATTGACTTGTGAGAATAAAATCAGGCCTATGAGGTGTTATGTAGCTAAACCATTTTTTCCAGTATGAATTAAATTGTTCCAACTTATGATTAACAGATGCTGTTATCTTCTCAATTTTGTAAATGTCCATTGTAATTTCTATCCATACATTTAAAGTTGGGCTCTCCTGAGATAACCATTTCCTGGTAAGGGTCTTTTTACCAGCCACCAGCAGTACATTCATTAAATATTTATCTCTTTTCAACCATTCTTGAGGTATATACCCAAAATATATGGTCTTACTCCTAGGGTATTTCACATTTAAAGATGTCTTGTAGAGCATTATGTATCCCACTCCAATAGTCTCTGACAACGGGGCATTCCCAGAAAATATGATAATGGTTTGCATTGTGATTTTCACAATTTCTCCAGCAAGCAGGGGGGTTACTAATTCAGTTATTTTCCATAGTAAAACATGTGCATTCATATAATTATCATAAGGGGGGTGCTGGCAGTGGACTCAAATGCAAGACACAGACACTGAAGTACAAAGAACAGGACTAGGAGTGTCAAGCCAGCAAGGGAAGTGGGGAAGAAACGACGCTAGACAAGACACAGGCCCTGGACGAGGCTAGGATACAGGGCCTGGGCTAGGACTAGACTAGGAAAGCAGGACCTGGACGAGGAACTAGGAACCTGAAAACTGGACAAGGACTCCGAGCCAGAGACTGGACAGGGACCCGGAACCTGGGTCTTGACTCGGGCTCAGACCCCAGATCTAGGCGAGGACAAGAAGTGGCTACAGGACGAGGAGTGGCAACAGGACTGAATGTGAGACTCCTGGGCAGGATGAGGGAACCCCAGCACTGGGCTGGGTGAGGTACTCCTGGGCTGATCGAGGCACATGGACAGGACGAGAACACTCAGAGACTTGACTTGGTCAAGGGAGAACAGGAACATGGAACATAGAGCTGGGACCCCTCCTTTGGAACAGGACTTGGGGCCGGGGCTCTACACAGAGTCAGGACCGCTCCTAGGAAACAGGACGTATGGCTGGGACTCATACACAGAACACTGAGAGACATCTCCAATCAAGGTAGCAGCAAACAACCGGACCTACCCAGCCCAGGCGAGGACAGAAAGAGACAGTTCGTAACACAAGGTAGCGGCAAACGGCCAGACCTCCCTAGTGAAGGCATGGACACAGATACAGTTCCTAACTCAAGGTAACGGCAAACGGCCAGACCTACCTAGCGAAGGCATAGAAGGCGAAGGTAGCAGGCGAGGCTTCAGAAGGAAGGGGAAGGGAAGGGAACAGTCCCACAACTGAAGCTGAACCCAGGAGCTCTTTATGTAGCCAGCCCAAAATGAGAATCGTGTGCCTCTATTAAGGCACACAACAGGACAAGGGAAAACCGAAAAACCTAGAATACGGATCGATGGACCGGACCATGAACCGGAATGAGGATTTCACGGACTGGACCATGACAATAATACTTTCAATCAAGAACACCAATCAAAATATTAATTACAGGAGTTGGGATGTTATATTGAAGCTGATGAGCCCTAATTTGAAGTATTGTGTGCAATTCTGTTCACCAATCCTTAGGAAAGGTATCAGTAAGTTTGGATGAGTGCAGAGGAAATTTACAAGGATATTTCAGGAACTTGAGGTCCTCAGTTATAGGGAAAGGTTAAATAGGCTGGGACTTTATGCCTTGAGCATAGGAGAATAAGAATAGATTTGGTAGAGATATACAAAATTATGAGGGGGTATGCATAGGGTCAATGCAAGCAGTTTTGTTTTCCACTGAGGTTGGTTGAGGATAGAACTAGAGGTCATGTGTTAAGGATGAAAAGTGAAATGTTTAAGAGAAACATGAGGTGGAGCTTCTTCACTCTGAAGGTATTGAGAGTCAGGGTATGGAACGAGTTACCAGCAGGAGTGGTGGATTCAGGTTTAATTTCAGCATTTTAGTGAAATTTGGATTACCGCATGGATGGGAGGGGTTTAGAGGTGTATGATCCAAGTGCAGTTCGATGTAGCTTGGCATAGTTTCTGTGCTGTAGTACTCTATTACTCTAATAAAGTAATTGAACATATTGGTATTTTGTCTTTAATTTCATATATGCAGCCTTAGAAATAGAAACAGATTTTGGCGAGGTAGTAGACAATCCAGTTTGAATCAGAGAGAAAATAAGTAGGAAAATTAAAAGTTCCACCAAGAGCTATTAAGGGAGCTAGGGCTTTACTCTTTGGAAAGAAGGAGGATGAGAGGAGACATGATAAAGTTATACAAGATAATAAGAGGAATAGATAGAGTGGATAGCCAGCGCCTCTTCCCCAGGGCACCACTGCTCAATACAAGAGGACATGGCTTTAAGATAAGGGGTGGGAAGTTCAAGGGGGATATTAGAGGAAGGTTTTTTACTCAGAGAGTGGTTGGAGCGTGGAATGGTGGAGGCAGATATACTCATGAAGTTTAAGAGACTACTAGACAGGGATATGGAGGAATTTGAGGTGGGGGGTTATATGGGAGGCAGCATTTGAGGGTCGGCACAACATTGTGGGCCGAAGGACCTGTAATGTGCTGTACTATTCTATGTTCTATGTATGTTCTATAAGACAATTTATTTTTCAATTATTCTTCTACTCCACCCTGCCTCTTGAAAGTAACACTTTATACTGGAGTTCAGCTCAACTTAGTTCAATTTTTTTTTCAGAAATTATCCAAGCAGCATTTTTAGTTGTAAATCGAGATGTGTTATTCAATCACAAGAAGCCATCAAATCTAAGCCTGATTCTAAAATCTTCTGACACCCTTTGAATAGGGATAACTAGGTTCTAATCAACTTAGAGAATTCTGGCTGACATTCACCTTTCTTTTCCAGGACTGTTAAAGCCAACTTTAGTTGTATCAGTACCACAGTTTACTGACAGTGTATTCCACTCCATATTAGAAGTTTGTAGATTCAAGGCCTCACTTCAAAATCCAAGCAAATATTATCAAACTAATTCTCCACTGGAATACTCGAATAGTGTTTATTGACAGAGGTCTCATCGTTTCAGTGAGAAAAGATTTCTTCAAGATTAAGGTTAAAGCAAAAGAAATGTCTGACACTATTCAAGAATTATGATTTCCTGGTATTTCAGATTGCTGATGGCACCACTGTCAATGGCCAAATCAAAGGTAGTGACAAGTTAGCAGATAGAAGGGAGATGAAAAATTTGGCTGAGTGGTGCCACAACAGTAACCTCTCACTCGATGTCAGCAGGACCAAGGAACTGATTATTGACTACAGGAGGAGGAGGAAACCAGAGATCCATGAGCCAGTTCTCATCAGGGGATCAGCGGTGGAAAGGGCCAGGAACTTTAAATTCCTCGGTGCTATCATTTCAGAAAATGTGTCCTTAATCCAGCACATAAGTGTAATAATGAAGAAAGTATGGCAGTGCTTCTAAATTTTTAGAAGTTTGCAAAGATTTGGCATGTCATCTAAAACTTTGACAAACATCAACAGACTTCTATAAATGTGCGGTGAAGACTATATTGCTCGGTAGCAATATATGGAAACACAAAAGCCCTTGAACAGAAAATCCTACAAAAAGTAGTGGACATGACCTAGTCCATCTTGAATAAAGCCCTCCCAACCATTGAGCACATCTACACAAAGTGCTATCACAGGAAAGCAGCTTCCATTATGATGGGCTCTCACCTTCCAGCCATGCTCTCTTCTTGATGATACTATCAGGAATGAGGTACAGGAATCTCAGGACCCACACCACCAAGTTCAGGAGAAGTTATTTCTCCTCAACTATCAGGCTCTTGACCAGAGAGGATAACTTCTCTCACCACATCATTGAACTGTTCCCACAACCTATGGACTCACTAAAGGATGCTTCATCTCATGTTCTCCATATCTATTTTTTTTGTGGTATATACATAGCTTCTAGTCTTGTATATTGGTTGTTTATCTGTCCTGATGGCTGCACTCTTTCACTGATTCTATTGTAGTTCTAGGATTTACTGTGTGTGCCCAAAAGAAAACAAATCTTAGTGTTGTATATGTTAATATATATACTTTGATAGTAAATTTATTTTGAACTTGGTGTAACAGCCATTATTCATCCTGGATCGAACACCGCATAAAGAGCTCATGGACATTTTGCTGATTGTCCCATGTAGGACACTGTTTTGTGTAAATAGATTATCATGTTTCTTTCAAAAGTACACCACACTGGTTTTGGGAAGTATAGTGGCTATGACAGACCCTCATAGGAATGTCTGTTCAGTCACTTGGCTGAGATTAACTGCAATATCACAGACAAAGGATATTTTAAACACTAAGACACTGAGGGTCAGGCAACATCTTCTGAGGCAAAGGGTCTGTCAACAATTTTGTTGAGATCCTGCCGAGGGCTTTAACCCAAAATGTTGACCCTCCCTTTCTTTTCACCTACACTGCTGCATCAGTTGAGTTCCTTCAACAGCTTGCTTTTCATCTAGTTGAAATAATTCTTCCATATAAATATAATCTAGCGAATGCATTATTTTGTTATTTTGCTAGGCCTGCACCATTTACAAGTTTACATCAAAAAGATCAAATTCTTTAGACTCACACAGACAGCTATGATTTTTTATAGTCTTTGCATAATTCCCAACATCTTTATATCATCTATTCTATGAGGAGATCAATACAAACACAATGTTCTGTATGAGCTGTTGTTCAAGTCTTGTGCAAGGTCAACTTGTTATGCTTTCTTTGACGTCAATTATCTGGAGAAATACAACCTCGCACCCTATTTACTTTAAGTAAAAGCTTTTTTACAAGTGACTACTAGAGGAATATGTTCATAATTAACAATACAGTACATTCTACAATTCAGTTCCACGAAGGTTTACAGAGAATCAGAATCAGATTTGGAATTTGGTTTAATATTACTGACATATGTTGTGAAATTTGTTGTTTTCTGGCAAGTGCAGTACAACACAAAAATAAGTAGTAAATGAGAGTAAAATAAACAAAATAAGTTACTATGTTTATTAAGCAAATTCTTGTCACCTAATATATTACTTGTAGTAGAGTACTGAAGTGATAATAAAACCATGGGTGAAGTAGTGTTCATGGGTTGCTTATTTTGCTTATTGTCTGTTTAAAAATCTGATGCTGGAGGGGAAGAAGCTATTCCTAAAACTTCAGGCCCCTGTATCGTCCTCCCTGATGGCAGCAATGTGTAGAGGTCAGGTCCTGGGTGATGGGGATCCTTGGCAACACACACAAAAGGCTGGGGGAACTCAACAGGTGAGGCAACATCTTTGGGAATAAATTAACAGTCCATTTGTCAGGCAGACACCCTACATCGGGACTAGAAAGGGAGGAGGAAGATACCAGAATAAGAAAGTGGGGGGAAGGGCGAGGTGGACAAGCTGGAAGGTGATAGGTGAAGCCCGTTAGGTGGGGGAAAGAGGATGAAATAATAAGCTGGGTGGTAATAAATGGAGAAGGTAAAGGGCTAGAGAAGAGGGAATCTGATAGGAGAGGAGATTGGATCATGAGAGAAAGTGAATGAGGAGGGGCACCAGGGGGAGGTAATATGCAAGTGAGGAGAGAGGTCAGAGACCAAAATCGGGCGAAGAAGAAGAAGAAAGGAGGGGGGAAAATCTATGGAAAAATCAATGTTCATGCTATCAAGTTGGAGGCTACCTAGATGGAATATGTAGTCTTGCTCCTCTAATTTGAGAGTGTCCTGACCGTGGTAACAGAGGAGGCCATGGATCGACATGTCAGAATGGAAGTGGGGATAGGAACTGAGGTACTTGATGGGGATCCTTAATGATGGATGCTACCTTTTTGAGGAATCACCTTCTGAAAATGGCAGAACTAAATACTTTTGCAGTGTAGTCACTGTTGTGATGTAGAAAATACGAGAAATTCGGACAGATAGCTTGGTTATGAACAAATGGGCCTTTGATCGAGTTGAATGATCGTGACATCAGAGATAACTTGAAACAGTGCCATGGGTAGTTTACATCTGCTCAACAGGCTAACGAGATCTCAGTTTAACATCACAACAGAAACACAGCACTGTTAGCAGTGGAGTATGTGTTCAGTACAACACTGGGCTGTCACCTTGAACAGGTGTATACAAAACTCAGAAACGGGGCTCAAAATCATAATATTCTGAAGCAGGGACAAGAGCTTCAACAATGACACCACAGACACTGGATAATTTCAACATCTGCAGCTACATCAGTCATCAAAATAGTAAATAGCCAATTTAATCCCAGCCAGAAATCACTGATTACAGTCCCCATGCACATCCATGACTTCACTCATGGGAAATCAGCCACTTCTTAATCCAGCAAACTTCATCAAAAATCCTTTCTGATTCTCTTAAATTTTGCCTCTATCATTGCCTTCTGACAAGCCAATTGCCATGAGAAAAAGGACCACAGCTGTGTCTTATCACAGTATTTTGTCATGTGCTAATACATTATTAGCTCACCTCAGATGTCCTTCCTTTAAACTTGAGCTAAAGCCCATGTAGGGGTATAGCTTCTGCATTGGAGTAATCACATAAATTACATCCATTCTGAGTTGAGTTCCTGTGGCCCTCAGAAACCTCAGCTCACTTGCATATTGACTGGACAACCATTGAAATCATAACTGTGTTTTTTTGATATAAACAAATAATTCAAAGACGTTATTACCACTTCAATGTCCTCCTACCAATAATATTTTAGGTGACATAAATTTACTTAATAAACATAGAAACATAGAAACATAGAAAACCTACAGCACAATACAGACCCTTCAGCCCACAATGCTGTGCCGAACATGTACTTACTTTAGAAATTACCAAGGGTTACCCATAGCCCTCTGTTTTTCTAAGCACCATGTACCTATCCAAGAGTCTCTTAAAAGACCCTGTCATATCCGCCTCCACCACTGTCGCTGGCAGCCTATTCCACGCACTCACCACTCATGGCGTAAAAATCTTACCCCCGACATCTCCTCTGTACCTACTTCCAAGCACTGTAAAACTGCCCTCTCGTGTTAGCCATTTCAGCCCTGGGACAAAGCCTCTGACTTTCCACATAATCAATGCCTCTCATCATCTTGTGCACCTCTATCAGGTCACCTCTCATCCTCCACCGCTCTAAGGAGAAAAGGCCAAGTTCACTCAACCTATTCTCATAAAGCATGCTCCCCAATCCAGGAAACATTACTGTAAATCTCCTCTGCACCCTTTTTATAGTTTTCATATCCTTCCTGTAGTGAGGTGACCAGAACTGAGCACAGTACTCCAAGTGGTGTCTGACCAGGGTCCTATATAGCTGTAACATTACCTCTCTTCTCTTAAACTCAATCCCATGACTGATGAAAGCCAATGCACTGTAGCCTTCTTAACCACAGAGTCAAACTGTGCAGCAGCTTTGAGTGTCCTATGGACTTGGACTCCAAGATCCCTCTGATCCTCCACACTGCCAAGAGTCTTACCATTAATACTATTTTCTGCCATCATATTTGACCTACCAAAATGAACCACATCAAACTTATCTGGGTTGAACACCATCTGCCATTTCTCAGCCCATTTTTGCATCCTATCAATGTCCTGCTGTAACCTTTGACAGCCCTCCACACTATCCACAACACCTCCAAACTTTGTGTCATTAGCAAATTTACTAACCCATCCCTCCACTTCCTCATCCAGGTAATTTATAAAAATCACGAAGAGTAGGGGTCCCAGAGGAATACCACTGTTCACCGACATCCATGCAGAATATAACCCGTCTACAACTACTCTTTGTTTCTGTGGGCAAGCCAGTTCTGGATCCACAAAGCAAGGTACCATTGGATCCCATGCCTCATTACTTTCTCAATAAGCCTTGCATGGGATACCTTATCAAATGCCTTGTTGAAATATATATACAGTACATCTACTGCTCTACCTTCACCAACGTGTTTAGTCACATCCTCAAAAAATTCAAACAGGCTCATAAGGTACGACCTGCCTTTGACAAAACCGTGCTGATTACTGTATTCCTAATCATATTATACCTCTCCAAATGTTCATACATCCTGCCTCTCAAGATTTTTTTCCATCATCTTACCAACCACTGAAGTAAGACTCACTGGTCTATAATTTCCTGGGCTATCTCTGCTCCCTTTCTTGAATAAGGGAACAACACCTGCAACCCTTGAATCCTCTGGAGCCTCTTCCATCCCATTTGATTATGCAAAGATCATTGCAAGAGGCTCAGTAATCTCCTTCCTTACCTTGCACAGTAGCCTGGGGTACATCTCGCCTGGTCCCGGAGACTCATCCAACTTGGTGTTTTCCAAAAGCTCCAGCACATCATCTTTCTTAATGTCTATATGCTCAGGCTTTTCAATTCGCTGTAAGTCTTCCCTACAATCACCAAGATTTTTCTCCATAGTGAATACTGAAGCACAGTATTCATTAAGTATCTCTGCTATCTCCTTAGGTTCCATAGACACTTTTCCATTGTCACACTTGATTGGTTCTATTCTCTCCTATCTTATTGTCTTGCTCTTCACATACTTGTAGAATGCCTTGGGGTTTTCTTTAATCCTGCTCGTCAAGGTCTTCTCATGGCCCCTTCTGGTTCTCCTAATTTCATTCTTCACGTGAAGCACCCCACAATTTTGTTCAATTGTGAAATATTAAATATACACCAATCCTCCCTGCTTCGCTATAAACTCCAATTCAATATGGAATGCAACTCAACTCAAATATGTAATGTATTGCTCTCTAGTCATGTTGTGTAGTTTGTAAGTCTGGCAGGAGCAAAGGATGTTGCGAATGGTAAGGTGGAGCCCTGCAGGACAGGTGGCTGAGAAGGTGTGCCGGGGCGGGCATGGCGCAGGTGCTGATACACCCAGTCCTGAGACACCAGGCAGGGTCATTTTATTCCAGACAACTGGTTTATTGATCATTTCAGAATGTCACCCAGGCACTTACTGCTCCCTCCTCTCTCCCTTCCCCTTTTCCAAACCATGATCCCTCTCTCCTTGCCCCCTTCCCACTCTCAGTCCACAATAGAGACCCATATCACAACCAGGTTTATCATCACTCACATACTGTATGTCATGATTTTGTTTCATTTACAACAACTACTATATACACATCTACAGCGTAGTAAATTTTAAATTGTCCCATTCTGACTTAAAGATTTAATCGCTGTGGAGGATGTTTTACACTTATGGGTAACATCTTTCCTGACGGGGTGGGGGTGGGTGGTCACTCTACCAGGCAGGTGAGACTTGTAGACTTGTGGCTGTGAAACAATCTCAAGTTCTGGTGCCTCCTCAGCGATGGTTATAGGAGATGACTCTGGTACTGCAGGAAGTGGATCTGACAGCTCTGGACATCTTTCTTCTGGAGCTGTTGTCATCCCAAACAGTGTATGGCAAGCTGTTTGATCTGTTGATCTATCCCAGGCTACCAGACAAAGCTTCAAACCAATGCTTTCATTTTAACCACACCTAGGTATGTAACTCTCCAACAATTTAGCTCTTAGCTTGGATAGCACAACAACTCTTAATTCCCACAAAAAGCAACCCCTGTCAAAGCCAGGCATTGGTAAAAATGGGGAACTAGAGTTTCTGCTGCATATTCCAACCATTTTGGGTTGCCATGTAGACCTAAGACAATATAGGGTCTTTTCTGGTTTCCCTTTGGACCATCTCTGCCATAATCAGTTAGGAGCCACTTTTGAATGCACAATTGTGAGACTGAATGCATAAATGTAAGATTCCACAAACTAAACAATCTCTCACTGCATCATTAAAACCATCACTGAACGGACAATGATCTGAAAACTTCTTCAATTCAGCCACGTATGCTGAAATAGACCCTCTTCCTTTTGCTTTTGCTTATGAAATTCTGCAATAAACAATAGTTTTGGTTCTAAATGTTCCTACAGTTTTTTCACAATATAAGCAAATCTCATGTTAATTGGTTTAGATGGAGCAGTTAGCAGTCTAAGTAAACTATATACACAAAGCATGCAGCAAAATTAGCATGTGTTTCTCATTGGCTATTTCATTTGCTTTAAATTGCTTCTCAATTTGCTCAGTATACATGGCCCAGTTATCTGGTGTACAATTGAAACATCTCTCTTTCCAATGTAGCCACCCATTTCTGCTCTATTTTTATTTATGATTATATTCACCCTGTACTTGTTGTTTATGAACCCATGAATTCATCTGATTTCGGCTTTTTTTTTAACTCAAACATTTCTGGCTCTTACCAAAGAAGCATGTGCTGCACTGTTTTTTTTTTAACTCAGACTTTTTTTTAACATCAACTGCACTTCAACAGGTAAGTAGTCACCTCAGGTTTGTTTAAAACTTCCTTGTTGCCACTGTTATGTTTTGTAACTCCAAAACATCAAACCAACTGACACAAAAATAAGGGAGCCCAAGAGATCTGTGACTTAGTTTCAATTTAATTTTAGCAAAGCACACACATATATCTCGGGTAATGATGAGATTGAGTACAGAGAGGAAAGTAAGAACCTGGTGGCATGCTATGAAGACAATAACCTATCCCTCAACATCAGCAAGACGAAGAAATTGGTTGTTGACTTCAGAAGGAGTAGCGGACCGCACGACCCCATTTACATCAGTGGTGTGCAAGTGGAACAGATCAAAAGCTTTAAGTTCCTTGGGGTGAATATCACAAATAACCTGACTTGGTCCAACCAAGCAGAGTCCACTGCCAAGAAGGCCCACCAGCACCTTTACTTCCAAAGAAAGCTACAGAAATTTGGCCTGTCCCCTAAAACCCTCACTAATTTTTATAGATGCATCGTAGAAACCATTCCTCTAGGGTGCATCACAACCTGGTATGGAAGTTGTCCTGTCCAAGACCGGAAGAAGCGCAGAAGATCGTGAACACAGCCCAGCACATCACACAAACCAATCTTCCGTCCTTGGACTCACTTTACACCGCACGCTGTCGGAGCAGTGCTGCCAGGATAATCAAGGACACGACCCACCCAGCCAACACACTTTTTGTCCCTCTTCGCTCCGGGAGAAGGCTCAGGAGCTTGAAGACTCGAATGGCCAGATTTAGGAACAGCTTCTTTCCAACTGTGATGACTGCTGAACGGATCCTGACCCGGATCTGGGCCGTACCCTCCAAATACCCAGACCTGCCTCTCGGTTTTATTTTTTGCACTACCTTACTTTCCTTTTCTATTTTCTATTTATGATTTAAATTTAAATTTTTAATATTTACTATCGATTTGTACTCCAGGGAATGCAAAGCACAGAATCAAATATTGCTGTGATGATTGTACGTTCTAGCATCAATTGTTTGGTGACAATAAAGTATAAAGTACATATTATGTGGTGCTGTGATGGCATATGTCATTCATATATTTTTATATATGACCTAGTGCATTATTTAAACAAACTACACTGTGTAATTTAAAAATATATATACAGTATTATTCAAATATTACTGAAAAATTACTAAAATATTAAACGCATAAAATAATCTCTTACTGTTCTTGTCAGATTAGTGGAAAAGAGTAAGTGATGGAAAATACAAATAGTATTATGTTTTTGTAGATGCACATTATAGGATAATTTTGTTCTTGTTTATTGGTGCCTGGAGATGAGCCAGAATAGCTCTATTTTTGCCTCATTTGCTTCTCAATTGCTGAGAAGAATTTTGCTTAAGGTCCTTCAGATATATCCATCCAGAAGCTCAACATGTGGTACATCACTGATATTAGTTAGCAACAGTCCTTGCTGATACTTTTAGCAGATGGTACCTGACTCAGATGAATATATCATGCCATTCAGATAAGTGGGCAAGACAGATTTTGTACATAACATTTAACATGGAGTTTTAGAGTTGAAATCGACTCTATACATTCTTTTAATATTACAATTGAACTAAATCCAAATGACAGACTGAGCAACTGTCACAACCAGGTTACAGAGTCAAGTTATTGTTCATTCTGCTCCATGAGTACATGATTATATCTCTCATTTGTGGTGACAACAAATAACTGTTTGCAATGGGTAATAATGGTTTGCATTCTGTATTGGTAATGGCAATAAAATTATGGGAGCTCACTGTTATTATCCCCAGAAAAACTGACGGCAAATGTCTAAGACATCAGGGATGGGTAATAAATGCTGGTTGTTCTGTGACAGTTCACATTGATTAACTGTGAAGTGTTATAAAAACACGAAGTTTTCTCCACTAATGTTGCCTGACCGGCTGATCACTTTTTCCTTTTGCTTTTCAAAATTTGTCTTACAACCATGGGTGAAAAAAAGAGATATTAACATAGCAATTAGGCCATCAAAACTGAACAATGTCATCATAAATTAAAATAACAAACCCAGTTTTATAGAACTACAGCTAGTTATATCTATCTTATAGCACAGGAACATGAGAAGTTTAGGTTCAAAAGCTTCAGATTATCCCAGTTCAATAAGGATAAAATGTAGAAGAGAAATAATACTGCCATGTTATTGCATGCATTCACCATCAGTGCTATCTTCTTTCCCTATTTAACTCTCTAATGTATTACAACTGATGTGAGTGATATTATGGTTTTCTGTTTTCTTTACACACCACATAATTGACAACAGTTTTGTGATCCAGAACCACTTAAGACAACAGTTTTTTAGCAGTATTACCAGATTATTTAGCACAGTGAAGAGCGACATATTGAATTATTCAATATGTGGTGATCATGGACCGGCTGACCAGATTGGAAGTGACACAGCAACAAACTAGAATTACATCAATTTCTGATTAAACAAAAGGTAAAGGGATGCGGCAAGGATTGGAAGTGAAAAAAGTTTGCAGAGATGTAGTCCTAGAAAAGTATAATGGAATAAATTAAAATGAAACACTCAAAATGCTGGAGGAACTCTAGCATCATTTTTGGGCATGTTGAATTGGATTTCCAGCATCTGTAGGCTTTCTCCTGTTTATGGAATAAACTAGGTAGGTTGTTCATTCTGTCTTTGGCTCTGCATTTTTATTTTCTCCAACAATCTCAGATGCCCTTGCTTACTCAGCCTGGTCCTTCTCTCTTTTAGTCTTTGCTCTTTCTGCCTTGCTTTCATAAATAAAAATTAATATATTATTAAAGATCAAATGACCATCTCTTTTTCCTCTCCCTTTTTTTGTTTCAATCACAGCATGTAACATGAAAACCCATACCCTAGGGAACACCACTTACGTTCCAGAATGTATATTTGTTGATAAATATAGTTGTTCTTCACATAGAAGTTTCTATGCATTCCTAAGCAAAACCTTAAATCTAGACTTGGAGTAAAGATGACAAGATTGTGTGGTGTTCATGAATTCACATGTACTGTACACTCAGTGCATGGAAATATCCCTTTGCACAAAACTTAACTCAGTCTGAGACCTATTAAAGATGGAATAGGAACTATGATACTTGTGTCAGCATGAGAACCAAGCTTATTTCAACATGACCATTTATGCTGCCTTAACGCTACCATAAAAATAACGGAGAATTGGTCAGAGGCTCGCCATTGTGAACTAGGTGGACTGCCAGCACAAGTCATAAGACCATAATAACATAAGAAATAAAATTCTACAGATTCACTACTCTCTGGGAAAAGCAGTTTTCTCTCATCTCTGTCCTAAATCTATTCTCCCAAATCTTATGGTTATGTCCACTAGTTTTAGTCTCACTCACCCGTAAAATCAACTTTCCTGCCTCTATCTTCTCTCCTTTTCATAATTTTATGTTTCTATAATTTCCCCTCCATTCTTCTGAATTCCAGCGAGTATAGTACCAGGTGACTCAAACCCTCCTCATAAGGTAACACCTTCATCACTAGAATCAACCAGGTGAACCTACTCTGCACTGGTTCCGAAGCCAGTACATCTTTCCTCAGGTAAGGAGGCCTAAACACTCCAGGTGTAGCCTCAACAGTCTCCAATACAATTGCAGAATAACCTGCCTATTTTTTAATTCTATCCCTCTAGCAACAAAGACCAACATCCCATTTTCATTGGGTCACCTAAAATTGTTACCAGGTTCGGATAAGGCCCAAGTGCGGAGTGACAGACACTGAAGCAAACTTTAATGCGAACAAGGGGAAAGAAGACAATAAACGCTAGGACAAACAGGGCCTTTAACTAAAACTCTCAAATGAAAAACGAAGTCTACACTGCGGCTGAAAAGAACAACTAAAAATAAAACGGATACCGCTAGTCTTCAGAGTCGGTTGACTCGACAGTCCAATTTCTTAGACAAGGCAGAATGCAGGCAGCGAAGCATTGCTGTGTCCAAGTCTTGAGAAGCACTACGACAACAGGTATGGAGTTAAATACTATCACAATGAAATAATAATTAGCTGACACGTGCATATTCACAAGCACAATTGCCGTATCTACTGTGATGCCAAATCCATGGTTGTGACAAAAATATTCCAAGAAAGCAATAGTGTCATTGGATCTTAGTTACATATTTTAGCAGGCCAGCATCATTTTGAAGAGCTACTATGGACCTCTGCTAATTGTCTTCATCAGCCCTGTACTTCTGTATGCACTTCCAGTGCAGGCAATACCAGACTTTGGAAAATAACGCATGGAACTCAATTTCACGCTTAGCTTCTTGGTGAAATACAAGGAGATGTTCATTCCTTGTGAGTCACCTTCACTACTCTTTACTTTGAAATGCAATGCCTACACCAAGTGTTAGCAATTTTCCTACTAAAATATCGCAGTGGAGGAAGAGAGCTATTGTGTGAGGATAGATGGATTTGCTCTATCCAAAAGAGTAAAGCTTGTTTTTAGAATTATTGACCATTTGTCTCTGAACTATAGGGAGAGTATCTTCAATTTTCCCACATGCATTTCAGCAGAGACTTCAAATCAAAGTAAGATAACAAACAGTTGTCTCAGGATGAGACCTTCAATTTCTTGAGCACTTTGGTAACTGCTAATAACTAGGAGCCCCTGAGAATATTTTACTGTTTACAATGTTTAACTGAAAGCTTAATTCTTCAGCCCAAGCATGGAGAAAGTGTAAAGCAATTTACATTTCTGAACTCATTAGATTATATTCAGGTTCATGCCATGGCAATCACCCTTAATCTAGAAGTAGAAATCATCTGGCTATTTGGATGAGCTGGATATTCTAGGTGTTGTTTTCTTTTGCCCTTTTGCTGTGGAAGCTTATGTCAGAAAGCATTGCACAGCTCGGCACTGTAGCAGATCTGGCAGCACAGTAGCATGGAGGTTACTGCAACACTTTAAAGCACCTGCAACCAGAATTCAATTCTGCCGCTGTCCGTATGACCATATGAATTTCCTCTGGGTTCTCCGGTTTACTTCCACATTCGGAAGATGTACGTTTTAGGGTTAGTAAGTTATAGGCAATGCTATGTTGGTGCTGGAAGCATAGCAACCTTGTGTGCTGCCTCCAGCACATCCTCAGATTGCTTTGGTGGTTGATGCAAACTTAAGCATTTCAGGGTACATTTCGATGTTTTGACGTATATGTGCCAAATAAAGCTATTCTTTTTGATCTTTAACAAATATCACCCCACCCTCTTCAGACAGTCTTTCATTCTTGGGATAAACATGTAGTTGCCTTAAAGACCAAATCAAGCCTAATGTCGTTGATGCACCCCAGCTGATTTCATTTGACAGCCACAGAGACACAACACCATATGCAGTTATGGAAAGGTGATTGAGGAGGAATTGCTTCTCACCCACATTCTATTGCGGACCTTCCAAAGTTTTGTGCATGTGGCCAAGACCCCACCACGTTGAATGCGTTGAGTGAGTGTTGCTGTTTTTCCAGTTTGTGTGAAAGAGATTTTGAATTTTGTTTTCTATTGATCATTATGTTTGCTTTCTAGACCAAAATAATGAACACTGACTGTTTGCTGCAAATTGTAATTGAATGCAGAATTAATCTGGTCACTTCTCCATTTACTGCAGCTCTCTCGTGTCACACTGTGTTTCTTCAAAGAAGGTTAAAGCGCTTCAAGGATGTACTGGAGGCAGGGCCGATGGTCATATAACATGACAATATCTCCCACAGGTGAGTCAAACCAATTACTTGCAGAAATGGTTTGAAGCAGGTGATCTTTATCACAAGAGGTTGACAAAGGTACCCCTTGCAACAACAAAAAGGAAAAAAAACTAACTCATACATTGCAGAAAAGCATAAACATACCCATAACCTTAGAACCTCAGGGGAGTACAAAGGTTTGTCCAGATGGCTATCATAGATTAAAGAGAACTAATACAGACTTTTCCCAACATGGCTACGAAAGGAATTGCAGAAGATCTGGAACCAAAGGAGATGGTTGTATTCTCTGCATATGTGCAGGAGTTTTTGGAGCTTGTGGGTAATACAAGACGGTGACTTAACAGAGTTGATTTTGGCTCACGCCGAATTCTGGGAAATTGAAGCAGAGGTGCCTTAAACAAAAGAATGGTAGATTTGGCCATCTGCTCTCACTCTGGGTACACTGACTGCAATTTAATATTACAGGTGGTAGGACAGCTACAGGGAATTTTTATTTGAATGCATAACTCAGGCACTACCAACACCATGACAACCTGAATCAAAAGGCACTTAAAAATGTTAGGTGCTGTAAAACTGAAATTCTGAAAATATGCAGCATGTCGGGGCATGTCGGGGTAGGCACAATTGATGATGCAGACATTCATCTACGTTTGTAATAAGCAAATTCACATATGGGCTAAATAGAGGAAAGAACTATTTCCCCACTCTGTCTCCAAGTTGAGGCCCAGATCCCTTGACCTGTAGTGCTGTGCAAAAGCCTTAACACGTCTATATAGTTGGGGTGCCTAAGACTTCTGCATAGTACTGTCTTTGTCAATGGGCTTTGTCAGCGAGTTTGTAAATCTGGTGAGAGCAAAGGATGTTGGGAATGGCAAGGGTGGAACGCCATGGGAGTGTTGTTGGACGGAAGGCAGAGAATGAGTGCCAAGTGCGGGGAGTGGTATGGGTGCAAACACACCCAACACTGAGACACCATGCAAGGTCATTTGATTCCAAACAATAGGTTTATTGATCATTGAAAATGCCTCTCTCATGTTTCATGCTCCCTCCCCTCTCCCTTTTCCCAACCATGATTCCCCTCTCCTTCCCCCCTTCCCACTCTCAGTCTACATTAGAGAGCCATATCAGAATCAGTGCCAATCTTAGTTCCCAAATGGCACATTTTGACTTTACTATCCCCTTCAGTAGCATTTGGGGACTATGTCTTGAAGACTGCTGAAATTACTATTGTACCACTGCAACACCCATGAAATTCACCTGTGGATACAGCTGAATTTCTAAGCAATCACACCAAGGTAATTACAAAAGCTGTGTTTCAGCTTCATGAAAAGCTGATAAAATATTTTAATATCTACCCCTATTCAACCATTTTATTATAACAGAGAACAGGTCTATTGTTCTAACTCGCCCCAGCATTGCCAGGTAGAGATTACCTCATGCAATCACCAGCCAGTCTGTTCCATCATTCACTATGTTTGCATTTCAGGAAGGTCTCTTTAATGCATTTTAAAGAGTTTTCATTTTAAAGGGATCCTGAAGGCAGCCAAGTTTGAAATGTCCATCCAGTATCTAAAAGAACCTGGGCATCTCTAAATTGGGTTATGAGCAGGATTTAGTGGAAATGATCAAAATTACCGAGGGTTTTAATGAGTAAACAAGGAGCAATTGTTCTTGCTGTCAGAAAGATTGTTAATCAAAGGACAGAGATTGCGGGTAATTGGCAAAAGAACCTGAAGAGAGATGAAGATTTGTTTCTTCGTGCAACAATTCATCATGATTTGGAATGAAATGTTTCAAGATGTAGAAAAGAAAATTTAGTAACATTCAAAATAGAATTAAAACAAATACGGGTCTATGAGTAAAGAGAGGTGACTGGGATTAAATGGATCAGTCTTTCATAAGTACAATGATGTAAAATCCTTCTGTGCTGCTTAAAATTTCAATCACGAGGTATCCAATTGAGCTGGCTGACCGTGATCTCACAGAGTCAACCACTATCCCTTACTTTTGTACAGAGTATATTGCTGCTGTTCTCAGCCTAAAATGGGTCGTTAAACTGTCTAATTTATATTCACTGCAGCACATTAATCTGATTTCACGTGGATTTTCTGACAGCCCCTTTCCCAATAGATACATAATGAAATTCTTGTGCAATACCTCTCAAACCAGGATCTTTTAGAGAGAAAAACAATGCATCTTACTTCTTGAAATCCCTTTGCCGAATACACAAACCAGTGGTTTAGTCACACCTCACAATTCTTGATCATAATTGAACTGCTGCAAAAGAATGCAAATTGAGGTGAGATATAAAGATACTTCATGGTTTTAATCCATCATTTTCTGACAGTGGACTCTGGTTAATTGGAACACGTCAGGACCAGTACATTTTGGCTAAATAAGCAGCTATCCCAATTAACTGAAGTTTCATGGAAATAGTTAAAAAGGTATAGAAAAAAAGACAAGCTACCATTTAACTGAGTAACAACTTACATATTTAAATGAAATGCAGAACAAATTAGAAGAAAACCAATGCTGCTGCAGCACTATAAATCTGTGTATTAGTTCTCATTAGTTATCGATGGAGAAATTTATCCATTGTGGCATATGGGGTGTCCAGATAGTAATAGAACCTCTGGTAAAGGGGCTTGTTATGTCCATTTTTGGGTAGTTCACTCACTTTTGGAGTCTATCAGATACCCAGCTCTCACTTGTGGGTCCAAGTAGCTGTTTTCATGCGACAGCAGTCACCCCCTGGTACATCATTTTGACAGGCAAGCTAAACCAGCTGAGGGTAGATAGAGGTCCTCATACCCTAGTGAAATAGGGACGTGCCTATTTTAGCTTGTGAAGTCAGCTCCGGTGGTCTGGTGGATGAGATCAACAGTGAAATGCAATGGGTAGAAGCCAGTTCTGTTATGCTTCATAGGACATCTGTGTCTAGGAATAGCTCAAACGCCATCTATAAATTTGCCAATGACACAACTATTGTTGACAGAATTTCAGATGGTGATGAGGAGATGTACAGGAGCAAGAAAGATTAGCTGTTTGAGCCACAGCAATAACCTTGCAATCAATGGCAGTAAGACCAAGGATTTGATTGTGGACTTATGGAAGGGGAAGTCAATGGAATACATATCAGTCCTCATCAAGACATCAGAAGTGGAAAGGGTTTCAAGTTTCTGGGTGACAACATCTCTGAGGATCTATCCTAGGGCGAACACAGTGATGCAATTACAAAGAAACCATGACAGCGTATATATTTCATTAGGAACGAGGAGAATTGGTATGTCATCAAAGATGCTCTCAAATTTCTACAGATGTATCGTGGAGAACATACTAACTGGTTGCATCAGCGTCTGCTATGGGGGTGCACAAGGGCTACTGCACAAGATCAAAAAAAAGCTGCTGAAAGTTGTTAAACTCAGCCATCCCCATCATGGGCACTGTCCTGAACATCGAATATACCTTCAAAAGGTAATGCCTCAAAATATGGCATCCAGCATTAAGGATCCCCGTCGCCCAGGACATACCCTCTTCTCAACTCTACCATCAAGAAAGAGGTACAGGAGCCAGAGGGGACACACACTCAGTGTTACACTAGCAGCTTCTTCCCCTCTGCCATAAGATTTCCGAATGGACATTGAACCCATGAACACTACATCAGCATTTTCCCCTTTTTGCATTACTTACTTACATTTTTATATATACTTATTGTAATTTATAGTTTTTGCAATGTACTGCTCCCACAAAACAACAAATTTCATGACATATGCCAGTGATATTAAACCTGATTCTGATGTTGGTAAGACACAGAAGAAGTCCTGGTTATCCACAGCAACTAAGGAAGACCTTAGTTTATGCTGACTACCTGTACCACTGGCCCTGGACATCCAGGCTGAGAGAGTGAATCTGTCCCAGTGCAATGGCTTTTCCACTTTATAAACTCTCCCACACAGTCTTCACTGCCATAGTCAGATTCAGCAGACAACCAACACATTGTCATGTTCTTTTGATTGAATGTAAATGAACAAAATTAGTGCAGGCACCTACTGCAGATAATGCATTGCCTTCATACAATGCTTTCAACGATTGTATCCTTCAAATTTTCATTTTCATTATAAAATTCAAGATGATTGTCAGTACATTCAAATTCTTCATTGTTCCTAACTTGTTGAAGAAGTGAAACTGTTTCATTTTCACTCACAGCTGTTTCTGGTATCTCCACACCTGAATGTTTGAAACCACAGTGAACAAAACAATTTAAAATTTCCTTGCTGCCTATTTCTCACCAGCTATCAGTGGCAAAAATCACTGCTTGTTGAACACAAGTACTGTCTAAAACTGTTTGCTCTAAGCACAGTGTAGTGTCTAATGGCCACACAAGTTCACATAACTGATATGAGTTAGAAACTGTTGAGCAACAGTCCCCTGTCCCAATTAAGTGGCATAGTGTCCCAAATAACCAAAGGAAAACCCAGCTATTTTCTCAATTAGTTTTTGTTCTTTAGGAGTTGTCTCATATAACAGGCTGGCCCGATTAACTGAAGGACCAATTAATTGGAATCCATTGTTTTTTTCTTGGATCAGTAGACAAGTTATGATTTTTCAATCTCTTTGGTCTAAAGGGATAGGTTGTAAGTTACTACATAATTTTTAATGCTGTGTATTTAATACTGTCATTAAGTTTCCTAATTCTATGTCTTCTGCTTTATGAAAGCCCATGATGTCCCTATATGTATGACTTCCTCACTCTGCAAATAAGAAGTATACTGATAGCTGAAGCCTAAGCAGAGAATGAAGGGAATTTAAAGATGAGTAATCTGTCAGAAACGTAAGCTTCCAAAGGGCTTCAGGCTTTTCTTGCTCTTAAGTGTGCTCATGCTTTTCTACAGAACATTCATTTACTACAATATCTGTTTTACTGGCCACCGATTTTACGAGGTAAACATACACTTTCTCCTAAATTTTAAGGAATCACTGCATGCATTATGCTGCAGGATATTTTCCAGTTAGAAGTAATATGAACAAGTGTAACCTTATTGTGGGCTGCACAGGGAGTTTTGTCAAACACTTGATCACCAAATGCACAATAGTTAACATATTTCTTGTAACTATCATGGGGGTAGAGATACTGCAGCCTGAAGACAAACATTCAACATTTTAAGAGCGGCTTCTTGCCTTCTGCCATCAATTTTTTGAATGGTCCATGAAGCCATGAACACAACCTCACTTTACTATTTAGTTATTTATTGACTGATTGAAACTAAATATTTTTTATGTCTTGCACTTTACTGCAGCCACATATCAACAAATTTCAAGACCTATATCAGTGATAACAAAACAGATTCTGTTTCAGTTCCAGATCCTCATTCCTGGTGCTCTGTGGCAAACAGACATGCGAGGTCACATGACATGGGCAGTAACATCATCTGGTGTGCAATATTCATCATCTTCAGCTGATAATGCTGATAAAACAGTAGGCTTTAAATCAAAGATGGCTTGGCTTTACTTGTCAGTTCTCAGACTGGAAAGTACATTCATCACCTCTCCGATTGGTTATTGTTCAAGTATCTCTCTTCATGGTTCTTCACTCTGTCTTCAATCCCAATCATCTTTCTATTCCTCAACACTACCCCAACTACATTGATTCTCTCCCCATTAACCCAACTCTCTTGTCCCCGCATTATTTTCCCTCTTCCTGACCTGTGATTCTGATTATATCCTTGAGACCCTCCACTATCATCTCTCTGGGTTATGAAGCCTCCCTATCCTAAGTTGTCTTCCATGATCAGCTCTCCTTCTCACTTGATCACCTGGTCATAAGACCATAAGATACGCTCTGCCATTTTATCATGGCTGAACCAATTTTCCTCTCAGCCTAATCTCGCTGTATTCCTCTATTCCTTCATGCCCTGACCAATCAAAAAATCTATCAACCTCTACCTTAAGTATACATAAAGACTTGGCCTCCATAGCTGCCTGTGGCAAAGAATTCCACAGATTCACCACTCTCTGGTTAAAGAAATTCCTTCTCATCTCTTCTAAAAGGACGTCCCTCTATTCTGAGACTGTGTCCTCTGGTCTTAGACTCTCCCACCACAGAAGCCATCCTCTCCACATCCATTCTATCAAAGCCTTTCACCATTCAATAGGCTTCAATGAGATCACCCCTCATTCTTCGGAATCCAGGTGCTTACAGACCCAGTGCCATCAAATGCTCTTCATCTGACAAGCAGTTCAATCGTAGAATCATTTCTGAGGATCTCATTTGAACTCTTTCCAGTCTCAGCACATCCTTTCTACTGTAAGGGACCCAAAATTGCTCCAAGTGAGGTCTCACCTGTGCTTTATAAATTCTCAGCATTACATCCTTCTAAACCTCTTGAAACAAATGCTAACACTGCATTTGCCTTCTTCAGCACAGACTCAACCTGCAAATTAACCTTTAGAGAATCGTTCACAGGGACTCCAAAGTTCTTGGCACCTCAGTTTATTTTTGTATTTTCTCTCCATTTAAAAAATATTCAACCCTTTCATTTTTCTACCAACGTACATGACCATAAACTTCCCACCACTGTATTCCATCTGCCATTCCTTTGCCCATTCTTCTAATATGTCCAAGTCCTTCTGCTCAGTTAATAGATGACTGCAACCTCTGAGGTCATCTTTCTCTCTTAACATATAACTCTTAATCCACAGGTCCCATACAGCTCTTCTACCCCCACTTCATTTCAGCATCACTGATACCTGCATATCCCATTATCTAGATAAGATGGGTCTGGTGGATGAAAAGACTTTTCAAGCATTTAAGCACACAAGGCTTGTTCTATCACACAAATATGGCAGGGATCCTTAAAAAAATCTTACTATGTTTTTTTTTAATGGAGCACTGCTCCTATGCTTTGGTATATTTGAGTTCAGGATCAGCACGTCCTGGGTCAAGGATGGTAATGTAAAGTGGAGTTAAATGATCTAAGAGGTACTAAATTTATTCAGGAAATAAAAGGAAGCATATGTAGGGATTGGGAAGCTAAAATCAGACTGGACCCTAGTAGAATATAAAGATAACAGGAATGTGCTCAAGCAGGTAATTAGGAAGGTCAAAAGATACCATGAAGTGTCCATGGCGAGCAGATCAAAAGAATCCCAGGGCACTATATACTTATATCATGAAAAAAGAGGATAGATTAACTCAAACATAAGGAAGGGAATTTCTGCTTAGAGCAAGTGGCTGAGGTGTTAAGTGAGTAGTTTGTGTCAGTATTTACAGAGGAGAAAAATTTGGAGGATAATGAAAGCACAGTAGGACATGCTAATGTGCAGGGACAGATGAAATTAAGGAGAAACTAGTGCTGGGTCTTCTCAAAGGAATTTAAGGTGGATAAATCCCCAGAGCCTGATGCACATATCCAAAAATATTGAAACAAGTGAGGAGATTACTGGGGCTTTGACAAAGATCTTTGTGTTCTCATTAGCAAGAGGCAAGGTCCCAAAGGAATAGAAACGAAGGCTAGCAAATGTTGTTCTCTTTTTGAAAAAGGTAAACACAGATAATCCAGGTAATTATGGGCCAGCCAGACTTATGTCTGTGGAAGCTACTGGAGAGAGCACTGAGGGAATAGGACTTATATGCATTTGGAAAGACAGAGTCAGTCAGAATGTCTTTGTATAGAGTAGGTCATGCCTTGAAACTTGATTGAATGGTTAAAGTAAGTAACAAAGGAGCTTTATGAAGGTCAGGCAGCTGTTATCTATATGGACTTCCATGAGATATTTCATAAAGTTCATCATGATAGTTTGATCCAAGGTGAATTGCAAATTCGGATTCAGAACTAATTTGCCCATAGATTACAAAGAATATTGGGTGAGATGTTGTTATTCTGGCTGAAGGTCTCAGACAGTGGCATTCCCCAAAGATTGGTGTTGAGACCTCTGTTGATTGTGATTCAACTCTCAAAGGTGTGGCAGGGAGTTAAACACCTTCTCAAAAATCTACCAAAACGGAAGTTTTCCTCAAGAACTTGTGAAACTGCAGTAAGTTAATTAAAATACATATTAAATTCAATACAGAGTCCTTGCACAGCTGAATATATTAATGTTATCAATTATTCTCATGTTTAGTGTTAACCACAGTAATACACATACGCAATATTCCATAACTATACTATGTAGACCAGAGAACTCATGATGTAACAATCACTGAATTATGATAAACAATGAACATAATAGTTTCTGCAAAGAAAGTACATCTTCTAAATGTATACTAGTATTAAGGATGCTTAAGAATCACAGATATTGCGGTGTTGAGGGCAATGAGAGGATGGAGAGGGATGTATTTCTACACCGTGGGTTCCAAATTGGAATATGAATTACCCATGCAGGAAATGATATAAAAGGCAGCCTACATGAAGGAAGCAATGTTCCTGCAAATGAAATGCATACAAAACAAACAGTACCTCTAGAGGCCAGAACACTCCCTGTCTGATATCCGTAAGATCTCAAACTTAACTAGTAAACCTAACAGTCAAATGATTATTTCAATACATCTTTGGCAAAAGGAAGGACAGTCTCAGAGACAAGTCTTGAAGCAGTCTTAGTACACAGTCTTTAACCGTTCTCGCTTTGATAATGTCAGCCTTGCTGACATACTTGCTTGGTGTAACATCGGATGAGCAGAATGATGACACGGTGCTGACCCAGAATTATGACTGGGTGAGGTATCTCTGAAGTGAGCTGTGCTCGCACACAGAGAGTGGAGGGTGCATGGAATGCACTGCCGGCGATGGTGGTGGAGGCGGATACAACAGGGTCTTTTAAGAGACCCAATTGGAGCTTAGAAAAATAGAGGGCTATGCGGTAGGGAAACTCTAGGCAGTTTCCAGAGTAGGTTATGTGGTCGGCACAACATTGTGGGCTAAAGGGCCTGTAATATGCTGTAGATGTCTAAGTTCTATGTTCTAATATGTCCTCCAACTTACAGTATCCGCTCAAAGTCAAGAAAGGGACGGACATTACTCAAGTGACTTTGGATTGGGCGAAGTTCCTGCTTTGTGAAGCTCTGCACTTCCTCTGCTTGTGATCAACAAAAAGGATTCTAAACTTTGCCTGATACGGTTGCTCTGCACTAAGAGGTTGTTTACACATGTGCCAACCTCTGCAAAGGCTGCCTTTGACTACTCATACAGTCTTCGCTTTTGTATAGATATTACTCTCGCAGGGTCAAAATCACTTGGGTGCCTATTCTCCAGGAAATCATGCTGCAAGTAAACAAAACTTTAGACAGAACTCACTTGGTTTACTGTGCACATTTCTGACCATCCCATTACATGAAGGATGTGGAGATGAGTTTATCAGGTTGCCACCTAGATTAGAAGGTGTAAGCTATAAAGAAATGTTGGACAAACTCGGATTGTTCTCATTAAAACATCAGTGGTTGAGTTGAATCCTGATAAAGATTTTCAATATTAAGAGAGGCATAGATAGGGTAGAAAGTCAAAATCTTTTCCCTAGGGTAGAAATGTCAAATATCAACAAATATGCTTTTAAATTTAGAGGAGTGAAGTTTAGAACTGGCATGAAGGGCAGGTATTTTTCACACCAAGAATGTAGGTGCCAGGAATAGATTACCAGGGGTAGTTTTGGAAGAGGGTAGTTTGGTGGAGTTTGAGAGGCTTTTAGGTAAAACCATTCACATGAAGGGAATGGGGAAACATGGATGATAACAGTAGGAGGACACTTACAATAAATTGTCATCAAGATTGGCACAGCACTGCGCTGAATCCAGTCCCAGTCCCATCACAAGTCCGCTCCTTCTTGGGTACTAGCCTACAAAGTACCCAGGACATCTTCAGGGAGCGGTGCCTCAGAAAGGCAGTGTCCATTATTAAGGACCTCCAGCACCCAGGGCATATCCTTTTCTCACTGTTACCATCTGATAGGAGATACAGAAGCCTGAAGGCACACACTCAGTGATTCAGGAACAGCTTCTTCCCCTCTGCCATCTGATTCCTAAATGGACAATGAAGCTTTGGACACTACCTCACTTTTTAAAAAAATATACAGTATTTCTGTTTTTGCACGTTTTTTAAAAGTCTATTCAATGGACGTAATTGATTTACTTGTTTATTTATTATTATTATGTTTTATTTTATTTATTTTTTCTCTCTGCTAGATTATGTATTGCATTGAACTGCTGCTGCTAAATTAACAAATTTCACGTCACATGCTGGTGATAATAAACCTGATTCTGATTCTGATTCTGATTCTACGTTCTATTACAATTTCTAGTAGATCACATTAGTTCAGAATATTAGAGGGAACACCTACTAGTTAAGAAAGCAAATGGTCCAGGTAGCTCTGCAATATTGTCTATGTGCACATTTTTAGATACAATGTTCTCAAAAAAATAGCATTATCGTGCAACACAATCTGGAAAACTTGTGTTTACAACAGCAAAATATTGTCTTTAAAGGTAAGTTTGAACCTGAAGGGAAATGTCAGAAAAGCAGCCAAATGGTAAGAAAAGTAGAAGCAGAGAGAGGAGCAAAGGGAAGAGAGGAGAAAGGATATAGAGAAACATAATAAGGTAAACAAGATTCAAAGAGAGAAAACCAAGAAAAGAGTTAAGGAAGTGAAGCAAAAACTTGAGAAGGTAGCAGTGAAAACAACAGTGAGCTGAAGATATGATAGCAGTCAAAGTCAAAATTAAAGTAAATTCATTAACAAGCTACTTATATGATCACCATATACTAACTTGAGATTCATTTTCTTGCAGGGATTTACAGGAAAATAAAAAAAAACAATAATATTTATAAAAACTACACATAAGTAAATACTGACAGTTGTGTACATACATCTATCGATGCTTCTGGACACATCTTCAGTGATGTTCCTGGAATCATCGGGTGTTTCGGGTCTTTCAACATTATACAACCTCCTCCAGGTGACCCAGCCGGGGCTGATCAGACCCCAGCTTGTGTCCAGATGGCTAGCTACTTATGACTCCATGGCTGCCCTCTTTTGAGCCACAGTCATCTTGAGGCCCTCTCTGCCGCATCGGTGGTACTGCAGATGGCTCTCCTCTTCCTCTCTCCCTCGATGCCCAAAATGCTGAAGGCTCTAACTAAAGAATGGGCTACGAATCCCCTACAACTAACCTCTACTGGGAGACACCTCGCTCTCCATCCAGCCTGCTGACAGTTGCTGACCAGTCCTGCGTACTTGGAGAGCTTCCTTTCAAAGGCCTTCTCCAAGCTATCTTCCTATGGGACTGTCAGCTCCAGCAGCACCACTTGCTCAGTAGGCTCAGACACCAGGACAATGTCTGGTCGCAGGGTGGTGGCTGCGATATGGTTGGGGAACTTCAGCTGCCCTTCGAGGTCCACCAACAGCTGCCAGTCCCTTGTAGAGGTCAGAATGCCTGCAGATGTTCTTTTGGCAGGTATTGGCTGCTCCCCAGCTCTGACAAATAAGTAATGTGCAAAAGATTCAAGATTCAAGAATGTTTAACATCACTTCCAGTACACGAGTGTAAAATAGAACAAAATAATTGTTACTCCAGATCCAATGCAGAACAAAAAACACAATAATAATAAAAACACTATAAATACATAAGATAGCTTACATACATTGTACACATGGATATTAAAGAGGATAAATGCATATATGTATATATATAAACATGAGTTGCAGAGTCCTTAAAGTGAGTCAGTAGGAATCAGTGTGGAATCAGTTTAGAGTTGAGGTGAGTGAAATTAACGACGCTGGTTCAAAAATCTAATGGTGTATGGTAATATCTATTCCTGAGCATGGTGGTGTAGGACCTAACACTCCTGTATTCTTGCCTGATGACAATAGTGAGAAAAGAGCATTTGTAGTAATTTGCTGAGAAACTAATGAACACATTTTTTTCACCGTTAAAAGGTTAATGAACAATTTTTCCTGCAGTAAGATATGGTATTGTCCATTTCTGATGTTTTTCACCTCACTCTGAAAGTCCAAAACACTATTTCTGGATGTGCATTTTGAATATAAGCAAGAGCAGGAGCAAGGAGCAAACCATACAGCCTCTGGTGTCTGTTCCATCATTCAACACAATGAATTCTGACCTGACTTTGCCTCAGTTCTATATTTCTGCCTGGGTCCAATGAGAATTGACTTCCCTATAGACCAAAAACCTACCTCAGTCTTAATATAGTCTTCCTTATCTCTGTCTTAAACCAGCTTTTCTGAATCTATGATTCTTAATTGTCAAATACTTAACAAACACTTCCCATTAAAATAAAATAATTGTTACTCCAGATCCAATGCAGCACAAAAGACACAATAATAACAATAAGCTCATTTCTAATCCTTCTTTACTCCAAAGAGTATTACTCTGATCTATTCAAATATACTTCAAAATATAAAACTTAGTGCTGAACATTACAGCATAGGATAGGCCCTTTGGCCCACGATGTTGTGTCGACCTTTTAACCTACTATCTGATCCTTCTTTCCTATATCGCTCTCCATTTTTCTATCTTCTATGTGCCTATCTAAGAGTTTATTACACATCCCTAATGTGTCTATCTCTACCATCACTCCTGGCAGGGTGGTCTATACACCCACCACTCTCTGTGTGAAAAACTTACTTCTGATATCACCCCTATATTTTCTTCTTATCACCTCAAAATTACACCACGTTGTATTAGTCATTTTGCCCTGGGAAAGAGTCTCTTTCTATCCATTCGATTTATGTCTCTTACCATCTTGTACACCTCTATCAAATCAGCTCTTATCCTCCTTTGCTCCAAAGAAAAAGCCCTTGCTTAATCAACCTGTCCTCATAAGACATGCTCTCTAGTTCAGACAGCATCCTGTTAAATCTCCACTGCACCCTCTCCAAAGCTTCCACATCCTACCTATAATGAGGCAACCAGAATTGAACACAGTTATCCAAATGTGGTCTAGCCAGGGTTTTATAGAGCTGCAACATTACTTCACAGCTCTTCAACTCAGTCCTGCAACTAACGAAGGCCAACACACCACACACCTTCTTAACAACCCAATCTACTTACGTGGCAACACTGAGGGATCTATGGACATGGAGTCAAACATTCCTCTGAACCTCCCCATTGCTAAGAATCCTGCCATTAAAAACATAGAACATAGAATAGTACAGCACAGTACAGGCCCTTCAGCCCACAATGTTGTGCCGACCCTCAAACCCTGCCTCCCATATAAGCCCCCACCTTAAATTCCTCCATATACCTGTCTAGTAGTCTCTTAAACTTCACTAGTGTATCTGCCTCCACCACTGACTCAGGCAGTGCATTCCACGCACCAACCACTCTCTGAGTAAAAAACCTTCCTGTAATATCCCCCTTGAACTTCCCACCCCTTACCTTAAAGCCATGTCCTCTTGTATTGAGCAGTGGTGCCCTGGGGAAGAGGCGCTGGCTATCCACTCTATCTATTCCTCTTATTATCTTGTACACCTCTATCATGTCTCCTAACCTTGTATTTTGCCTTCAAATTCAACTTTCCAAAATGAATCACTTCACACTTATCCAGATTGAATTCTAGCTGCCATTTCTCAGCCCTGTTCTGCATACTATCAATGTCCCACTGCAATCTACAAGAACCTTCCACACTAACCACAACTCAACCAATCTTTCTGTCACCTGCAGACTTACTAACCCATCCTTCCACTTCTTCATCCAAGTCATTTGTAAAAATCACAAAGAGCAGGGGCCCCAGAGGTATCTCTGCAGTATAAGAGACAGAAAGGGATGAAAGGCATTGCTCTTCTGCAATATGTCCTGGTCCTAATGGGTATGGTTCCTCCTTCTGTATTGCCATAAAAGTTTTTGTCTTTGACAATTTTTACATCATACTGACAGAAGTTAATGTAATCTGTCTTTTAGATAGATAGAGATCCAAGCACAGTCTTCAAACGGAAGCTGGATCACACGGTACTGAAGTTTATCCTGTTACATTTTAAGACATTTCATTTTTTATCAAGATATTTACAAAGGTCACACATTTGAATCATTGCTCCTCTTTTCTACATGCTAGTCTCCTGTCTAACAGAGCTGGAATGCTGGAATGACATCAGAATAAATCTTGTGTTCCCATAATTGCCAGCTAATTTAATTTGTGGATTAGTCATAGGCATTCACCTGACTGCCAGAGTACTAGAGCTATAGACCATGGAGAGAATACTTACAACAAAATCATTAACAGCTGGATAAAAATCTGTGCGGCAAAGGTGGTTAGATCCTGCAATTCATTGCCAGTAATCCTCATTGAAGTAAAGCCCATAAGTCCATTTGAAAATGATTAGCTAGAATTGCAAAAGGGAAATATTAAAGGATTTCACAGAATCACATAAAAGGCATCCTTATGGCAAATCAGATTAATATGGGACCTGCAAGAACAATATGACTTTACCTGATATATTTATTTATTTAATGATACAGCACGGAATAGGCCTAGCAACCCCGAAAAACCCAATTAATCCCAACCTAATCACGGGACAATTTACAATGACATATTAACCTATCTGGTACATCTTCGGACTGTAGGAGGAAACTGTAGCACCTGGGGAAAACCCACGCTTTCCATGGAGGGGAGGTACCGATGGCGCTGGAATTGAACTCTGAACTCTGGAGTGCCTCAAGCTGGAAAAGCCACCACACTACCATGATGTCTCTTTCCTTACCACGGCCAATTCAGCTTCCTTTTGAAGGACATTTTTGGATCTGCCTCTATCACCAGTGCAACCTAGACACTAAGTGTCTGACTTTCTTTTGGACCCGTTTTCTTGAGAATTTGGGAAAATGAACGAGAGTTTATTTAAACATATAGGATCCTAAAGGAGCTTGACAGGATAGTTGCTGAGATGTTTGCACTTTGGAAGAGTATCAAGCATGGTGGTATGAAGGGCCAGTCATTTAAAAGCAAAGTGCTGAGAAATTTCTCATCGCTGAGGATGGGAAATTGCTGGAATTTTCTATCCAGAACTGTGGATTATTGGAGCTCTTTAAAGAGGAGGAAGATGTTTTTTGAAAGAACTGGCTTGGGGCAGGTTACCCCTGATCATATGGAATGACATGCTAGCCTTTAGGGGCCAAGTAATCAACTCCAGGTTCTTTCTCTTGTGTCCTTACAGAAGTTTCAACGTTACTATGGAATGTGAGCTTTATTAGGCCTGGAAGGTTTTGGACCTGGAAAGCTGCATTAAACTGCTAAAGTGTAGACATCTGCAAGAGATGCCGCTTCATATCAGGAACAAGATCAAAGGGTCTATACTATCATTCCGCCAAGGTTATGATCAAATTAATTCCAGTCAAGATGGTGTCGAGCTGCAGTCTCCTTTGAAGTCGTAGCTCAAATTTAGTTGTTTTTTCAAATTTTGTAGGATGGCTTTAGGACAGGGAGGTGAGTTATGGGTCAAGTTAGGGTTTAGGGATAAGGATATGGGTGAGTTAAAGATCATATTAGGACTTAGGGATAGGGATGTAGGGAAGTTAAAGGTGCTGCCAAAATCTAGGCCTCTGCTCTACGCTCCACAATCAAAGGCCAGTTATGATTTCTACTTCAAAATATTAAACTAATTCAAACAAAGATGGGAGTCCAGGAATACAGGTCTAACTTTGTTTTTCTCTTTAAGCGAGACGTGTATATATCATGTGGTAGCATGATGGTGTAAGTAATTAACGTATTTTTATATGAAATCCATAATTAGTTATTTAAACAAACAGGAATGCTTAATCAAACAATATATACACAGGATTACTCAAATGTAACTGGTGTAAAATACATAACACAGGTGTCACCTCACACTCAAAGGACAGCTAATTGAAGGTGTGTTTAAAGGACATCCATGGATGTCAGATGGGCCCGGCTAGGTGGGTCCTGGGAATGGATATAGATCATAGAGTCATAGAAAAGACAGTATAGAAACAGACTCTTCGGCCCATCTAGTCCACGCTGAAACCATTTAAACTAACTACTCCCATCAATCTGCACCAGGACCATAGCCTTCCATAGTCCTGAGATGGCAGGACTTTCATATGATGAAAGACTGGATCGACTAGGCTTATACTCGATAGAATTTAGAAGATTGAGGAGGGATCTTATTGAAACGTATAAAATCCTAAAGGGATTGGACAGACTAGATGCAGGAAGATTGTTCCTGATGTTGGGGAAGTCCAGAACGAGGGGTCACAGTTTAAGGATAAAGGGGAAGCCTTTTAGGACTGAGATGAGGAAAAACTTCTTCACACAGAGCGCGGTGAATCTGTGGAATTCTCTGCCACAGGAAACAGTTGAGGCCAGTTCATTGGCTATATTTAAGAGAGAGTTAGATATGGCCCTTGTGGCTAAAGGGATCGGGGAGTATGGAGAGAAGGCTGGTACAGTGTTCTGAGTTGGATGATCAGCCATGATCATACTGAATAGCGGTGCAGGCTTGAAGGGCCGAATGGCCTACTCCACCTATTTTCTATGTTTCTATGATTCTATTCCTCATACCATCTATATACCTATCCAAACTGCTTAAACGTTGACATCGAGCTTGCATGCACCACTTGGGCTGTCAGCTCATTCACAACCTGATGACTCTCTGAGTGAAGAAGTTTCTCCTCATGTTCCCCTTAAACTTTTCGCCTTTCACCCATAACCCATGACCTCTGGTTGTAGTCCCACCCAATCTCAGTGTAAAAAGTAACACACACAAAATGCTGAAGGAACTCAGAAGACTAGGCAGCATCTACGGAAAAAAGTATAGTCGATGTTTCGGGTCAAGGGCCGAAAACCTGCTTGCATTTATTCTATCTATACTCCTCATAATTTTGTATACCTCTATCAAAGGTACTCTCAAACTTCTATATTCCAAGGAAAAAAGTCTTATTCCATTCAATATTTCCTTATAACTCAGGTCCTCAGACCCACCAACATCCTTGTAAATTTTCTCTGTACTCTTTCCACCTGATTTACATCTTTCCTGCATCTTATACACTTCAACATATCATCCCATCTCCTGTACTGTGATTTATGAAGGCAAATGTGCCAAAAGCTTTGTTTAAGACCATATCTACATGTGACACCACTTTCAATGAATTATGGACCTGTATTCTCAAATCCCTTTGTTCTACCACATTCCTCAGAGCCCTGCCATTCACGTTGTAAGACCTACCCTGGTTGGCCTCACTGAAGTGCATCACCTCACACTTGTCTGCATTAAATTCCATCTGCCATTTCTCAGCCCATTTTTCCAGGTGATCCAGACTGCTCTGCAAGCCATGATAGCCTTCCTCACTGTCCACTACATCCCAAATCTTTGTGTCATCTGCAGATTTGCTAAACTAGTTAACCACTTTGTCATCCAGACCATTGATATAGATGACAAACATCAACTGACCCAGCACCAATCCCTTCAGCACTCCACTAGTCACAGTCTTCCAGTCAGAGAGGATTGTCTCACGAAGCCAATGCCTAATCCAATTTACTACCTCATCTTGAATGCCCTGAGACTGAACTTTCATGACCATCCTCACATGCAAGACCTTGTAAAATACCTTACTATAGTCTATCTGGACAACATCCACTGCTGTGCCTTCTTCCACATTCCTGGCAATTTCCTCGAAAAACTCTGTAAGATTAGTTCGATAGGACCTACTACATATGAAGCTATGCTGACTATTCTTAGTCAGCCCATGTCTATCCAAATATTTACATAACCGGTCCTTGAGACTATCTTCCAATAACTTTCCCACAACTGATGTCAGACTCACCAGCCCATAATTTCCTCTTTATGTTTAGAGTATGTCTTAAACAGTAGAACAACACTGGCTATCCTCCAATCCTCCAGTACATCTTGTGTCACTAAGAACTATTTAAATATCCCTACTAGGGCCCTGTCAATTTCTGCACTTGCCTCCGATAGGGTCCTGCTCCTATCTGTCTCCTTAGTAAATAAAGATGCAAAAAAATAATTTAAGATCTCCCCTATCTCTTTTGGCTCCACACATGGATTACCATTTTGATCTTCCAGAGGACCAGTTTTGTCCAATACAATCCTTTTGCTCTTATCATATCTAAAATCCTGTCAGATTCACATTCACCTTGTCTACCTGGGCAGCTTCATGCCTTTGTTTAGCCCTCCTGATTTCTTTCTTAAGTATTCTCTTGTATTTCTTATACTCCATAAGCACCTCATTTGTTCCTACCTGCCTATACCTGCTATGCACCTCATTTTGTTCTTAACAAGGGCCTCAATGCCAAGTACACCTTTGCCAGAAAACAGTCTGTCCCAATCCACATTTGCCAGATCATTTCTGATACCATCATAATTGGCCTTTTTCCAATTTAGAATCTCAACCCATGGTCCGGACCAACTTTTTGCATATTTACTTTGAAACTAATGGCATTGTGATCACTAGATGTAAAATGCTCCCCTACGCAAACATCTGTCACCTGTCCTGTCTCATTCACTAACAGCAGATCAAGTATTATGCACTCTCTCATGGGACTTCTACGCCCGATTGAGGAAACTTTCCTTATCACATTTGACAAACTCTATCCCATCTAGTCCTTTTTAGTGTATGGGAGTCCCAGTCAATATGTGGAAAGTTAAAATCACCTGCAACATTACGCCTCCTGCAACAGTCTGCGATCTCTATATAAATTTGTTTCTTTAAATCTCTCGGACTGTTAGATCGTCTTTAATGGAACCCCATTAACATGGTCATACATTTCGTATTTCTCATTTCCACCCATAACGCTTCACTAGATGAGTTCTCCAGTCTGTCCTGACAGAGCACTGCCATGATAGTTACCCTGACTAGTAACACCACCACTGCAACTTTAATCCTTCCCACCCTGTCGCATCCAAAACAACGGAACCCTGGAACATTGAGCTGTCACTCTTGCTCCTCCTGCAACCAAGTCTCACTAATGGCTACAATATCACAATTCCAGGTGTTGATCCATGCCCTGAGCTTATCTGCCTTTCCTACGATACTTCTTACATTGAAATATACACAGCTCAGAACACCAGTCAAACCATATCGGTGCAAGCAGGAAGCACAGGGACTGTTGAATTGGCAAGCCCAGAGTTCGAGGTCTCGAGCTTGGGGTCCTGTCATCGGCTAATCCAGGGATCAATACCAAAGATCGAAGCCTGAAGGTCAATCGGAAGTCTACTCCCAATACATTCTTTGGCTTTGCTGCTTATTAACACAAACAATGCAGTTCAATAGGTACATTTAATGTCAGAGAAATGTATACAATATACATTCTGAAAATCTTTTTCTTTGCAAGCATCCACAAAAACAAAGGAGTGCCCCAAAAAATGAATGACAGTTAAAATGATAGAGCTCCAAAGCCCCTCCCATGCAAAAGCAGCAGCAAGGCAACAACCCCAGCCCCACCCCCACCAGCAGAAAAAGCATCAGAAACCTCGGCCAAGCACTTAAGCTGGTAGCAAAGCATCAATAAGGACACAGACTGGCAGTACCCCAAAAACTACTCATTAACCCGGTAATTCAACATAATTCAGGCTCTCTCTCTCCCTAAAAGGAATAAAGAGCTGCCCTCGTTTCACAACAAAACGGGAGACATAACGAGTAGCTCAATGATTTACAATGTTAGAAGTCTGTTGTGTTGCTTTTTCCAAGCTCTGTGCCCTGAGAGTCGGCCCCAAAAAGGCACAGCTCTCTGATCACACAACCCCCAGTAGCTAAACCGCTTCTCCCAGTGTTCTGTGTTCTCCCATGATGCTTCAGTTGGGGGCACCGGCCTAGAATTAGCACATGTTCTTAGGGCCACAAAATACCAGAACCCTGAGGCATGCTCGTCTTCCAGGCCTCATCCTTGGGATATCAAAAAGTGGCTGGTCGTGAGGCCCTAAGAGTGGGTCCCATTCCTGCAAAGAACTGAACTCAGAGTTTAACTCCAGGTCTAGGCCTTCATAAGAACCCGCGCCCCCCCCCACCCCCCACATTCTAAAATGGAGAAAAGAGGTATCAAAGATAGAAATAGAGTTGTTTCCAAAGATACAAGCAAGGAGTCACTGTTTAGCGCCATTTTGACTTCGCCCCGCCTCCACTTTCTATTCATTTCACTGTATGATTCATTGCAAATGTGATAAATGAATGAATCTGTATCTGAATCTGATTGGAGGAAACTGAAAATGTTGTACATTTCTTGCAGGATGAGGGGAAGAAAAGCCTGAGGATGATAGGAGGAAGAACAGGACACAGAGCGGCACAACTGGGGTGGTAGGATGGGGCTGTTGAGGGAAGTAAGGGTTGTCAAGAGTTATTATTTCATCTTAAAAATAGGCTGGCTTGAAGTGGATTCCCAGCTGAAATTGCATCTTGGGATCTGCTGTGAACTATTGTGAAGAGGCATAATTTAAGGCGATTGGAGACAAGTATAGGGGAGATGACAAAGGTTGTTTTACATACAAAGAGTGTTGGATGTGTGCAAGGTCCTGCCAGGAATGGTGGTAGAGGCAGATATATTAGGGACATTTAAGAAACTCATAATAGGTATATTGATGATAGAAAAATGTCAGACTATAGGAGAGATGCTTTAGAATGATTGTAGAGTAGGTTATAAGGTCACCATAACATCATGGGCCGAAGGGCCTGTACTGTGCTGTAGCGTTCTGCGTTCTATATTTTATAACTTCTTTACATGAAAGTAACCAGGTAACACAGTTACTGTGAAGGAAACATCTGTGAGAGTGGTCTAAGCTATACTTGACTGCACAGTATTGGATGGCTCTGGTCCTGTGGTGTACTTGTGTGTTAGGATACCAAACACATGGAGGAGACCCAGAAGAACTTTGTGCACTTGGGAATCCATACACTAAGTTATAGAGCTATAGATTCACACAGCACAGTATAGACCCTTGGCCCATTTCGTCCATTCTAGTCATTGAATTTATCCACACAGACCCACATTCTGCCACATATGATCTGAAATCATTTTGTTCAAAATTTGTTTGATAGAAGTTCATTCATGTAGCACTCATAATTACTATGCTATTGAATTGAATTTCTAGGCCCCAATGTCTCCATGGCTCTTAATGTTCAAAATATTTTTAATGATTTGCCCAATGGGGGTGCAGGACCAACCCTTTACTTCCTGAATCTACTCAGTTAAACACTGAAAGGAGTTAAATGACATAATGAAAAATGGTTGAGTCTAAAATACAAATTCAAGCTACAATATTTGGACTGTAAATCATTTTAACTTGTACTTGTTTACAATTAGCTAAAAAATCATTTCTATATCAGGTATTCAAGTAGCCATTTTGGAATGGTACCCTAAAAATGATTGCTATGTAATAGTTCAAAACAAGAGAAAATCTGCAAATGCTGGAAATCCAAACAACACACACACAAAATGCTACAGGAACTCAGCAGGCCAAGCAGCAGCTATGGAAAAAAGTGCAGTCGCCGTTTTAGGCTGAGCCCCTTTGGCAGGATGAAGGGTCTCAGCCCGAAAGGTCACTGAATTTTTTTCCACAGATGCTGCCTGGCCTGCTGAGTTCATCCAGCATTTTGTGTGAATTGTGTGTAATAATCCAGTTTTTTTTATATATATAGGAGTGCATTTGATTTGGAAATAACACAAGAATCCAAGTGCTCAAGAAAACTGGAGTGAACTAGACTGCACAGATCTTCAAGACTGACCCATTTCTCAATGTAATCATGACTACTTTGCTCCAAGTTTCAACATTCACCTGTGCTGGTTCCCCTTATGATTCAGTTCCCCAATTATTCCAAACTTATCAACCTCTTCTTTAAATACCTGTCTATTGCAGATAGAATCCAATTTGTTCCTATTTCATGGACCTACCTGTGTGTATTGTCCTTTGCCGCCAGTATCTTTTATGTCTGTTTCTTTCTTTCTGCACTTTCCTGGAGCTGTGATTGTATTTTCTGTTCTTAGTCAAGAAACTATGAAAAAAAAAGAGCCTTCCTGACTAAAGATGCTAAAGGTGACCATTCGAGCCTCAATTAAACTGGAAACACATAGTATCTTTGCCAAGCATTTCATTTAAACAAGAAGTCTTTCCAACTTGGAACATCATTTTGAAAACATCAGTTACATGTAAAGGATAGAGACTAAATTAATTATCTGTCATTTTCATCCTTCCCCTTCTGGGATCATTCTAGTTTAAACCACAAGTGGGGAGCAATAAGTTTGCTTTCTTGATTGCACTCCGTTAGGTAACCTGTTCAGGTGCAGTTAGTATTTGGCTGGAGATCACCTGGGATTGTAAGGGGCAGTGTGCTTGCTGCATAGGGAGAGAAAAAAAAGATCAAATCTGCAGCTTGAATTTATAGTGGAGATACAGGAAACCGCAAATGTTGGAACATGCAAGGCGTTTGAGGAACTCAGCAGTTCAGACAGCATCTATGGAGGGAAGGGGATAGTCAAATTGTTGGGTTGAGACACATCATCTGGACTGGACCTTCATCAATCCAACATGTTGACTGTCTTTATTCATAACCTGGAACATGTGGCAGATGCTTAAAGAGAATCAGTGAGACACAAATAGAGATACCTGCTGTGCAGCTAACTTAGGTAAGTGTCAATAAGAAATGAATTAACCCAGGATATTTCAGCTAATGTTAATTTCAGGCAATGACAAAAGCTGACAGAGTGTGAATCAGGAAAGAGAATGTTATTGTTTGTTGTCAGTGCAATGATGTTAGCTCCATCATGGGTACCAGCTTCCCCAGCAAACAGGATACCTTCGAAAGGTAATGCTGCAAAAAAAGCGTTCAAATCCATCATTAAAGACCGCCATCACCCAGGACATGCCCTCTTCTTATTAGTATCATCAAGGAGCAGGTACAGGAGCCTCAAGACACATATTCAACATTTCAGAAACAGCTTCTTTCCCTCCACCTACAGATTTCTTAATGAGCAATGAAGCCATGAATACTAACTCTGTATTGTTCTTCCTGTCCTTTTGCACTACGCATTTAATTTAATCTTTCATATATATATATATAAAACGTGAGGTGTCCTATGAAAATGTCCTAGGGGCAGTATGATAGTGTAATGGTTAGCACAGCACCAGCGACCTGGGTTCAATTCACGCCGCTGCCTCTAAGGAGTTTATATGTTCTCCCCATTACAGCATGGGTTTCCTCTGGGTGCTCTGGTTTCCTCCCACAATCCAAAGAGGTACTGGTTGGTAGGTTCATTGGCCATTGTAAATTGTCCCTTTATTAGGCTAGGATTAAATCGGGGTATTGCTGGGCAGTGTGTCTCCAAGGGCCTACCCTGCGCTATATCTCAATAAATAAATAAATGAAGGATTAAACATGTTAGGCGTACATTCACTGAAGATTTGAAGAGTGATTGAAAGGTGAATACCTAAGGCATCTCAGAAGATAGATATGAAGAGAACGTTCCCTCTTGAGAAAGTGTATAGGACTAGGAATATCTGTTTTAAATAAGGGGCCTTCATTTAGGAAGAGATGAAGTAGAACTTTCTTTTGTTCAGAGAGTCTCATGAAGCCAATGCCTTTTTGAACTCTTTTTTTTCCCAAAAGCACATGGAATCCATGGAGGCTTGGGAGATTTAATTCAAAATTGGCTTCATCATAGAAGTCAATAGGGTAGTGGTGGGGAAGTGTTATTCTGATTGGAGGTCTGGGTCTGGTGGTATTCTCAGGGTCAATGCCGGGACCTTTGTTAATGATATATGTAAAGAATATGGAGAAATATCTAGGGGACTGAATAGTAAATGTGCAAAAATTGGTAAAGATGTGGATACTGAGGAGGAACATCAGATGGTTCAGCAGGATATAGATCAGTTACACATATGGGAAATGAAATGACAGATGGAGTTTAATTCAGAAAAATATGATTCGTTGCAGTTTGGGAGATCAAATGTAGGAGGAAACGATGCAGTAAGCAACAAGACATTTTGGTCAAAGCAAATTTATTATCAAAGTACATCTGTGCCACCATATACAAACTGTTTTCTTGTTCTAGTCTTCTTGTGGGATACGCAAATAAATCCCAGAACTATAATAGAATCAATAAAAACACACGCAACGGGGCAGACAAACACCTAACGTGCAAAAGACAACAAACTGTGCAAATACAAAATAAAAAAAAAAATAACCTTATTAAAAAATAAGCAATGAATATTGAGAACATGGATGAGGAATCCCTGAAAGTGAGCCCTTGGTTTGTGGAAATAGTTCAATGTTGGGTCAAGTGAAGTTGAGTGAAGTTATCCCGTCTGGTTCAAAAGCCTGATGGTTGAGGAGTGATAACTGTTCCTGAACCTGGTGGTGCAAGTCCTGAGGCTTCTGTACCTTCACCTGATGGCAGCAGTGCGAAGAGAGCATTATCTTGGTGGTCAGAGGGGGGGAGTGTTCGCTGATGATCGCTGAGGATTAATGTACAAAGGAATCTTGAACAGGAAGACCATAGTTCTTTGAAAGTGGCAAAGCAAGTTAGATAGGATGGTAAATGATAGGGTCTTTTAAGAGACTCCTGGATGGCTACATGGAGCTTAGAAGAATAGAGGGGTATGGGTAAAGCCTAGGTAGTTCTAAGGTAGGGACATGTTCGGCACAGCTTTGTGGGCCGAAGGGTCTGTATTGTGCTGTATGTTTTCTATGTTCTATGTAAAGAAGGCATGAGAATTGCTTGCCTTCATTGTTTGAGGCACTGAGTATAAAAGTTGGGAAGCTATCTTCTAGCTGTATAAAATTTTACTTTGGCCACATTTGGAGTGTTGTGTGCATTTCTGATTTGCACATTACAGGAAGGATGTGAAGGCTTACATAGGGTACAGAAGAGATTCACCAGGATGTGTCCTAACTTAGCTATAAGGAGAGATTGGGCAAAATTGTATTATTTTCTTTTCTGGAGTTTCTGAGTCTGAGGGGTGATCTGATAGAAGTATATAAAATTATGACAGGTGTAGATTATGTAGACATTCAGAGTCATTTTCCAAAGATGGAAATGTCAAATACTAGAAGGTGAGAGGAGACATGTTATAGCAAATATATAAGGTTGATTTTATATGTACACTGAATGGTAAGTGTCTGGAACATGCTGCTAGGGTGAGTGGTAGAAGCAGATACAACAGCAACAGATAACAGGCATTGAAATAGGAACCTACACAAGAAGAGAATGGAGGGATATGGACAATGTCCAGGCATATATGCAGTTTAGGTGACATTATGGTCAGTTCAGGCATAGATGACTAAAAAGACCTTTACTTTGTTGCAACACACACACAAAATGATGGAGGGACTCAACAGACCAGGCAGCTTCTATGGAGGAAAGTACAGTTGACATTTTGGGCCGAAATCCTTCGACAGGACATTGTTGTTCTGTTCTATGTTGGAAAGGGCAGTGGCAACATAATATTTGAGTCAATGTAGATCAGAGGTAGATAAATGCTTGATAAACAGATGTAGAAAGTTGAACTAGAAAACAGAGCTGAGTTTACATTCAGGTCAAATATGATCTTTCTGAACGGCAGTTTAGAGGGATTGAAATGCATTGTGAAAGGAATGGAGGGTTATGGGCTGAGTGCAGGTCTGTGGGACGAGGTGAGAGTAAGAGTTCAGCACGGACTAGAAGGGCGGAGATGGCCTGTTTCCATGCTGTAATTGTTATATGGTTATAAAATATAGTTTATAGTTTATTATAATTAGATTGCAATATAGGAATGAGGATGATGCAAAACATAATCTGGGAGAAGACTTTTACATACAAGCCATTCTGCATTATTATGTTGGACAAGTCATTTTATCCAGTATCATTTAGCAAACATCAGGAAATCATCCTGATTACCCTCCAACCATAAGGCTCCTGATTTGGATTATATAACCTCATTCACCACTACTCTGAACTGATTCCAGGATCTACAGATTTACTTTCAAGGACTCTTTACAATTCAGGTTCTCAGCATTATTTTTATTTACACAAATTATGTTCTTTTATATGTTGATGATTGCCAGTCACTTATGTATGTATAATTTTTCATATAATTCAAATGCCTGCAGGTAAACAAATCTCAAGGTTAAGATATACCTACTTTGATAGTAAATTTACTTTGAATTTTGACTTTTAATGTGATTCGCTTCAGTGGGTCAGTATGCTGGCAGAAATTGAAGTATATGATCCTCATGATTATCTCACAATAAAGCACAGGAGCACAATATGAGTACATTGGGAATGGGACAGCTCCAAAGGGATCTGTGCCATCTCACCAATATCCAGTGCACAGCATTTATTAGAGTCACTTTTCAATGGCCAACACTGAATCTGCACCGCCAAACTGACATTCTACGCACAGTCTCTTAGTCTCATTTTTCAATGGGCAGCACTGAGAGATAAGTGTAGACAAAAGAGTTATACCCATTTGGTACGTACCAGAATCAGAAACAGAATCTGGCTCAATTTCACTGTCATATGTTGTGAAATTTGTTGTTTTCAGGCAGCAGTCATTCCAATACTTAATAATAAAAAAACTATGAATTACAATAAAAATATATATTAAAAATTAAGTTAAATAAGTAGTGCAAAAAGAGATCAAAAAAAGAAAAGAAAAACAAATCTTCCGGTAAGACGGAAGCGTGTACCAACACAGAGGCCTCTCAGAAGCCACCCAGAGGTGCTTTGCTCTCTGTAAAGTTTTTTTTACACTCCAAAGACAATCCTATTCCAAGAACATCTGGTACTGCAGGGCTACTCCATCAATGATCAGAGTAGCTGCACTGGTGTCAACCGCGGAGCCAGCTGAGGTCTCGGGGGCCAGCCGAGGCCAGGATAGGGTCGAAGGAGCCAGCCAAGATGCCAAAGGAGCTGGTTGAGATATTGGAGGAGCCCACTGGGTTATTGGAGGAACTGGTTTGGGTTGAGAGGAGCAGACTTGGCTGCAGACCATGCTGCTCGCTACTCGGAAGCATCAAAGTTGGTGCAGTATAAACACAGGAGATTCTCTCAAACATTTCACTTACAATCATAATACTCTGCTGGACAGTGATAACGTAAGTTGCCACAGGTTTGTTACCTTTGTCTAGTGGAGGAACAGTCAACATAGGAGCTGTGTAGGCTCAGATATAGCGAGAACTAGGTCACAAGTCTCGGGCTTGCCTGCTGCTGTAGACCACGTGAGAGATATGGAAGTGCTACAGCATGGTTGAGCTCACCTGGGGCCTGGCCTTGCCCATGAGAGCTGCCCTCCCTTCTTCGAGGGGTGGAATGACAGGCTGGGTTGCATGGCATCTGTACACTGTCAGGAGTCTGTACTATTGATTGCCAGACATTGTCACTCTGGGTCTTGGACTCTATATATATATATATATATATATAGTGGAAGGGAAAAACATGTTCCTAAAATGCTGAGTGTGTATACTGTACTAAAAGTGGGTGAATTCCAATTTATACGTTAAGTATGAGTTGTTTCTCCAATAACTACAGTACCTCCTATGTATATCAAACAAAACAGTTACTCAGTGGAAGGAGCATCTAAATCCAATAATTTTCTGTAGCATGACCCTAAATGTTAAGTTTGCTTGTAAATAATTTGTGACATTCTACAATAATACAGAAAATGATGAAATGCTGAGCAAATGAGGTAGCATCTGAGGAGACAGCAACATCTTTGGACATATCCAGAAAATTGATGCTATTTTGTGGTTATATTTGCTAACAATGTCGTTGCTTTAGTTTATAAGATTGTAGAACTATTGAGAAATATGGTTCCAATTTTGCATACAAAACTATTCAACTTCATGAAGCCTTCAACAAAGCTTAAAAAACTATTTATTGGCAATTTAATAAATATGCAACTCCAGTTTCAATCATATTTCCATTGTGTATTTAATTGTTAATGAGAATTGTAACAAAATTAAAATATAATTAAATACAATTGAGACATGGTTTCAGAAACAAAACTAATGACTTTAACATTTGAATGTTTTCCATCAAATTATTTCCTCTTAAGTTTACATAATGCTGTTATAGTCAAGGAATGATAAAAGTTGCTTATTATTGATTCATTTAATTTAAATTATTAAATTGAAATGGTGAATAGGAACTTCTTTAGAGCATGCAACAATGTGCTTCTTATGCATGTGCTGTGGTGTTCTATTCAGTACCTCCAGTGAATGTTTTGTCTGCTAATATATACTCAGGTAAATACAGTTTCCTGCCAAGATATCATGATAATATCATTGTTTTCAGTATGTTATCTGCTCCAATAGACAGCGTATTTCAATGACCTGGAACTGTCTGTTCTAGATATAAGGACTGTGTCCCATACAGCTGGTGCTGTGATCATTTTTAAAGTTTCTGTTTGCAATTTAGTCTTAACTTTTACTTTGCCTTCAATTACAATATGAAATCAGCAGGTGTTACCATTCTGCTTTTGTGACAGTGACTCTTGTGTAAACCTGGGTGGTTAGCACCAGGAGAAAAATTTATGGAAAAATCCAGTGCCCTATGATCAGGAAACATGTTTTTAAATTCTCTGTTTTCCCTAGAGAAGAAGGAGCATCCCAAATATTGGTATTCTGAGATCCTCCAACTCACTTCACCATTACAATTTAATCAATCTGATTAGGTAAACAGAGGAAACAATTTGATGGATAGCATTCAAATACTAAAACCATTAATTTTGTTTCTGAAACCATGCCTCAATTGTATTTTAATGATCTATCAATCTTGCTACAATCCTCATTAATAATTAAATTCACAATGGAAATATGATTGAAGCCAAAATGACAGGAGGTTTATTAAATAGCTCAGGCTTCATAAAGTTAAACAGCTTAGTATGTGAATGTGGAACCGTACTTTTCAATAGTTCTACAACTTTATAAACTAAACATCTGATTTTTTTTTTGCAAAGGTAACTACAAAATAATAATAATTTTCCAGATACGTCCAAAGATGGTGTTGCCTCAACAGATACTATCTCACGTGGCATGGTAGTGTAGTGGTTAGCGCAGAACCAACGATCCAGGTTCATTTCTTCCGCTGTCTGTAAGGTACTGGTATGTTCTCCCCATGACCGTGTGGGTTTCCTCCCACATTACAGAAATTACTGACTGGCAGTTTAATTGATCTCAGGAATGTAAATGAGCGCTATAGGCTCCTTGGGCTAGAAGGGCCTGTCACCATGCTGTTTCTCTAAGTAAAAATAAAATGGGCAGGGATAAAGGAATTTGATTGGTATGAACAAAAATAAAGAATTGTTCTTTTGATAGATGACAAAGGGCTGATGGGACAGAGCAATGGATCATGGAACTATGCCTCATATTGCCTATAATGAGGTGAACACTCAAGGCTGTTCATCAACCAGATGTCACTGCTGACAGACAAAGTTTGCAACTTGTTTATTCAGGCATTCTTGTCACACTGTTTTTTATACAAAGCTGATCTCAATATGCAAATTCGGTAGCCTTAGCTTTTACAGCTCGAGGTGGAGTTCGAAATTCAATCCCAGCATCCCCTGCAAGGCGTTTGTAAGTTCTCCCAGAGGAATACATGGGCTTTCCCTGTGGTGCTCCAGTTTCTTCTCACAGTCCAAAGACACACAGGTTAGGATGTTAATTGGTCCTTGTAAATGGTCCCGTGATTAGGCTAGGGTGAAACCGTGGTGGCTGGGTGCTGCCGCTCAAAGGGCTAACTCCACGCAGTATCTCTTAATAAATAAATAAGTTCAGAGCAGGACTAGGCCCTTCAAGACTTTACACAGTTAATAGAAGTATGGCCGATCTCACTGTATGCACAACTTCACATTCTCATCAAACTATGGCAACCTTTCACACACTCGTTCATGAAGTATTTGCCTCTGTTCCGTACATATTCGAATACACTGCATCTACAGCCCTTTGAAACTCATTACACTCAAGGAGAAATAAAATCAATTAATTCTAATGTTAATTAGGCAACTGATTCAGGAACAGCTTCTTCCCCTCTGCCATCCGTTTCCTGAATGGACTTTGAATCTTTGGACATTACTTCACTTTTTTAATATACAGTATTTCTGTTTTTGCACACTTTAAAATAATCTATTGAATATATGTAATTGATTTACTTGCTTATTTATTATTATTATTTTTTCTCTCTCTCTGCTAGATTATGTATTGCATTGAACTGCTGCTGCTAAGTTAACAAATTTCACGTCATATGCCGGTGATTCTGATTTGGATTCTGCTTATTTGTACATCATTGTGAGTTTAAACTCCAGTTTATTCTGATTAATAATTATGTGGCAGAGTTAACAATTCTAGTAGTTTTAATCAAATATAACAACTGCACTCCAGTGGGGTTTAAACTTGCTCTGTCAGTTCTATGTATGACTCTTCTAAGTGGGTGAGACCTAATTGAAAATGTAAGTCTGCCCATTCCATCTTACATGTACAATTCTCCTTAAGTTGCTCGTATTTTCTGGAGCCAAGACCCAAAATTAGATTAAGTATCACAAGTGGTAGCATGAACTCAATTTCTTGTAGGTTTAAGAACTTCCTCTGGTTTCTAACTTACACTGTGATTATTTGTAAAACTGCATCCTGCATTTCAATCGGACTTTAACTGTGGGTCCATAAACCTCTCTAGCCTGTTAAGAAGACAAATGCCTCCTTTTAAATTGCAAAGGATTGAAGCCATTTCTACCAGTGTCAAATTTTTGTATATATGACTAGATAACCAATGAAATGTCTCTTCATCTAATCTTTGAGCTGGTATCTATGTTGGCAATCAATCTGCTGAAATTGGTAAATCAATACTATTGCCTCTTAAAAATGTTATGAGAATCTCTCTTTATATTCAAGCCACCTAGAGCAATATGCCAGGAGAACATTATTTTTACTGTGACTTAGAATTAGTAAGTGAAGTGGAGTAACACTGGGCTGGAGATCTTCCTCTGGAATCCCACCAACGCTCATTTTTACCTCTTATTATCTATGCCATACCATTCTGCTACAAAGCCAATAGGTTGCCTCTGTGATTTTGAGAATTAAATGCTGATGACATCAGATTCAGAATCAGGATCACTTTTATTTTCATTGACAAATAGTGTGCAAACTGTTTCACTGACATATGTGAAAGTTGTTTCTTTTTTGCAGTAGCACTACAGTGCAAAGACAGAAATAAATAAGTAAATAGATAGATAGTGTGAAAGAAGGAGAATATTAAGTTAGTATTGGACATTTGTGGAGGGAAAGAAGCTGTTTCTAATTCATTGAGTGTTGCTTTCAGGCTCCTGTACCACCTCCCTGATGATAGTAATGAGAAGAGGGCATGTCCCAGATTATTAGAATCTTTAATGATGAATGCTGCCTTCTTGAGGGACCACTTGTTGAAGATATTCTCAATGGGGGAGAGGGATGTGCCCATGATGGAGCTGGCTCAGTCTATAACCATCTGCAGCCTCTTTTGATTGTAGTCATAGTCATAGACCACTACAGCACACCTAATCCATGCCAAACTATTATTCTGCCTAGTTCCATCTCTGCACTCTTTTAATCTTATTGACATATTTCCCGTAGGTAGAGTTATGTTGTGTAACTCCAAAACTTAACATTAATTGAAAGGAAGGCCAAGGAGTGCGAAAAACAAGTTGAACTTTGTGTTTACTTTAAGTGAGGAGCGCACTTACGACACAGTGAAGTCATGACCTATGCTACTAACATACTTTGTACATGTAACCTGTAATGAATTATGCAAACAAACAATAATGCTTAATCAAACAATATATTTATAATATTACTCAAATATTACCAAAATATTAAATACACAACATTCCTCCCTGGTTAGCTATGAATTCAAAACTCAATATAGAATGCATCTCAACTATATCCAGTACATAGCATACTTATATAAGACAACTACTATATAGACATCGATAGCGTAGTAGTTTGTAAATTGTCCCATTCAAGACTAAATATGTAATCACTTTGGAGGATCTCTTACTCCTGTGTGATAACATCTTTCCTGTTGGGGTGGGATGGTTTTTTCTGGGTTCCCTTTGGATTATCTCACCATAATAGGGAGACCTTTGATTTATGTTAGGGAGAATACATCAAGAGGAGTGTTTTCTTTTGTAAAATTTTCAGGCATTTCCTTTTCTAAATGTATACAGGATAATCTATCAGCATTTCCTTGATTGGTTGCCCTCTAGAAATCAATCTCAAAAAATGTGTAGTTTCCTCTCTAACACTAGCTTATCCTTGATAAATTTTCCAGTTTTACAGTACCATCCCTGAACACTGTTGTGGCGTCATGCACAATTTTTATTTACTTTCAGTTGACTCTATTACAGAGGATGTGTCATGCAAATAATGGATGGATCTCTATCAAGTTGCAGTTGTCACAGCCAATCATAACTCCAGTGCTGCCTTCTTGTTTTTACCACAAACAAGCCCAATGTTACTTGGTGGATATTGCTTTTCACTGTTAAAAATGTTCTCACAGAACTTACCTTTAATCCTATCTTATAGAATCACATTATAATTTTATCTTGTAACATCTTAGTTGAATATACATTAAAATAGACTCCTCTTCCTTTTGATTTTGCTTATGAAATCTAATGCGTTCTGTAATCAACAATGGTTTCAGTTCAAAATGTTCTTGAATTACTTTCGTGATATCAGCAAAGCTGGTTTGCTTGGAACAGCTAAATTTCAACATACAAATTGTATGTTCCAATGCAAACAGCAAAATTGGTACTATATTCTTATTGGCTATCTCATTTGCTTTAAAATACTGCTCAATCTGTTCAGTATACATTGTCTAGTTATCTGTTGTGCAATGGAACACATCAATATTTCTGAAGTAACTAGATATTTTCTATGATTATTATCACCCAGTACTCACTGTTTATGAATCTGTGAATTCTTCCATTAGCTGTCTTTTCTTCAACTTGATGGACTCCTCATTTCAGAAGAAAATGTGCTGTGCTGCTTTTATTTTTAACACCAATACCTCACTGTGCTTCCACAGGTAGGTAGTCGTCTCGGATTCGTTTTTAAAATACCTTGTCACTACTATTATGTCTTGCAACTCAAAAATGTGAAAGTAATTGAATGGAAGACAAAGGAGTCCACATTGCAAGTCTAAATTTGACTTTACTTTAAGTAAGGCATGTGCTTATGACGCAACTGAGTGAGGACGTAAGCCATTCATGTATTTTGTGCATATAACCCAGAATGAATTATGTAAACTATGAAGGATGTTTAATCAAACAATATGTTTACCATATTGCTAAGTATTACTGAAATATTAACTACACAACAGGTAGGTTACCAAAATTATGCACAATACTCCAAATTAGGTCTCACCAATGTCATATACTGTACAACTTCAACATAACACCTCAACTCCTGTACTCAATACTTTGATTTATGATGGCCAATTTTCGAGAAGCTTTCTTTATGATCCTACTTTCAAGGAATTATGGATCTGTATTTCCAAATCTCTCTATTCTATCATATTCCTCAGTGCCCTACTGCTCAATGTGTAAACACAACACCTCACAGTTGGCTGTATTAAATTTCATCTGCCATTTTTCAACCCACTTTTCCAACAGGTCCAGATCTTTCCTACTGTATGCATTGATAGCCTTCATCGCTGTCCACTACTCTCCTAATCTTGGTGTTGTCCACAAAGTCGTTGATCCAGTTTACAACATTAATGCATGGGTTTTCTTCGCATGTCTGGTTTCCTCTCACAGTCCAAAGACATACTGGTTAGTAGGTTAATTGGTCAATGTAAATTGTCCCATGATTAAGCGAAGGTTAAACCAGGGGTTGCTGGGTGGCGGGATTTGAGGGGCCAGATGTGCATATTCTGTGCTGTATCTTAAATAAGATAATCCAGATCATTGATATTGACAAGAAATAATAATGGTCACAGCACTGATTCCCACAGAACACCAGTAGTCACAGACCTCCAGTCACAGAGGCAACCACCTACCACCACTCTCTGACTTTTTCTGCGAAGAGAATGTCTAATCCAATTCACTACCTCATCTTGAATGCCAAGCAACTGAAGCTTCTTGACCAATCTCCCTTGACGGACCTTGTTGAACATCCACTGCCTTGCCTTCATCACCTTTCCTTGAAAAAACTATAAGTTTGGTTAGACACAACTTACAATGCACAAAGCCATGCTGGCTATCCCTGATCAGTCCCTGTCTATCCAAATACATATATATCTGGTCCATCAGAATTGTTCCAATAATTTACTGGCTAATGATGTTAGGCTCACCTAGCCTATGATCTCCTAGCTTAGTCTTGGAGTTTTTCTTAAACAATAGAACAATATTAGTTATTCTCCAATCCTCCATCACCTCGCCTGTGGTTAAGGACATTTTCAATAGCTCTAATAGTGGCCCTGTAATATGTGCACTAGTCTCCCACAAGATCCAAGGGAACACCTTGTCAGGCCCTGAAAATTTATTCACCATAATTTGCCTCAAGACAGCAAACACCTCATCCACTGTAATCTCTATATGGCTCATGACTTCACTGCTGCTTTGTTTCATTTCTATAGACTCTGTGTGCATCTTCCGAGTAAATACAGATGCAACAAAAATCTTTTCAGGTCCTGCACATCTCTTTCAGCTCCATGCATGCAGCAGGTGACCACTCTCATCTTCCTGAGGACCAATTTTGTCCCTTGCTATTCTTTTACTCTTAATACATCTGTAGAAACCCTTTGGATTCTCCTTCACTTTGTCTGTTAGGGCAACCTTGTGCCTTCTTTCAGCCCTCTTGATTTACTTCTTAATTGGTTTCTTGTATTTCATATAGTCAAGTACCTCATTTTCTCCCTCCTGCCTATACCTGCTCTGCACCTCCTTCTTCTTCTTAACTTTGTCCTCAATATCTCTCAAAAACCAAGTTTCCCTAAACCTGTTATCCTTGTCTTTTATTCTGACAGGAACATACAAACTATTTACTCACAAAATTTCACTTTTGAATGCCTCTAACTCAAATTAACAAGTGCACATATGTCAGAAAACAACCTGTTCCAATCCACACATGCCAGATCCTTTCTGATACCATCAAAATTGGCTTTTCTCCACTTTAGAATCTCAACCTGAGAACCAGCTCTTTTCTTCTCCATAATTATCTTGAAACTAATGGCATTATGATCACTAGATGCAAGGCATTCCCCTACACAAAGCTTTGTCACCTGCCCTGCCCCGCCCCATTCCCTAATAGGAGATCTTGTACTGCACTCTCTCTATTTTGCCCATCTATCTACTGAATAAGGAAACTTTCCTGCCCACATTTGACGATCTCTATCTCATCCAGCCCTTTTACATCCACTTTCCAGTCAATATGTGGAAAGTTAAAATCACCTACTGTACATTGGAGGCTCCGTACAAGGCTGTGATTCAACCAGTCAAAGTACTCTCTGTTATACGTTAAAAGAAATTTGTAAGAATCTTTGATGTCATACCAAATCTCCACAAACTCCTAACAAAGTAGAGCTACTGGCAAGCCTTCTCATCATTGTAATGATGTGCTAGCCAGGATAGATCCTGTAAAATGTTAATGCCCAGGAATCTGAAGGTGCTGACCGTTTCCACCACTGACACCTCAATGAGCTCTGGCTTGTGTTCTCCTGACTTCCCCTTCTTGAACAACATACTCAGTTCCTTGCTGATTTTAAACGCAAGATCTTTGTTGCAATACCACTCAACCAGCCAATCTATTTATCTTCTGTAAGCCTCCTCATCACCAAGTGAGATTCTGTCAACAAGAATGGTGTCATTGACCAAAGTATAGATGGGCTTAATCACAGAGTCATGAGTGCAGAGAAAGTAGAGCAGTAGGCTAAGAATGCATCCTTGAAGTGTGCTTCTGTTGGTAGTCAGAGAGAAGGAGATGTTATTACCAATCCACACTGATTGTGGTCTCCTAAATGGAGGGTGAGGAGAAGGAAATACATAGGCCCAAGTTATTTGAAGCTTAGTTATTAATAGTAAGGGAAAGATGGTGTTGAATGCAAAGCTGTAATCATTAAACAGCAGTCTTGCTGTGGCCTAGGTGTTCCAAAGGAGAGTGGAGAGCCAGTGAGATTATGTCCTTCTGTTGCAACAGTAGGAAAATTGTAACAGGCCAATATCCTTGCTCAGGCAAAAGTTCAAAGTAAATTTATTATCATAGTGCCTATATGTCACCACTTACAACCATGACATTCATTTTTTGAGGGCATTAACAGTTAGTAGAAGGTAACAAAACAAATACAAGAAACAGAAACAAATGTAAATAAGCAATAAACATCAAGAACATGAGATGAAGAGTTTTTGAAAATAAATCCATAGGTAGTGGGAACGGTTCAGTGTTGGTGTGAGTGAAGTTATCCCCTCCAGTTTAAGAATTTAATTGCTGAGGGATAATAACTGTTCCTGAACCAGGTGATGTGGATTCTGAGGCTCCTGCACCTCTTTTCTGAAAGTAGCAGTGAGAAGACAACATGACCTGAATGGTAGTCGTCTTTGATAATGGATGCTGCTTTCCTGCAACAGTACACAGTGTAGACGTGCTCAATGATGGGGAGTGCTTTATCCATGACGAATAGGGCTATACCCCTACCTTTTGTAGGCTTTTCCATTCAAGGCCATTGGTGCTTCCAGACCAAACTGCGAAGCCATCAGTCAATATATTCTCTACTGCACATCTATAAAGTTTGTCAAAGTTATAGATGACTTGTTTTTGGTGGGTTCTTTGTTTCATGGCTGCCTGTTAGGAGACAAATCTCAAGGTTGCATAAGCTATACATGCTTTGAAAGTAAATGTCCTTCGACCTGATTTTGATTTGTTGAGTCGTATGTGGTGGGAATAAAGGAAGCCTTTTCTGGTTGGCTGCCAGTGACTAGTGATATTCCACTGGGGTCTGCGCTGCGACCGATTCTTTTCTCATTATATTTCCTTGATTTGGATGATGGAATTGATGGCTTTGTTGCAAATTTTGCAGATGATATGAAGATAGGTGGATGGGTAGGTGGTCTTGAGGAAGTAGCGTAGTACTTAGATTAGCAGAATGGGCAAAGAAATGGCAGATAGAATACAGTTTCAGAAAGCGTATGGTCATGCACTTTGGTAGAGGAAATGAAAGAGTTGAAAATTTTCCAAATGGAGAGAAAATACAAAAAACTATGATGCAAAGAGACTCGGGAGTCCTTGTGTAGGGTTCCCTAAAGGTTAATTTGCAAGTTGAATCTGTGGTGAGGAAGGCAAATGCAATGTTAGCATTCATTTCAATAAGACTAGAATATAGAAGCAAGGATGTAATGTTGAAACTTTATAAAGCACTGATGAGGCCTCACTTGAAGTACTGTGAGCAGTTTTGGGACCCTTATCTTAGAAAGAATGTGCTTAATCTGGAGAGGTTTCAAAGGAGGTTCACAAAAATGATTCTGAGATTGAATGGTTTGTCATTTGAAGAATGTTTGATGATTCTAGGCCTGTAACTCACTAGAATTCATAAGAATGGGGGGTGACATTGAAATCTATGAAATATTGAAAGGCCTTGATAGAGTGGGTGTAGAGAAGATGGGAGAGTCTAAGACCAGAGGACACAGCCTCAGAGCAGTGAGCCATCCTTTTATTATGGAGATGAAGAGGAATTTCTTTAGCCAAAGAGTGGTGAATCTGTGGAATTATTTGCCACATGCAGCTGTGGAGGCCAGGTCTTTATGTATATTTAGGAGGTTGATAGATTCTTGATTGGTTGGGGCATGAAGTGATATGGAGAGAAGGTTAGAAGATTGGGACTGAGAGGAAAATTGGATCAGCCACAATGAAATGGCAGAGCAGACTTGATGGACCAAATGGACTAATTCTGCACCTATATCTTAGGGTCTTTAAATGTCAAGGTTCCCTGCCACAATAAGGTTTTGCCACCCTCTTTCTGTCCTGCCATTTCTGAGATTTTCATTTCAAAGTTATATCTATTTGCATGGTTTCCTGGAAAGATGTTACAATACTGAGCTCTCTGCCTGATAGTACTTCATAACCTTGAATTCCCCAACTGCTACCTTTAAAATCAGTGTTTCTCACAACCGGCTATTAATCTTGTGCCTGGCTCTGACCCTTCACTTAAGCCTTGGTACTGGTCGATCTGGGCCCTGGTGGAGGACTTTGTCAAATGGTGCAAGCTGAATCATCAACAGCTCAACATTAGTAAGACAAAAGAGATGGTGATGGACTTTGGGAAGACTGAGCCTGCTATGCTCCTTGTAACTATTGATGGTGAGGACATGGATGTGGTGAGAAATTACGAGTACCTGGGAGTGCACCTGGATGACAGAATTGAGTGGAGCACCAACACAAGATGCTGTGTACAAGAAAGGCCAGAGTCACCTCTACTTCTTGGGGAGATTGAGGTCCTTTGGAGTATGCAGGTCTCTCCTTCAAGTATTCTACCAGTCTGTTGTTGCCAGTACAATATTCTATATGGTGGTGTGCTGGGGCAATGACATCAACATGGGTGATGCCAACAGGTTCAATAAACTGATTAGAAAGACTGGCTCTGTTATAGGAGTCAAACTGGACACAAGGGAGGCTGTGGTAGAACAAAGGACCTAACGGAAAATCCTGGCAATTCAGACACATTTCTCACTCTATACATGCCATCTTGGCTTAACAGAGGATCACTTTTAGTAATACACTAAGACAACTGTGTTGCTCCAAAGAGTGCTATATGAGGTTATTCTTACCCTCGGCCATTAAGCTCTATAATGAGTCAATCTATAGCCGGGGACTGTGGAAGTGTTGTTAGACTGTTAGACTGTTTGAGGTAACTTATATTTTATTCTTTCTACTTCTCTTCTCATGTTTATATCTGTTCACTTGTAATGCTACTGTGACACTGTAATTTCCTTTGGGATCAATAAAGTAGCTATCTATAAAATAATAAAGAAATTGTAAGTTTTCAGAGCACATTTAAAGAATTAAAGCTTCAGTGATTTAAAAAAAAGGCATGTTTCAGTCAATGGTCATAAATTCATTTAAGATGGTGCACTGCTTTCAGAAGTCTAATGAAAAATGATAATTCGGGCCAGTTTTTAAAATGCGTTGATGCTTATGGGTTTGAATCAAGGGCAGTATGGGAGCATAGTGGTTAGCACAATCACTTTACAGTGCCAATGATCACTAAATAGGGTACAATTCCTGCTGCTATCTGTAAGGAATTTGTATATTCTCTATGTAACTGTGTGTGTTTCTTCCGGGTGCTGCTGTTTTTCTCAAGTTTTCTCCAATATTCAAAAGGTGTACAGGTTAGAGTTAGTAAGAAGTGAGCATACTGTGGTGGCATTGGAAATGTGACGACACTTGTGGGCTATCCCAGCAAATCCTCACTGATTTCATTTGACTCAAACAATACATTTTTCTGTATGTTTCGATGTTTTGATGTACATGTGACAAGCAAATCTAATTTAAAAACGCAAACAACAGGAATTCTGCAGATGCTGGAAATTCAAGCAACACACATAAAAGTTGTTGGTGCAGATGCTGGAAATTCAAGCAACACACATAAAAGTTGCTGGTGCAGATGCTGGAAATTCAAGCAACACACATAAAAGTTGCTGGTGCAGATGCTGGAAATTCAAGCCTGCTGCGTTCACCAGCAACTTTTATGTAAGCAAATCTAATTCTTATTTTTTTAAATCTCCTGCCTTAGTCCACTTCAGTAAATTGCCATGCACCGCACCCAGTGTCCTCCTCCAGTCTGACTCTCCTGCACATCCTTGTCATTCACAGCATTTCGTACTTCTGAAAAACATTAATGTCTCCCTCACAGTGTATCCCAAACACTGCCTCTCCTCTGCATCCTGAAACCCATAACCGCTAATTATAACTTGTTCCTGAGAAAATTCTTATTGCCATCTGTGCTATTGAAGATTTTCCTCAAAATTTATTGTTAGTATCCCAACACTCAGTAAAAAAAAATCCTTTGAAATGCATTTGCATTGCTTTTCAGTTTTCATATATGGATTGGACAATTACCTTGCATCACTTTGCCATTCTCTTTGTACTATTTCCGTATCTCACAAATAATCTACTGGTATCAATTACCTCAATGATACTATAATCATACTGTAGCGGTGTGCTACACACAGTGCTAGAATAACCACACGGAGTCGGTGAGTTAGAGTTGCGATGAAAGAGATTTATACAAACTTCGCGGCCCGCTTTAAATCCTTCCTGTTCCCGCCCTCCCTGGGCGGGATTGCTGTGGAGAATGCATATTCCCAGACCCTTTCTGCGCGCGGGATTTTCCCCTGCTGGTGAAGATGGCCTGGCGCCCTTTTTGGGGCCGGCCCTCTGCCTGCGCGCGCTGTTGTGAGCCGATTCGTGTGTGCCAGAAAGTGGGTCGCCACATAACCCCCCCCCCCAGAACCGGCGATACCTCCCCCAATGTCCACAGTCTGGATCGGCCTCTGTTTGGGAGGTCTGCCCCTGCGCCGCGGTGCCTGAGCCTGGACCGGTCGCGCCAAGTCCAGATGGGCCGGTTTGAGTCGGTCCACAGTGAAAACCTCCTCTCTCCCCCCAATGTCCAGCACGAACGTGGACCCGTAGTTCCTGATCACCTTAAACGGTCCCTCGTAGGGCCGCTGTAGCGGTGCCCGGTGTCCGCCCCATCGTACAAAACGAAACTTACAGTTCTACAGGTCTTTGGGGTCGCAGGTCTGGCTCTGTCCGTGCTGTGAAGTGGGGATGGGGGCCAGGTTACCGAGCCTCTCACGTAGTCTGTCCAGGACTGCTGCAGGTTCTTCCTCTTGCCCCCTTGGGGCTGGTATGAACTCTCCTGGGACGACCAAGGGCGTGCCGTACACCAACTCGGCCGACGAGGTGTGTAGATCCTCCTTGGGCGCCGTGTGGATTCCGAGCAGGACCCAGGGAAGTTCGTCCACCTAGTTAGGCCCCTCCAGGCGGGCCATGAGAGCCGATTTCAGGTGACGGTGGAAGTGCTCCACTAGTCCGTTCGACTGTGGGTGGTAGGCAGTTGTGTGGTGTAGCTGTGTTCCTAAAAGGCTGGCCATAGCCAACCACAGGCTGGAGGTGAACTGGGCGCCCCCGTCGGAGGTAATGTGGGCCAGTACCACAAAGCGTGCTACCCAGGTTGCGATCAGTGCTCGGGCACAGGATTCGGAGGTGGTGTCAGTGAGCGGGACTGCCTCTGGCCATCTGGTGAACCGGTCTATCATAGTTAGGAGGTACCGCGCTCCTCGCGAGACTGGGAGGGGCCCCACGATATCCACATGGATGTGGTCGAACCTCCAGCGGGTGGATTCGAACCGCTGCGGCGGAGCCTTGGTGTGCCGCTGCACCTTGGCCGTTTGGCACTGCGTGCACGTTTTGGCCCATTCACTGACCTGCTTACGAAGTCCATGCCACATGAACCTGTTGGCGACCAGCCGGACGGTTGTCCTGATGGAGGGGTGCGCTAAGTTGTGAATGGACTCGAAAACCCGCCGGCACCAGGCTGCTGGGACGACGGGGCGGGGTTGGCCGGTAGCTACGTCACATAGTAGGGTCCTCTCACCTGGGCCTACGGGGAAGTCTTGAAGCTGTAAACCGGAGACTGCAGTCCTGTAACTGGGCATCTCAGCGTCTGCCTGCTGTGCCTCTGCCAGCGCTGCATGGTCCACCCGCTGGGACAGGGCCTGTATGGTAGGTCTGGAAAGTGCGTCCGCCACGACGTTGTTCTTTCCAGAGAGATGCCGGATGTCCGTCATGTACTCGGAGATGTAGGACAGATGTCACTGCTGGCGGGATGACCAGGGGTCGGACACCTTCGTGAACGCAAAGGTAAGCGGTTTGTGGTCTGTGAACACGGTGAAGGGCCTACCTTCTAAGAAGTACCTGAAATGCCGGATTGCCAGGTATAGTGCCAATAGCTCCGGGTCGAAAGCACTGTATTTGAGTTCGGGTGGTCGTAGGTGTTTGCTGAAGAACGCCAGGGGTTGCCAGCGACCCTCAATGAGTTGTTCCAGCACTCCACCGACCACTGTGTTGGATGCATCCACCGTGAGGGCAGTAGGAACGTCCGTTCTGGGGTGCACTAGCATCACGGCGTTTGCTAAGGCTTCTTTGGTTTTAACGAAAGTGGTTGCGGCCTTTTCGTCCCAGGTAATGTCCTTGCATCAGGGTGAACAGGGGGGCGCATGGTTCGGGCTGCTGAGGGGAGGAAACGGTGGTAAAAATTCACCATACCCACGAATTCCTGCAAGCCTTTGATTGTGTTGGGTCGGGGGAAGTGGCGGACCGCGTCTACCTTGGCGGGAAGCGGGGTTGCCCCGTCTTTAGTAATCCTGTGGCCCAGGAAGTCGATGGTGTCAAGTCTGAACTGGCATTTGGCTGGATTGATTGTAAGGCCAAATTCGCTCAGGCGGGAGTAGAGCTGGCGGAGGTGGGACAGATGCTCCTGCCGACTACTGCTGGCTATGAGGATGTCGTCCAAATAGATGAATGCAAAGTCCAGGTCGCGTCCCACTGTGTCCATTAGCCGCTGGAAAGTCTGTGCGGCATTCTTTAGACCAAACGGCATTCGGAGGAATTCGAAAAGTCTGAACGAGGTGATAAGTGCTGTTTTGGGGATGTCGTCCGGAGGTACAGGGATTTGATGGTATCCCTGGACGAAGTCTACCTTGGAAAAGATCCTTGCGCCATGTAGGTTTGCTGCGAAGTCTTGAATGTGCGGCACAGGGTAGCGGTCTGGCGTTGTAGCCTCGTTCAGTCTGCGGTAGTCACCGCATGGCCTCCAGCCCCCCCGTTGTCTTGGGCACCATGTGAAGGGGGAAGGCCCATGGGCTGTCGGACCGTCGTATGATCCCTAACTCCTCCATCTTCTTGAACTCGTCCTTCGCCAGTCGGAGCTTGTCCGGGGGATGCCTTCGAGCACGGGCATGGAGGGGTGGTCCCTGGGTCGGGATGTGGTGCCGTGCTCCGTGTCTGGGCATGGCTGCCGTGAACTGCAGTGTCAGTACTGATGGGAAATCCGCCAGGACCGTGGTGAATTCATCGTCGGACAGCGTGATAGAGTCCAGGTGTGGGGCTGGCAACTGTGTTTCACCCAGGGAGAACGTTTGAAAAGTCTTGGCGTGGACTAATCGCTTCCCTTGCAGGTCGACCAGCAGGCTGTGGGCTCGTAGAAAATCTGCCCCCAGCAGTGGTTGGGCCACGGCGGCCAGTGTGAAGTCCCACGTGAACCGGCTGGAGCTGAACTGTAGCCGCACCGTGCGGGTGCCGTAGGTTCGTATTGTGCTGCCATTTGCGGCCCTCAGGATGGGTCCCGGTTCTCTGTTGTGGGTGTCGTAACTCGTTGGAGGTAAGACGCTGATCTCCGCTCCGGTGTCGACCAAAAAGCGGCGTCCCGACTGCTTGTCCCAGACGTACAGGAGGCTGACCTGATGGCCAGCTGCCGTAGCCGTCAGCGGTGGCTGGCCCTGGCGTTTCCCGGGAATTTGCAGGGTGGTCTGCAGCGGCGGGCCTCTGTGCCCCACCACTGGTGGTAGAAACACCATTGTTCGTTGGGCTCCTCACTCCCGTCGCCGGGTTTTGTAGGCTCTGCTGCCGGGCCTGGTCTGGTCTGTCGTTGGGCACGCGGCTTGGTGATATGCGCGACGGATGCTCCTCTCTCTTTCCTGGCATTCCACAGCACATCTGCTCGGGCCGCCACCTCCCGGGGGTTGCTGAAATCTGCGTCGGAAAGCAGCAGGCATATGTCCTCGGGCAGTTGCTCTAGGAACGCCTGCTCAAACATGAGGCAGGGTTTGTGTCCTTCAGCCAGGGCCAGCATCTCGTTCATTAATGCTGACGGCGGCCTGTCTCCCAAACCATCCAGGTGCATTAAGCGGCGTGCTCGTTCGCGCCGTGAGAGTCCGAAAGTCCTTATGAGCAGGGCTTTGAATGCTGTGTATTTGCTGTCCTCCGGGGGCGACTGTATAAACTCCTCAACTTGTGCAGCAGTCTCCTGGTCGAGGGAGCTCAGCACGTAGTAGTAGCGAGTGGACTCCGAGGTTATCTGTCGAATGTGGAATTGTGCTTCTGCTTGTTCGAACCATAATTAGGGTCGCAGCGTCCAGAAGCTTGGCAGTTTTAACGAAACTGCGTGAACAGATGCAGCGTCGGTTATCTCTGGTCCAAATATCGTTTGGGCCGTCGGGGTCACCAATTGTAGTGGTGTGCTACACACAGCACTAGAATAACCACACAGAGTCGGTGAGTTAGAGTTGCGGTGAAAGAGATTTATTCAAACTTCGCGGCCTGCTTTAAAGCCTTCCCGTTCCCGCCCTCCCTGGGCAGGATTGCTGTGGGGAATGCATATTCCCAGACCCTTTCTGCGCGCGGGATTTTCCCCCTGCTGGTGAAGATGGCCTGGCGCCCTTTTTGGGGCCGGCCCTTTGCCTGCGCACGCTGTTGTGAGCCGGTTCGTGTGTGCCAGAAAGTGGGTCGCCACAATACTTCCAATTTACTTTAGCCCTGTTGCATTTTCCTCACTATTTCCTGAGTAACTTTGATTTTTAAAGCAGTTACATATAATGTGGAAGGGATTTACACAACAGGATGGTGGCAGAGCTGAGAAACAGTAATTATGAACAGACGTTCACAATATTGGGACCATATTCATTGGAGCAGAGAAAACTTAGAGGAGATTTAACAAAGTTTTCAAAATTATGAAGGGATTTCATAGAGTGAGCAAGGAAAGGCTGTCTCCCCTGGTTGGAGACCATTAATTTAAGGATTGTCTCCAAGAGGGTGAAAAAAGAAGATAGCAGAAATTGCTTCATGCAGAGGGTTGTTGGAGCATGGATGGATTTGCTTCAGGAAATAGCTCAAGCAGAAACTAATGCATCTTTTAAGAGAAAATTAGATAAATATTTATAGCAGAGAAAAATACAGAGAGCCGATCAGTGAGATTAGTTTTGGATATGCCTAACAAAATCTTGAAATAGACAAAGTGGACTAAGTGGTGAAAACTAATGATTCTATTTTAGAAGGCACATAAGGAAGGCGTGATTGTGCCTGGGGAACCATGTAACATTGACCCTTTTCCAGACACCATGCTGTAAGGAATGATTTTGACTTCAATTTATTCCTCCGCTGCATACCCCTCCTGCTCATTGTTTCTACTGCCAGCTTTACAGTATCTCCCAAGGCCATCCACCTGCACCCAACCCCAGAAACCTTATTGGAGAGAAATCCACAGAATAGAAAGTGGACCAACTGAATTACTATTCATCATCTTTGTGACCTTAGTCGCATAATTTTGCACAAGATGATTGACTATATTTAAAGAGCATTTTCTACTTTATTGCAAACAATTCCAAATCAATATTCTGGGAAAGCTGTGAAGACAGTGTAGCTAATGATTATGGTGATGGAACATTATAATATATTACATGCTATTATTGCATTTGTAGCATATCAGAGCAATGATTCAGAGATTTAGAATAAAATATGCAAATGAAATAACAAATATTTGACTAAATATTTTTTAGAATATATCTCCAAGAAATATTGAAATTAGTCCTGTAGATTATGAAGTATTTTTAGAGAGTGGATTGAATGTTGGTATAATTCAATGTGCAGGATACCTGGGAGAGGAAACAGACCTCTTCAATCGCCCATTATCCATTATATGTAATGAATCTGGCTGCAGTCTTGAAAACTGATCAAGGAGCAACTGTGGATTACTTCCTAATAAAGTCAAATTGAAGTCTTGATTTGTATGTCACCAAAGTCTAGCAAGTTTCTACAGATGTTCAGTGGAGAACATTCTGGTTGGCTGCCTCACAGACTGGTATGGGGGCTCCAGTGCACAGGATCGAAAGAGGCTGCAGAGGAGAGTAGTTTCAGACAGTTCCATCATGGGCACAAGACAGCCCTCCATTGAGAACAACATTAAAAGGTGGCTTCTCATGAGGTGGCTTCCATCTTTAAGGACCACTTTCTGATTACCACCATTAAGGATGAGGCAAAGGAGCCTGAAGACCCACAATCAATGTTTTAGAAATGGCTTCTTCCCTCCACCAGCAGATTTCTGAAGGGTCCATGAACAGTACCTTGTAGTAACACTCATTGTAATGTTTTTGATGTCTTGCACTGTACTGCTCCCTCAAAATGAGGTTGCATTTTACCATAGTAGTTAGTATAATATTATTCGAGTGCCAGCAACCCGGGTTCAATTTTGCCGCTATTTGTAAGTTGTTCCCATGACCACGCAGGTGTCCTCCACATGCTCCAGTTTCCTCCTATAAAGAGTTAGCACATTCTCCGGTGAGCATGTACATTTTCTCCAGATGCTCCACTTCCCTCAGACATATGGGTTAGTAGTTTAATCGGTCACATGGGTGTAATTGGGAGGAGTGGGATCGTTGGGCCTGAAGTTACTGTGCAGTACCTCTAAATTTCTAAATAAAAAGAACAAATTTCATGATATATGTCAGTGATAATAGACTTGATCCTGATTCTGATTCTACTCAGCCACTATCCAGTACCAATAACCTGCCACTCCAGTAGATCAGGGAAAAATATTTAGGAAAGCCTGGTAACTGGGAGTTAATCTAGGACAGGTGAACCCTCAGTTGCTAAACCTTCATTTCAGGGCCTGGAAGAAGCCAGATACAATATTTAAAAGTAAAATCTTCTCCTCTCTCCTCTTCCTTCCAGGTTTAGCCGATGGAAAGTAAGCAGGGATCATTTCTGATTTAAATAGTGATCAGATCACATTGAATAATGGGTCCATTTTTCCCTATTATTCAGGGAGATGAGGATTTCACAGGCAGAGTAAGATTACAGTAGGCATCATCATTAGGTTGAATTTTAACTACTCACTGGCCTGGTTTCCATAGGTTTTGTCACTACCTGAAGGAATCACTGACATGGGAGCTAAGACTAAACCGGGTGGCATCATTACGCTCTTTCATTTGAATCCCATTCGCAAGTTGATGGATTTAAAACTATCACTTCATGTAATAATTCCATAGCAACCTCATCCTCATTCCTTATGGTTGTGGATTCATGGCTCAGAGCTGATCTAAATTCAGTACGGACTTGAAATTTCAGTCAGAAGACCACAAAGGTGAAGCATGTGGGAAATAAAAATGCCACTCAAGTATAATATAAGGCACCCGGCTGATTCTGAGGTCAAGATACATTGTTGGCACAGAATAGAGAGAGAATTGCCAGATTTAATTTACGTGATACATGACTCGTAAGTGCGACAAAGTAACTGCGGCAGAAGAAGGGAAAATAGCTCAATTTTTAGTACGACAGTCTTGATCACAATATTTTTAATCTGCTTGCTTTAAACTGCAGCAACACTGTCAGTGTTGGGTGATGCCATAAATGAGCAGAAAAAGACTCATACCAACAAACTAATATTTCAGATTCTAGCCACATTGCATGACAGAATGGAGGATTGTAGAAAGAATAATTATCCCAAGCCTTTGAAACCCGTGGACCAGGAATTGCAAAACAGTGCTCTATAGGTATTGTGTTGGACTTGTGTGAGGCCCTAGGTCAGTCATTTTCTATAATGTGTTAGGCCCAAACAGTTGTGTACATTAGAATAGATCTTACACAAGAAATCTCACACAGAACCTTTCCTCCATCATCTCTCCCAGTTGCATTTAGTGGTGATAATGGTCATGGTGAAGTGGCATTTGCACCAGACTTCAAGGCAAATGGCCCTGGGCTCAAATCCGTCTGGTTCCTTGCACGCTTTCCAGATGTGCTGGGTTGAGCGTTAAGCTAGCAACTCAGCCTTGTAAAAACACAGACAAATGCTAAAGAAAGTTATGTTATTGATCCCAATGGAAATTACACTGTCACGGTAGCATTACAAGTGCACAGATGTAAATATTCGAAGAGAAGCAAGAAAGAATAAAAAATAAGTTACCTCAAACAATCTAACAGGAGGGGTGATCACTTCTCCGACTATAGGTTGACTCATTATCGAGCCCAATGGCCGAGGGTAAGAATGACCTCATATAGCGCTCTTTGGACCAGCACAGTTGTCTTAGTCTGTTACTAAAAGTGTTCTGCTGTACAGCCAAGGTGGCACACAGAGGGTGAGAAACATGTCCAGAATTGCCAGGGTTTTCCATAGGGTCCTTTGTTCTACTCCAGCCTCCAGTATGTGTCCAATTTGACTCCAATAACAGAGCCAGCCTTTCTAATCAGTTTATTGAGCCTGGTGATATTGTACACTACTGTCTCAAAGCAAGAGTAGGCCAACTGATAGTGTAAATGATGGTGAGGCCATTAATAACAAGAAGGATAAAATGAGGACCTTAATGGTACAGCTTTCAGTAGAAGCTGATGGATAAAGATTCCTAGAGTAATATAGCATAGAAACAGGTCGTTTGACCCAATTTGTCCACTCTGAACACAGTGTCCACCAAGCTATTCCCATATGCTTGTGCTTGCCTCATAATCCTCTGAGCTCTTCCTATCTATGTACTTATCCCAATGCTAGTTAAATATCATTATTATTATTATTATTATTATTATTGTTGCTATTATTATTATTGTTGTTGTTGTTGTTGTTATTATTATTATTATTCCATATACTACCCTCTACATGAAATTGTCTCTTAGGACACTTTTCAACCTTTCATCTCTCACATTAAACCTATTGTCACTTCTTTGTAGTTCTCATTTTGTGCATATATATCAATGAAATGGCTGGTGAACTGAGGGGTCTGCCAGAAAGTCTGCATTCAGTGTCAAAGGCCAGGTAGGAGTCAGCAATAATATTGCAAAGAAGTTTTGGAAGAGCTTGGAGCCATGGATAAGAAGAATCAATCACTTCATTAGCAGCATATGTAGTAGGAATTGATGACCATCTCCAAGTTTCCAATAACTTAGTGGGAGCAGGGCTTATGCTTTGCAGTTTTTAAAAATCTCAGAACTTGAGGTGTTGAGTTCAGAGGTGGAGTGAAGTAATGATGGTGCTAAATGGCGACTACTTTGCTTCCTTCTTCAGAAATAGCTCTATTTCCATCTTTAATATTTTTATCTTTCCCTTTCAGGGTTCTTTTGAAGACCCTAACCTGGAGTTATAGGCTGACTACGGTTCTTTGCGGGAATGGAACCCGCTCTCGGGGTTTCATGACCGGCTGTTGTTCAGCATGTCAAGGGCTCGGCCTAAGAGTCCAGCTCAGATTTGGAAGCCTAGGACCTCGAGGCTCTGGAGACGGGTGGATCAAGGGTCAGTGTCACGGCAGGAGACCCATGTGTCGTCAGGGGAATCGGAATATCTACAGCTGTGTGACCAGATCTTTGGACACAGAGCTCGAAAACAGTGATATACGGACTTTTAACATTGTAAACCAGTGATTTGTTTGTTATGTCTCCCTGCTTGCTGTGAAAATGGAGAAGCTCTTTCTCCCTTATTAGAGAGAGAGAGAACCTGTGGTATGTCAAGTACTGGGTGAAACATGGTCTTTTGGGTAACTGCAAGTCTGTGTCTTTGCTGTTGCTTTGCTCATGCTTGAGTGCTTGCTGGTGGGTGCCGATGCTTTTTTTTGCTAGTGGGGAGAGGGGGGATTGTTGCTTGCTGTAACTTACAAGCGAGAGGGAGGGGAGTTGGGGGGGACTTTGGGGTTCTAACATTTAACTGTCAGTCATTCTTTGGGGCACTCCTATGTTTTCATGGATGGTTGCGAAGAAAAAGCATTTCAGGATGTGTATTGTATACATTTCTCTGACATTAAATTATACCTTTGAAACCTTTGAATAGGAATGGCCATGAGGATTCCAAATGGGAATCAGTCCTATAAATATACATTTGCAAATTATAGCAAGACATGTGTGTTCCATCCCTCAAGGTAATCTGAGTTATTGGTATCAATCACAGTTCTGTAGGGAAGTTGTTTTACTTGCCAATATTTGTCATCTTTTCAAATCAAAATCAAATTCAAATTCAAGTTTAGTTATCATTCAACCGTACATGAATACAGCCAAATGAAACAGCATTTGTCTGGGGTCCAGGTGTAAGACATACACAGCACATCAATCAAATTAGTGAGAAAAAAACAAAGTCACCCATGGGAGAGGCCAGTCCCTAACTGAGCACCAAGGCCACGTGACACCACCTCCAGCATCTTCCCTCCTGGACTGCAGCAGTAGGCAAGCCCATGGCTTGAGGCCTAGTCCTCGCTACAACCAAGACCACACAGCTTCAGCGTCACCAACAAGTGAAAAAGGCCCTTTTGCAAAATTCCTGCTTTGAGCTGAAGTTTAAATTGCAGAACAAAAAAAAAGGATGATTTGGCTGTCGTCTCTGAGCTTCATAGATTTGGGCAGGACAGGAATAGTCCCTTCATGCCCCATGCTGACTTTTTTGCCCATCAACACTTATTCCATTTGCCCATATCCTTCCATATATGGCTTATTTAAATAAATATCAAAATTATTCTTAAATAAAGTCATTAATCTGGTTCCACCACCTTCTTTGGCAGTGAGATTTCATCTGCTGTAGACCTGATGCTGTAATCATCAGCCATGTTATCCTCATTTGCCACGAATTTATAAAAAAGGAGGGAGAGAGAAACCGGGGAATTATAGACCGGTTAGCCTAACGTCGGTGGTGGGGAAACTGCTGGAGTCAGTTATCAAGGATGTGATAACAGCACATTTGGAAAGCGGTGAAATGATCGGACAAAGTCAGCATGGATTTGTGAAAGGAAAATCATGTCTGACGAATCTCATAGAATTTTTTGAAGATGTAACTAGTAGAGTGGATAGGGGAGAACCAGTGGATGTGGTATATTTGGATTTTCAAAAGGCTTTTGACAAGGTCCCACACAGGAGATTAGTGTGCAAACTTAAAGCACACGGTATTGGGGGTAAGGTATTGGTGTGGGTGGAGAATTGGTTAGCAGACAGGATGCAAAGAGTGGGAATAAACGGGACCTTTTCAGAATGGCAGGCGGTGACTAGTGGGGTACCGCAAGGCTCAGTGCTGGGACCCCAGTTGTTTACAATATATATTAATGACTTGGATGAGGGAATTGAATGCAGCGTCTCCAAGTTTGCGGATGACACGAAGCTGGGTGGCAGTATTAGCTGTGAGGAGGATGCTAAGAGGATGCAGGGTGACTTGGATAGGTTGGGTGAGTGGGCAAATTCATGGCAGATGCAATTTAATGTGGATAAATGTGAAGTTATCCACTTTGGTGGCAAAAATAGGAAAACAGATTATTATCTGAATGGTGGCCGATTAGGAAAAGGGGAGGTGCAACGAGACCTGGGTGTCATTATACACCAGTCATTGAAAGTGGGCATGCAGGTACAGCAGGCAGTGAAAAAGGCGAATGGTATGCTGGCATTTATAGCGAGAGGATTCGAGTACAGGAGCAGGGAGGTACTACTGCAGTTGTACAAGGCCTTGGTGAGACCACACCTGGAGTATTGTGTGCAGTTTTGGTCCCCTAATCTGAGGAAAGACATCCTTGCCATAGAGGGAGTACAAAGAAGGTTCACCAGATTGATTCCTGGGATGGCAGGACTTTCATATGAAGAAAGACTGGATGAACTGGGCTTGTACTCGTTGGAATTTAGAAGATTGAGGGGGGATCTGATTGAAACGTATAAAATCCTAAAGGGATTGGACAGGCTAGATGCAGGAAGATTGTTCCCGATGTTGGGGAAGTCCAGAACGAGGGGCCACAGTTTGAGGATAGAGGGGAAGCCTTTTAGGACCGAGATTAGGAAAAACTTCTTCACACAGAGAGTGGTGAATCTGTGGAATTCTTTGCCACAGGAAACAGTTGAGGCCAGTTCATTGGCTATATCTAAGAGGGAGTTAGATATGGCCCTTGTGGCTACGGGGGTCAGGGGGTATGGAGAGACGGCTGGGGTGGGGTTCTGAGTTGGATGATCAGCCATGATCATAATAAATGGCGGTGCAGGCTCGAAGGGCCGAATGGCCTACTCCTGCACCTATTTTCTATGTTTCTATGTTTTTATGTAAGTTTTTAACATAATTAGCATTAATTCAACCTTAGAACTACAAAATTTTATGAAAGAATAATCAAAAGACTATGAAGGGAATCAAATCATTGCAAGACCTATAAAGGGTAAGTTCATCCAGGTGAAGACTAAATGTAATGATATCACTTTCGAGTATTAAAAATACCAATCAAAAATTTCTGCTGTCAATATGAAGAAAGTCATAGCCAATCCATGAAATATTGAGTAATACAAAGCACAATCAAACATCCATTATTTAGCCTAAACAAGCTACAATATATAGCAGGAATAAGAAATCAGATGTTAATCGCGGAAACTTAGTGGAAAATTTAATGCACTAGGGATTGCAATAAAAATAAATTATGGAGGATTAGATTGAAGAAAACAGTTGTCTTTATTCAATACTCTGATGGTTGGGTGTAGTATACTTCTTGTTTCTCAGCAAGGATTCTTTAATCTGTTTGGTTGAATAAATGTCCTGTTTCTCCACTCCTACAGAGGGCAGGTAGAGTAAACACTATCAAAAGCTCCCAAAATCCTAAGTTAACCACTGTCAGGTTTGCAGGCAAATATCTTTGACCAAAAAGTCTGTAACAATTCATATATTAAAAATTGATAAGATTTTATCCCATTTCATGAATTTATAGCTAAGAGTGGTGGGGATATCAGTTATTTAAAGTTTCATGGGTTGCAATAGCACTCTGCAAATACACATAGATACAGATGTGGGCAAATAATTTTATTTGTCAACAACAAGACGTTGATTAAAAAAAATGTATGCTCAAAAAAGAAGCATTTCTGGAAATCCAGAATAAAAAAATATGCAAGACATACTCAAACAGATTTTGGGAAGACACAAACAGAATTAGGGTTTCAGGTCAACAACCTGTTATACATGCAAATACTTGTAAGAAAAATTATAGAACATGATAATATTGAATTTATCCATAATTATCCAAGTGCCTATGGTATTACGAGAAAGATATAGCATGGTTAGAGCATTGTCTGATTGATATCAGGCAAAGAGTGGGAATAAAAGTAACCCTTCCTGGTTGGTTCCTGGCGACGAGTGGTGTTCCACAGGGACCACTTCTTTTTACATTATATGCCATTGGTTTTGTGCGACAAAATTGATGGCTTTCCAGCCAAGTTGATGGATTATATGAAGATAAGTGGAGGGGTAGGTCATTTTGAGGAAGCAAAGAGGCTACAGAAGGACTAGACGGATTAGAAGAATGGGCAAAGATGTGGCAGATGGAATACGGTGTTGGGAAGTGTAAGGTCATGCAATTTGGTAGAAGAAATAAAAGCATAGACTATTTTCTAAATGGGGAGAAAATTCAAAAATCTGAGGTTCAAAGATACCTGGGGCTCCTCGTGCAGGATTCCCTAAAGGTTAATTGGTAGGTTGAGTCAGTGGTGAGGAAGGTAAATGTGACGTTAGTATTCATTTGAGAGGAGAATGGAATATGAAAACAAAGATGTAATGTTGAGGCTTTATAAAGCACTGGTGAGGTCTCACTTAGAATATTGTGAGTAGGCTCCTTATCTAAGAAAGGATGTGCTGACTTTGGAAAGGGTTCAAAAGAGGTTTAAGAAAATTATTCCGGAATTGAAACGCCTATAGTATAAAGAGCATTTGGTGGCTCTGGGCCTGTATTTACTGGAATTCAGAAGAATGAAGGGTGACCTCATTGAAACCTATCAAATGTTGAAAGGCCTTGATTGAATGTATGTGGAGAGGATGTTTCCTATGTTGGAGGAGTCCAAGACCAGAGGACACAGCCTCAGAATAGAGTGACGTCCTTTGGGAACAGAGACGAGGAGGAATTTCTTTTGCCAGAGAATGGTGAATCTGTGGAATTCATTGCTACAGCAGTTGTGGAGGCCAAGTCATTGGGTATATTTAAGGTAGAGGTTGATAAATTATTGGTTAGTCTGGGCATGGAGGGATACAGGAAGAAGGTAGGAGACTGGGGCTGAGAGGGAAAATGGATCAGCCATGATGAAATGGCAGAGCAGTCTTGAAGGGCCAAATGGCCTAATTCTGCTCCTATATCTTATGATCTTATGGTCTAATAAATATCTACAGTATTGTGCGAAAGTCTTGGGCACATGTATATAGCTAGGCTGACTAAGAGTTTTTGCACAGTACTATATTTGTCAATGTGGAGCAAAAAGCAAGTTTGTAAATCTGGCAGGAACAAAGGATGCTGGGAATGCCAAGTACTGTGCACCACAGGAGGGGTGTGGGTCAGGTAGCAGAGGGGAGTGCCAGGGATGGGGGGGGGGAGGTGGGGAGGGGGGTGGCACGGATGCAGACACATCCAGCTCTGAGACACCAGGTACGATCATCTGATTCCAAACAATTGGTTTGGAATTATACAATTAATCTTACTCCCTCCCCTTTCCCTTCCCATCCCTGATTCCTCTCTCCCACTCTCAATCCATAATGGAGACCCATATCAGAATCAGGTTTATCATGACTCATATATGTCATGAAATTTGTTTTTTTTTTGTGGTAGCAGTACAGTGCAATACATAAAATTACTACAGTACTATGCAAAATTCTTAGGCACCCTAGCTATATCCATGTGCCTAAGACTGTTGCATAGGACTGTTTTTCATAATATGCTGTTCTCATTTTGACAGAAAATAACTTGTTTTACATTTTTGCTTTTCACAGACTGCTAACCTTCTGATCTCTGTCATATTAAACGAGACAGATCTTGAGCAGAACTGTTAGTTGTATCTTTTTAACACATTTCTCTCTCTGGCATATTTCTCAACTCTGTTACTATATTATGCCATATATTTTCAGGAAAGACTAAGGTCAGTCAAGCACTCAAACTTTAATAAGATAAATCACCTACACCGCTGTCCTCAGCAAGAGGAATTGCTTTCCTCGCTCTTTCAGATTTGGAAATCATAGATTTGTGAAAAACAGATTCCTGGCTGCGAAACATCAGCTCCAAGATCAAAATAGAGTGCTACATGGTTCCTGTTGCCTGTAATTGCTTGTGCAAGGAAGGAACAGACAGGGTCTAAAGCAAAATTTATTTTGTCTGTTCTTTAAATAGATAGTAACCTTATTAAGACCCTAAACATTCCTAAGGTCAGAATTTATCATGTGGTATTCATGAACAAAGGAGGAGGTGACTTACTTCAGTATAAAATGGAGCTTCCCATAAAATTTACCAGATCATTTCTCCCTGAATCTGAAGTATCATTGCAAAGTTAATTAATTCTAATGTTTAAACATCACATAATCTGATCATAAATTTGAATTACTAGTCCATAAACATAATAGTAGTGTTCTGCTGATTCATAAAGGAGCAGGAAAGATACTAAACAAGCTTGCAGGATGTTACAACATTCCAAACTACTTGGCTTCTGGGAAAGCCAAGGTAATGACAATGCCTGATTGCCACAAAAATTCACTGTCCCAGTCAGGATGATGACACCTGTGCTCCCAATGTTGGCGTTTCATTGGTATCCTTCCTGTTGAATTTCAATCAGCAAACCTAATTGCTTCAAGCTGCATCAAGAGCTGCCAGGCTATATTTAAGTGAAAAAAAAGAAGACATGTTAAAATAACTGTTGTGTAAAGTAGAGCATCAGAACAAGTACAACTGAGATGGAGCAACTGAGAGAAGGGAACCGCAGTCCTTCCGGTAAGCAGGATGAGCAGAGGAGTAGCAGAGGTAGCTGTGGAGGCTAGTGGGCGTACAGTGGATGCTGCTGGCAGAACCGTGCACTCATGTGGAAATAGAGACATCGGAAAAGGGAAGGGGAGAATCAGATGCGGGCACATAAAAGTAAGATCAGGATGCAAACTAACAGCAAAGGTAATGCAGTTTAAAAGACTCTCGTACCACTAATGCCTTTTGGCCTAGTAAGCACTTCAGCATCTTTGCTTTTCATTTCATATCTCCAGTATCAGTGATCTCTGGTCTACACTGCTCAGCTATCACTTGCCAGCTTGTACTCCTTCCCCTCCCCCCACCTTCTCATTTCAGGTTCTTTCCCTGTAGCAGCTACTTGTAAACAAACCAAAACCACTGCTAGACTAAGCCAAAGTACTCAGCACTGTATGCCGTGCTTCCAAGTAAAAAAATTCTAAATCAGAATCAGGTTTATTATCACCGGCACATGTCGTGAAATTTGTTAACTTAGCAGCAGCAGTTCAATGCAATGCATAATATCGAAGAAAAAAGACACAAAACAAAATAATAATAATAAATAAATAAATAAATAAATAAATAAATAAACAGTATATGTGTACTGAATAGAGTAAAAATCACACAAAAAAAAAGAGAAATGCTATATATTTTAAAAAGTGAGATGGTGTCCAGAGGGTTCAATGTCCTTTTTGGCATCGGAATGCAGAGGGGAGGAAGCTGTTTCTGAATCGCTGAGTGTGCGCCTTCAGGCTTCTGTATGTCCTATCTGATGGTAACAGTGAGAAAAGGGCACGCCCTGGGTGCTAGAGGTCCTTAATCATAGATGCTGCCTATCTGAGACACTGCTCCTTGAAGATGTCCTGGGTACTTTGTAGGCTAGTACCCAAGATGGAGCGGACTAAATTTACAACCCTCTGCAGCCCTCTTCGGTCCTGTGCAGTAGCCACCCCTCCACATACCAGACAATGATGCAGCCCATCGGAATGCCCTCCACGGTACATTTATAGAAGTTTTTGAACATATTTGTTGACATGCTAAATCACTTCAAAACTCCTAATGAAGTATAGCCACTGTTTTGCCTTCTTTATAACTGCATTGGTACGTTGGGACCAGGTTAGATCCTCAGAGATCTTGACACCCAGGAACTTGAAACTGCTCACTCTCTCCACTTCTGTTCCCTCTATGAGGATTGGTATGTTTTCCTTCATCTTACCCTTCCAGAAGTCCACAATCAGCTCTTTCATCATACTGATGTTGAGTGCCAGGTTGCTGCTGTGACACCACTCCACTAGTTGGCATATCTCACTCCTGTATGCCCTCTCATCACCTCTTGAAAATCTATCAACAATGGTTGTAACATCAGCAAATTTATATATAGTAATTGAAATATGCCTAGCCACACAGTCATGGGTATACAGAGAGTAGAGCAATGGACTAACCACACATCCCTGAGGTGCACCAGTGCTGATCATCAGCGAGGAGGAGATATAGATAGATAGATATACTTTATTGATCCCGAGGGAAATTGGGTTTCGTTACAGCCGCACCAACCAAGAATGGAGCATAAATATAGCAATACAAAAACCACAAACAATCAAACAACAAATGCAAACTATGCCAGATGGAAAATAAATCCAGGACCAGCCTATTGGTTCAGGGTGTCTGACCCTCCATGGGAGGAGCTGCAAGTTCGATGGCCACAGGCAGGAACGACCTCCCGTGCCGCCCAGTGTTGTATGTCGGTGGAATATGTATTATCACCATTCGCACAGATTCTGGTCTTCCAGTTAGGAAGTCAAGGATCCACTTGCAGAGGGAGGTACAGAGGCCTAGAGCAAGGGGTTTAGATGAGGTAGAGTTTGTTAGCTGTGTTCAGGAAGGTTTCCTGATACAATATGCAGATAAGCCTACAGGAGGAGAGGCTGTACTTGATCTGGTATGGTCAGGTGTCAGATCTCTCAGTGGGAGAGCATTTTTGAGATAGTGATCACAATTCTATCTCCTTTACCATAGCGTTGGAGAGGGATAGGAATAGACAAGCTAGGAAGGTGTTTAATTGGAGTAAGGGGAAATATGAGGCTGTCAGGAAAGGAACTTGGAAGCAAAAATTGGGAACAGATGTTCTCAGGGAAACGTACAGAAGAGATGTGGCAAATGTCTAGGGGATATTTGTGTGGTGTTCTGCATAGGTATGTTCCAATGACACAGGGAAAGGATGGTAGGGTAGAGGAACCATGGTGTACAAAGGCTATTCAAAATTTAGCCAAGAAGAAAAGTAAAGCTTACAAAAGGTTCAAAATCTAGGTAATAATAGAGATCTAGAAGTTTGTAAGGCTAGCAGGAAGGAGCTTAAGAATGAAATTAGGAGATCCAGAGGGGGCCATGAGAAGGCCTTAGCGAGCAGGATTAAGGAAAACCCCAAGGCATTCTACAAGTATGTGAAGAGCAAGAGGATAAGACATGAGAGAATAGGACCAATTAAGTGTGACTGTGGAAAAGTGTGTATGGAACTGGAGGAGAAAGCAGAGATACTTAATGAATACTTTGTTTCAGTATTCACCACAGAAAATGGTCTTGGTGATTGTAGGAATGACTTACAGTGGATCAAAAGGCTTGAACATATAGATATTAAGAAAGAGGATGTACTGAAGCCTTTGGAAAGTATCAAGTTGGATAAGTCTCTGAGACCGGATGAGATGTACCCTAGGCTACTGCCAGAGGCAAGGAGATTGCTGAGCCTCTGGCAATGATCTTTGCTTTATCAATAGGTTTGGGGGAGGTTCTGGAGGACTGGAGGGTTGCAGATGTTGTTCCTTAATTCAAGAAAGGGAGTAGAGATAGCCCAGGAAATTATAGACCAGTGAGTCTTATTTCAGTGGTTGGTAAATTGATGGAACAGATCCTGAGAGGCAGGATTTATGAACATTTGAAGAGGCATAATATGATTAGGAATAGTCAGCATGACTTTGTCAAAGGCATATCATGTCTTACGCGCCTGATTGAATTTTTTGAGGATGTGACTAAACATGTTGATGAAGGTAGAAGAGTAGATATAGTATATATGGATTTCAGCAAGGCATTTGATAAGGTACCCCATGCAAGGCTTATTGAGAAAGTAGGGAAGCATGGGATTCAAGGGGACATTGCTTTGTGGATCCAGAATTGGCTTGCTCACAGAAGGTTAAAAAGTCATTGTAGATGGGTCATATTCTGCATGGAGTCGGTGACCAGTGGTGTGCCTCAGGGATCTGTTCTGGGACCCCTTCTCTTCGTGATTTTTATAAATGACCTGGATGAGGAAGTGGAGGGATGGGTTAGTAAATTTCCTGATGACACAAAGCTTGATGGTGTTGTGGATAGTGTGGAGGGCTGTCAGAGGTTACAGTAGGACATAGATAGGATGCAAAACTGGGCTGAGGAGTGGCAGATGGAGTTTAACCAAGGTAAGTGTGAGGTGATTCATTTTGGTAGGTCAAATATGATGGCAGAATATAGTATTAATAGTATGTCTCTTGGCAATGTGGAAGATCAGAGGGATCTTAGGGTCTGAGTCCATAGGACACTCAAAGCTGCTGTGCACGTTGATTGTGTGGTAAAGAAGGGATACGGTGCATTGGCCTTCATCAACAGTGGAATTGAGTTTAGGAGCCGAGAGGTAATGCTACAGCTATATCGGACCCTATTCAGACCCCATTCAGACCCCAATTGGAGTACTGTGCTCAGTTTTGGTCACCTCACTGCAGGAAGGATGTGGAAACCGTAGAAAGGGTGCAGAGGAGATTTACAAGGATGTTGCCTGGACTGGGGAGCATGCCTTATGAGAACAGGTTGAGTGATCTCGGCCTTTTCTCTTTGGAGCAACGGAGGATGAGGAGTGACCTGATAGAGTTGTATAAGATGATGAGAGGCGTTGATCATGTGGATAGTCAGAGGCTTTTTCCCAAGGCTGAAATGGCTAACACAAGAGGACACAGTTTTAAGGTGCTTGGAAGTAGGTATAGAGGAGATGTCAGGAGTAAGTTTTTTACGCAGAGAGTGGTGAGTGCGTGGAATGGGCTGCCAACAGCGGTGGTGGAGGCAGAAATGATAGGGTTTTTTAAGAGATTTCTGGACAGGTACATGGAGCTTAAAAAAATAGAGGGCTATGGGTAACCTTTGGTAATTTCTAAATAAGTACATGTTCGGCACAACATTGTGGGCCGAAGGGCCTGTATTGTGCTGTAGGTTTTCTATATTTCTATGTAGATGTTGCCTGAGCTGCTGAGGTGCTCCATCATTTGGTGTTTGTTCCTCTAGTTGCTTGGGTAAGTTAATTACTCTGCGAATGTGGTTCTTTCTGAGAACTCATCCCCTCTTGTCTTGAAGTGTAACATGCTCTCGGTATCCTCACCTCTTTCTCCAAGTCATAAAGAAGAGAAAGACCTACCCGTCATTCACATTTATTTTAGCACCAGCCAGACCACTTCTGGAAGGTGAAAGTTTATACATAGGAAAGTTGAACATGTGAATGGAACTGAATTGAATTGACTTTATTACTTACATCCTTCATATGCACAAAGAGTAAAAATCTTTACGTTACATTTCAATCTAAATGTGCAATGTGCAATTTATAGTAATTTGTAATAAATAGTGTATAATAGGATAGTCAATATAACATAGAAATACAATTACATCAGCATGAATTAATCAGTCTGATGGCCTGGTGGAAGAAGCTGTCCCACAGCCTGTTGGTCCTGGCTTTTATACTGCGGTCCCTTTTCTTTGAGGGTAGCAGGTGGAACAGTTGTGGTTAGGGTGACTCAGGTCCCCAATGATACTTCAGGCCCTTTTTACACTCCTGTCTTTGTAAATGTCCTGAATTATGGGAAGTTCATATCTACAGATGCATTGGGCTGCTGAATCCTGCAATTGAGGGAAGTATAGTTCCCATACCAGGCATTGATGCAGCCAGTCAGGATGCTCTCAAAAATGCCCCTGTAGAAAGTTCTTAGGATTTGGGGGCCCATACCAAACTTATTCAATGGTCTGAGGTGAAAGAGGCACTGTTGTGCTTTTTTCACCACACAGCTGGTATATACAGACCACGTGAGATCCTCAGTGATGTCTATGCCAAGGAACTTAAAGCTGTTCACCCTCTCAATCCCAGATCCATTTGATGTCAATACGGGTTTGCCTGTCTCCATTCCTCCTGTAGCCCACAACCAACTCCTTCGTTTTTGCAACATTGAGGGAGAGGCTGTATTCTTGACACCACTCTGTGTCAGGATGATGACTTCTTCTCTGTAGGCCTTCTCATTATTATTTGAGATCGGGCCAACCAATGTGGTATTGTCAGCAAATTTAATTCGCAGATTGGAGCTGTGGGTGGAGATACAGCCATGGGTATACAAAGGGTAAAAGAGGGAGAGAGTAAAGAAGAGAAATCAGACAACAGTCAAAGGAACTATTTCCTCAGCAGTCAACATTAATACACAAACAACAGAGTTTCTTGAGTAACACACACACAAAATGTTGTGGTAACTCAGCTAGTCAGGCAGCATCTGTAGGGGAATAAAGAGTCAACTTTTCAGATTGAGACCCTTCATCAGGACATTAATTAACTTATTATCCATTTGATGACTTATTGTGAAGAGGGAACCCCACACACAATCTAACATTGTATCAGTTATCTGAGGGTATATTGACAAAAGTGTGGAACTCAAAAATAACAATGCTGGAAATAATTTGGAAAATGTGTATCTCAGGTGGCTGATGGTGGGGTTGAGTTGTTCTCCAATCTTGGCAACTTGCTCACAAACATTTCATTACTATACAAGTAGACATCATCAGTGCATTGATAATTGTGGTGTGTCCTCTGAATGCTTGGCCTTTATATACTTATCAATCAACTGATGGTCATCATTTTGGAAACTCATTTGTGATATGGGGAGGTAATCTCATCCCCAATTGGCTGTGTGGTGAACCTCGTACATTGTGGTCTGGAATTTTGTCCACATTGACTCATAAATAGGATTGAGTTCTACATGTTTGTTTATGGAATTGTTCCGGAAAACTACGCTTCTAGGAATTCTCTTGCCTGTCACATATTTGCTTGTACCATGACTTTCACTGATGCCCAGTCGAATTTGTGCCCCCCCTTGATCTTCATGGGTAGAGACTAGGGAGAGTTGGTCATGGCGCTTTACAGCCAGTTAGTGTTCATGGATTCTTGTGGATAGTTTTTTCCCAGTCTGGCCAACGTAATACTTGCTGCATTTCCCACGTTGGATTTTGTAGACCACATTGGTTTTGGTGGAAAACTCCCACGGAATATAAAATGGACAATATTTAACTGCTAGATTTTCCAGGTTGGGCAGGACTGAGACAAAACCATTACATTTGTGCACAACGATGGGTTAATCATAACGTATACTCCACCTCCTTTGCCTTTAAAATTCCTGTCATTGGTAAATTTGGTATATTAATTGATAGCATAAAATGCCCGTAAGTATTCTGCCAATGAATATATAAATGCATGTGAATACACACAAGACGCTTAATGAATGGAGTCTCTAATGCTTCCTTTTGGAACTGCTTTGCATTAATAATGTTTTTAAAGTGTAGACCTTTGAACCTTGGTTAATTAATTTGCTTTAGCTGTCTATGGTGTTGGAATCTGATAGAAAAAATAGAGGAGGATGTAGATGAAGGAGATGGCATGAAATTAATTTTAAAACATTTGGCTGATTGTTCCACGATGATGCAAATAAACAAATTAAGATATATGTGATACCTTTCACAGCTCATAAATTATTCTGTGTTCTAATGAAATCTGTAGAGTAAGTTGAACTTTATGCTATTGCATTTCACATACCAACTTGCATTCAAGAAATACTACACTTCAATTCCAATGTGAATTGGCAGTTTCTTGTTTGCAAATTTACATGGATCAAAAGAGAATCCTTAACTTACCTTACGTTAGTAGCTTGTGTACTAAAACAAAACAATGCGCTGTGGTCAGTGATATTTCATCAGCATCTGACTTTATCAGAATCAGAATTCCAGTCATCGACCAGAAACATTAGTTTTATTTCTCAACTATATAATTTTGCCTTTTCCTACAAGTTATTCAGCACACTTCTGTTTTATTGCAGATTTCCAGCGTCTGCCATTTTCATCTTAGACAAAAATGGTATTGCATTTTCATTAATTTCCATTGCTTGTAGTTTGAGATCCTATAAACAGTGGGATTCATAAAGACCAATGCAGCAAGTTAGTGTTCCTTTTTATGCTTCTGGACAAAAATGGCCCACCCACTAACTTCTGGTCTCAGCTTAACTTGCAGCTCATTGGCACCATGAAAATGAGACTAAACTGGAGCAGATTGCCATGCTCTTCTTGACAACCTCTTCAGTGCAGTGAATTGTATTGGATTTCACTTCCAACATAGTTTAAATCCAGCATATACGTATGTTTTCAAATTCATATTCAAAGTCATTAATCACATGTACATCAAAACATACAGTGAAATACATCATCTGTATCAATAACCAGCACACCCAAGGATGTTCTGGGGGGCAGCACGTAAGCGTTGCCACACATTTCATTGCCAACACAGCATGTTCCTTAATAGCTTTGCTTCTCTGGGCAGCTTCTATTTTACATAAGTTAGTGTTTAATATCTGCATAAAAAATTAAATTTAATGATAGACTTGTACATGCCACTAATTGATTTCATTTTCCTTTTTTGTAATTTGTCACCATAACACGAGTGCATGTAGAAAGAAAAATGTAGTTTGTCTTTCCAGTTTTTAATTTGTGCTTCTCCTTCTTTGTTAATGATATTGCTTTGCCTTCCATTTAAAATGCTGAATCTCTTTGAATGTTAACAACCATTATCAATATTCTCTGAGATTGTGAATTTCATTTTCTTTATGATACATTAACTTGTTTTATGAATGCAGTTAAAGCGCAGAATGAGAAAAGTACAAGAAGATCCACTAAAGTACATCTTCCTGTGAGCCACATACATTTTGCCTTCTGGTGAATATTCAACAGGACCTTCTGTTGGAAAGTTCTTAACATATTTTGTTTAGATACTGAAAAATAATGAAGCAAAGATACAGAAGATTTATCTAATTCAGTGGCGTCATTTTCAACATTTGATTTCACGAATGACGTTTGGTTAAGCTTCTTGAAATACAGCCAATCAAAAACAATATTTTGCAAAATAAGATCTAAATAAATTCTTTGACAGAAATGAATGACTTGATGTTCAATAGTTTCAATAAGTATTGAACCTATTGATTAAAAATATATGCACTATATATCCTGAAATTCTTTTTCTTTGCAAATATCCACAAAAACAAAGAAGTGCTGCTGAAGGACAGTTAAATGTTAGAACTGTAAAGCCCCCCCGCAGCCCCCTTCCTTCACACAAGCAGCAGCAAGGCAACGAACCTCCCCCCCACCAGCAAAAAAGTATCTGCAGCCCCCACTGAGCACACAAGCATGCAGCAAAGCATCAATAAAGACATAGATTTGCAGTACCCCCAAAGACTACACGTTCACCCGGTAATTCGACATACCACAGGCTCGCTCTCTCTCCCTAATAAAGGAATAAGGGGTATCCCCATTTCACAGCAGGAGGGAAGACAAGACAAGCAACACACTGATCTATGATGTTACAAGTCTGTTGTGTCACTTTTTCCAAGCTTTGCGCCCGGAGAGTCACCCTCAGGTCTCTGGACACACAGCCCACAGCAGCTAACCCGCTGCTCCCGATGTTCCATGTTCTCCCACAATGCCTTTGTCAGGGGCACTGGTCTTGAATCAGCCCGTCTCCAGAGCTACGAAAATCCGGCACCCTGAAAGCATGCTAGTCTTCTAGGCCACGTCCTTAGGATATCAAAAATTAGCTGGTTGTGAGGCCCTGAGAACGGGTCCCATTCCTGCAAAGATCCGAAGTCAGAGTGTAACTCCAGGTCAGGGTCTTCAAAAGATCCTTGAAAAGGAAAAAAAAAGAGATATCAAAGATAAAATTAGAGCTGTTTCCGAAGATGCAATCAAAGGAGTGGCCATTTAGTGTCATCTCGACTTTGCTCCGCCCTCTGAGTCCTCCGGTGTGTTTAAATTATATCAGCATTTATCTTCATATTAGAGTGTGGCCTAGACACTTGGTTATATGCCATTACATTGAAATCCACTTGAAGTAAAAAAAAATGCTGTCCATTCCTGTTCCAGGGATTGATCAGCCACGGGCCAATCTGTTTACTTTTGTAAGGGTAGAGGTGTGGTGCAGCTGGAAACACAAGCCCAGAGACAGTCCTGTTGCTGGTTAGGGGTGGGGAAAAAAGGATCAGAGACACTGATATGGAAGGGAGAGAAGGGTTCAAAGAACGTGGTCAGAAATGTGGGAGGAATTGGAGAGCACTTGAAAGGAGGAGGGATGGAGTGTGAAATCAGACTGGCACATTGTTTCTGGGGACCAAAAGCAGGGTGGGGCTGCAAATAGATTTATAGACGACCTCCTGCACTAACCATCAACCTTCATTACACTCAATCTGCACTAATCCCATTTTATTTTCCCCCATATTCACTGACTGTCCTGTCACCCACCTAAACATACAAGGGGCAAATTGCAGTGGCCAGTTAGCCTAACGATCCTGAGAAGAAATCAGAGCTCAGAGAACATATAAACTTCACACAGCTATCACTGGGGATCAGGAATGAAAGCAGGTCAATGGAACTGAGAAGATGCAGCCCACCAGCTATGCCATTGTGCAGTGTGAACTGCAGGGTAATTAACTGCACAGGATGGGGTTAAGAGAAGCCACAGATCGGGGCTTAGGAAATGGGCTAGAGATTGGGATGGGTGTTGGATGGTTATATAAATCCAAGGCAGGTCCTGAGCATTTAAGTGTTTTAATTAATCTGAAGACTTCCTGGACAGCATGTTCTCCTTGAAGTAAGCAATGTTAGCCTCTCTGTAATCCAAAAGATACTGTACATTGTACAAGGAATAATATCAGCTCATGCTTCTCTGATGCTGAATTCACAACAGTGATAGGAAGTGCCTGGTTGAAATTCCCAGTTGACCTCGAAATGGTCACACATGCGATTTATTCCTCTTAAATCAATTATCCATTGCCCACGCTGATTATAAAAATTACAGGGCCCTGGGATCCAATTTCCAGACAAATTAAATCAAAATCAGGTTTATTATCACCAGCATGTGTCATGAAATGTGTTAACTTAGCAGCAGCAGTTCAATACAATACATAATATAGAAAAAAAGTAAAAATAAATAAATAAATTACTATTTTGTGTGTGTGTGTGTGTGTGTGTGTGTGTGTGTGTATATATATATATATATACACGCACACACATATTATATACACACACTATTATTATATATAATAGATAAAAATAGCGCAAAAACACAAATAACATATATTTTAAAAAGTGAGGTAGTGCCCAAGGGTTCAATGTCTATTTGGGAATCAGATGGCAGAGGGGAAGAAGCTGTTCCTGAATCACTGAGTGTGTGCCTCCAAGCTTCTGTATCTCCTTCCTGATGATAACAATGAGAAGAGAGAATGAATGTCCTGGTATTGGGGATCCTTAGTAATGGACATCACCTTTTTGATGCACTGCTCCTTGAAGATGTCTTGGTACTACAGAAGCTAGTACCCAGGACGGAACTGACTAATTCTGTTGCTTCTTTTGGTCTTGTGCAGTAACATCCCCCCTCACCCCCATACCAGCCAGTGAAGCAGCAAATCAAAATGCTCTCCACGGTATCTCTACAGAAGTTTTCAAGTGTTTTAGTTGACAAACCAAATCTCTTCAAATTCCTAATGAAATATAGCCACTATTTTGTCTTCTTTATAGTTGCATCAAATGTTAGGACCAGGTTACATCCTCAGAGATCTTGACACCCAGGAACCTGAAATTGCTCACTCTCTTCGCGTCTGATCCCTCTATAACGATTGGTTTGTGTTCCCTCATTTTACCCTTCCTGAAGTCTGCAATCAGCTCTTTTGTCTGACTGACATTGAGTGCAAGGTTGTTGCTGCTACACCACTCAACTAGCTGGTATATCTCACTCCTGTGCCTCATCTCATCTCCATCTGAGTTTCTACCAACAACGGCTGTATCATCAGCAAACTTATGGATGGTAGTTAAACAGAATACAACAATTTCAGTTTGTGTCAGAAATAGCCACTTCTGAAAAGGCCCTGTGTAACATCGACCCAGTTTTTCTCCCTCCCCAAGGCTGACTTGCTGGCATTTTGGGCCCTTCTTACAATTCTGCATTTCACAGATTATACACTCATTGGCCACTTTATTAGATACCTCCTGTACCTAATGAAGTGGCCACTGAGTACATTTATGGTCCTCCTGCTGTAGCCCACCCACTTCAAAGTTCAAGATGTTGTGCATTCAGAGATGCTCTTATGCACGCCACTGTTGTAAAGGTTGGTTATTTGAGTTACTGTTACCTTCCCGACAGCTTGAAACAATCTTGCTATTGTCCTCCGACCTCTCACATAAACATGTTGTTTTCACGCACAGAACTGCCTCTCACTGGATGTTTTTTTTGTTACAAGCACCATTCTCTGCAAACTCTAGAGACTGTTGTGCATGAAAATCTCAGGAGGTCAGCAGTTTCTGAGATACTCAAACCACCCAGTCTGACACCAACAAACATTTCATGATCTTAGTCACTTAGATCACGTTTTTCTCCATTTTGATATTTGATCTGTACAACAACTGAACCTCTTGACCATATCTGCATGCTTTTATGCACTGAGTTGCTGACACATGATTGGCTGATTAGCTATTTGTATTAGTGAGTAGATACCTAATAACATTGTCACTGAGTGTATGTGTTCTCTGTCTCCAACTGCCTTTATCAATATATTAACCAGATACCTGCATGTGCTGCTTATCAGAACAACTAACATGGTCTCAGCCTATTAGACATATTCACGTTAACTGTTCTTCTCTCACCCTCTCTGCAACTCAGAACTAATCTGTTTCATTTCTTCCCCTTTTCTGACAAAGGGTTGTTGACCAACAACATTGACTCTGTTTCTCTTTCCAGAAATGTTGCTTGACCTCCAAAAAACATAAGATCTTCTCTTTTTTGTTTCCGATTTCCCCTGTCAATGCTCATGTGTTGCTGGTGGCAAGGGATGGGCTGGTGTTCAGCTCACTGTTCTGCAGGGTTTACTCATCTCTGCACTGCATTGGGGTTGTGGTCTGAAACTAACAGGCTCCTGGATTAACTGCAGTGATGACTGGCTTCATGGCTGTGACTCTCTTTTGTGAATTTCAGTTCTGAATGTTATTTACCTACTTTTATTGCCTGCACAATTTGATTTTTTTTCTGCACATTGAGTATTTAATGGTCTTTTTTGAATGGGTTCTTTGTGGCTGCCTATAGGGAGATGAATCTCAAGGTGTGCATACTTTAATAATACCACACAAACTGGTGGAGTTTACACTGGACCAACACCATGTTGAAGTGTAGTTAAGAAACATTTCCCAAATTAATGCCCTGAACCAGTTATCACGTGTTAGAATTTAGCTAAAGTTTAATAATAAAAGAATAATCAGAAATATAGAGAAAACATATTGCATGTGAACCAGTCTCATCCAAGCCCTGAATGGTTAAAAAATATATTTTTAGTTTGTTTTAATAAAAGAACCTTCAAAAGCAGAATAACAGAGAAGTTGTAAAATATTTTTCCTAAGTGTTAATAACAGCTCAATGGTCAATCAAAAAACGGACATTGCAAGTATTCTGCTTTCAGCAGTTAAACATAGAAACATAGAAAATAGGTGCAGGAGTAGGCCATTCGGCCCTTCGAGCCTGCACCGCCACTCAGTATGATCATGGCTGATCATCCAACTCAGAACCCTGTACCTGCCTTCTCTCCATACCCCCTAATCCCTTTAGCCACAAGGGCCATATGTAACTCCCTCTTAAATATAGCCAATGAACTGGCCTCAACTGTTTCCTGTGGCAGAGAATTCCACAGATTCACCACTCTCTGTGTGAAGAAGTTTTTCCTAATCTCGGTCCTAAAAGGCTTTCCCTTTATCCTCAAACTGTGACCCCTCGTTCTGGACTTCCCCAACATCGGGAACAATCTTTCTTCATCTAATCTGTCCAATCTCTTTAGGATTTTATACGTTTCAATAAGATCCCACCTCAATCTTCTAAATTCCAGAGAGTATAAGCCTAGTCGATCCAGTCTTTCATCATATGAAAGTCCTGCCATCCTAGGAATCAATCTGGTGAACCTTCTTTGTACTCCCTCTATGGCAAGGATGTCCTTCCTCAGATTAGGGGACCAAAACTGCACACAATACTCCAGGTGTGGTCTCACCAAGGCCTTGTACAACTGCAGTAGTACCTCCCTGCTCTTGTACTCGAATCCTCTTGCTATGAATGCCAGCATACCATTTGCCTTTTTCACCGTCTGCTGTACTTGCATGCCCACTTTCAATGACTGGTGTATAATGACACCCAGGTCTCGTTGCACCTCCCCTTTTCCTAATCGGCCACCATTCAGATAATAATCTGTTTTCCTGTTTTTGCCACCAAAGTGGGTAACCTTACATTTATCCACATTAAATTGCATCTGCCATGAATTTGCCCACTCACCTAACCTATCCAAGTCACCCTGCATCCTCTTAGCATCCTCCTCACAGCTAACACTGCCACCCTGCTTTGTGTCATCTGCAAACTTGGAGATGCTGCATTTAATTCCCTCATCTAAATCATTAATATATATTGTAAACAACTGGGGTCCCATCACTGAGCCTTGCAGTACCCCACTAGTCACTGCCTGCCATTCTGAAAAGGTCCTGTTTATTCCCACTCTTTGCTTCCTGTCTGCCAACCAATTATCTATCCACATCAATACCTTACCCCCAATACCATGTGCTTTAAGTTTGCACACTAATCTCCCGTGTGGGACCTTGACAAAAGCCTTTTGAAAATCCAAATATACCACATCCACTGGTTCTCCCCTATCCACTCTACTAGTTACATCCTCAAAAAATTCTATGAGATTCATCAGACATGATTTTCCTTTCACAAATCCATGCTGACTTTGTCCGATCATTTCACCGCTTTCCAAATGTGCTGTTATCACATCTTTGATAACTGACTCTAGCATTTTCCCCACCACCGATGTTAGGCTAACTGGTCTATAATTCCCCGGTTTCTCTCTCCCTCCTTTTTTAAAAAGCGGGGTTACATTAGCCACCCTCCAATCCTCAGGAACCAGACCAGAATCTAAAGAGTTGGACTGGATTAGATAACAAGTTATTTTTTAACTTTTCAGTCTGGGTAGAAAGTTGTTATTAGTTTGGTTTAAAGCAAAATATGAATTATAGGACTCAGCCCTCTTTTCCAGGTCAACTGCTGCATAATTGAAAAGAAAAAGATCAATGGTTGCTGTTAACTGTCAAGATTCTTAACTTCAGAGGATTTTAAATTTTATGCCCAAATCTGTAACTCTGTTCAGTGGTGGAATGGTATCTTTGAAAGTGGAGCTGAATAAGAGAATCAGGGCAGTTAAAAGCTAAGGAAGCTAAGGAAAATGCACAGATCTAAAGAAACTAGCTGTATGCCCCAATCTGGTCCAGCAGCATCATGGTTTTGCATTACATGATAATTAACTGACTTATTCTGAAGTTTTCTCCCAGTGAGTCTGTCTGCAAGGCAAATCATTTGAAAATCTAACACGAGTACTTTGCATTAGACACAAAACTAAATAAGGCGATAGCTTCTGCAGCAATATATCTCTGCAACTGCTACTGCCAATCATAATTTCATTATCACATATCTTGCTCTTGGCTAGGTTTGCAGTTAATACTGATGACTGATGTGGAAAATATTGTTGAACTATTTACTTTCAGTTTACATCCAGAAGAGATTATACCATGCAGGCCGATGAGAAAACTGCTTATTCTACTAGAATTTCACTCATAGTCATAAGAATGAAGAAATATTGTCCATAAGTCATCTTTGTCTTTCAAAATAATTATGATTGAACTCCCACATCAATTCCACTTCACTGCCCTATCTAAATATTCCTCATTTCCCTTAGTGCCTAGATCTATCAATCTTTGTCTTGAATATACTGACTACAGCATAGCATCTCTGGGGTAGCAACTCCTTAGATTTACACCATCTGAGAGAAGATATTTATTACCTCAGTTCTGAATGGCCACCTCTTAGCCTGCAACAATGACCTTCATATATTTGCAGGACAGCCAGTCAGTGAAATTACTTCATATCAATCCCTCCAAGTGGTTGCAAGGATCATACCATTTAGATCAACCTATATTTTGATTGACATTGTCGGAATGGTTTTGACAGAATTATTCAGTATTACATAGGGAAATTTATTTTCTAACCAAGCCAGATCACAGGCAAACGTAAGCGTGAACTGAGCCATTTAATTGTGCATTATTTTTAGCTTTTCCGACATTAGTGCTTAAGTTGACTTTAACTTTGCTTCCCCATAAATTACCTGATTGGTGGATAGTGAAATATAGAACATAGAATAGTACAGCACAGTACAGGGCTTTCGGCCCACAATGTTGTGCCGACCCTCAAACCCTGCCTCCCATATAAGCTCCCACCTTAAATTCCTCCATATACCTGTCTAGTAGTCTCTTAAACTTCACTAGTGTATCTGCCTCCACCACTGACTCAGGCAGTGCATTCCACGCACCAACCACTCTCTGAGTAAAAAACCTTCCTGTAATATCCCCCTTGAACTTCCCACCCCTTACCTTAAAGCCATGTCCTCTTGTATTGAGCAGTGGTGCCCTGGGGAAGAGGCGCTGGCTATCCACTCTATCTATTCTTCTTAATGTCTTGTACACCTCTATCATGTCTCCTCTCATCCTCCTTCTCTCCAAAGAGTAAAGCCCTAGCTCCCTTAATCTCTGAACATAATACATACTTTCTAAACCAGGCAGCATCCTGGTAAATCTCCTCCGTACCCTTTCCAATGTTTCCACATCCTTCCTATAGTGAGGTGACCAGAACTGGACACAGTACCCCAAGTGTGGCCTAACCAGAGTTTTATAGAGCTGCATCATTACATCGCGACTCTTAAACTCTATCCCTCGACTTATGAAAGCTAACACCCTATAAGCTTTCTTAACTACCCTATCCATCTGTGAGGCAACTTTCAGGGATCTGTGGACATGTACCCCGAGATCCCTCTGCTCCTCCACACTACCAAGTATCCTGCCATTTACTTTGTACTCTGCCTTGGAGTTTATCCTTCCAAAGTGTACCACCTCACACTTCTCCGGGTTGAACTCCATCTGCCACTTCTCAGCCCACTTCTGCATCCTATCAATGTCTCTCTCCAATCTTTGACAATCCTCTACACTATCTACAACACCACCAACCTTTGTGTCATCTGCAAACTTGCCAACCCACCCTTCTACCCCCACATCCAGTTCGTTAATAAAACTCACGAAAATTAGAGGTCCCAGAACAGATTCTTGTGGGACACCACTAGTCACAACCCTCCAATCTGAATGTACTCCCTCCACCACCACCCTCTGCCTTCCGCAGGCAAGCCAATTCTGAATCCACCTGGCCAAACTTCCCTGGATCCCATACCTTCTAACTTTCTGAATAAGCCTACCGTGTGGAACCTTGTCAAATGCCTTACTAAGATCCATATAGATCACATCCACTGCACTACCCTCATCTATATAAGGAGGATACTTGCTGAGATTCCAGCCATTTCTGATTTTAACCTGCAAAAATCTGGCAGTAAATAAAACTCATATTCATCTCCTAGAGTCCAAAATTTTACATAAATTTCTGAAAATATGTTTAGCAGGTAAGGCAGTGTCAGTGGAAGGAGACAATTTCCAGTAGTTTTTGGTTACTTTCAGTTTTTCAGTACCTACATCATTTTATTTTTATCAGTAGGATTGTAACCATGCTTTGAACAAAGTTAGCCTAATGATTTCCTGCCGTGGCAGAAGCAAGCCTGAACAGACAGGTTATGCCAAGCTCCTTTTAAGGGGTGAGGGGCAATGCAAGTACTTCCCTTTCCCCACATCAGTTTTCAAGAATAACAGTCCACTCAGTAATCAAACTGATCCTATTGCTCTACTTTTTGCAGAGAATGATGTCCACAAGTTTATTGGCTCATTGCACTTCGAATTGATGTTAATTTCATGGTTACTAGATAAATAGTCAAAAATTAAGAAATTAGGTCGTTGCATTTTATGATAGAATATACGTAAATTTCTTACCAAATAAGTTGCAATAACTTCAATGTCAGAATTCTTGCAGTCATTATCCCTAACGTATTTCATTCATTCTGTGTTTTGAATTGTAATGCAGAAGCTGAACTGCGCTCTGCAAATGTATTCAAATTAGGTTGAAACTAAAAAATATACTGTGGTATCCAAACATGGATGAATGATATTTATTGCATCTTAGATTAATAGCTAAGATTTCTCTTTTGCCTTTGAAGATATTTGCAGCAAGTGTTTAGTTCCATCAAGGTCAATGACCTGGAAAGGTCACCTGGAGAGAAAGCTGTTGAAAAAAAATGAACCTGATGGAGTAAGTCCTTTCGTCCAGTCAGTAATGAAGTCGATGACTCCAGTAATGTTCATTATAGAGGGCGATCAATTCCTTTGTGGTCACAGAATCATGGAGCATGATGATAAAGGATAAAAGGATGCCCTGCAACTGTATGTTCGTGTCAGCTCATAGAAGGAATTTCCAATTAGTTGTGTTTCCTTTCTGTTTCCAATGTGCGTTAATGACCTGGATGAGAAAGCATGTGGGCATGATCAGTAGGTTTACAGATGACGCAAAAATGGATTTTATAGGTTATCTAAGGTTGCAAATGGATAGAGATCAACAGGGAAAGAGGGCAAAGGAATGGCTGGTGGAATTTAACTCAGACAAGAGCAACATGATCCATTTTGGGAGGACAAGCCTTGCACAGTGAAAGACAGGGCCTTTGGAAGTGCTGTTGAATAGATGGACTCCGTGCTACAAATGCATGTTTCCCTGAAAACAGGAATACGGGCAGTGAGGATAATGAGGATGACATCCTTGCCTTCATCAGCAGAGGCACTGAGGACAAGAATAGGGATATAGTCACACAACATATTGGCTAGGCCGCACGTGGAGTATTGTATGTAGTTCTAGTTGCCATATATTGGGTCGCCACGGTAGCAGAGCAACTTGTGCATCAGTATTACAGCTCGGGGCATCAGAGTTCAGAGTTCAATTCCAACACCATCTGTAAGGAGTTTGTATGCCCTCCCCGTGAATGCGTGACTTTCCTCTGGGTGCACAGGTTTCCTCTCCCATACCAAGGACTTACCAGTTAGTAGGTAAATTGGTCATTGTAAATTGTCCTGTGATGAGGCTAGCGGTGATTATTTGGGGTGCTGAGCAGTACAGCTCATTGGCCAGAAGGCCCTGTTCCACACCACATCATTAAATAAATAAATACACAATAGGACAAATGTGATTAAGTTGGAGAAGGTGCAGAAAAGGATGTTGCCAGGGTTGGTGGGTTTATGGTAGAGATTGGTTAGACTAGGGCTGTTTTCCCTGAAGCAAAGGAGGCTGAGAGGTGACCTGATTGAGGTACAGTATCTTCAATTATGAGAGACATATATAGGGTAAGTAGCCAGTGTCTCTTTTGCATAGCATGGATGTCTAAAACTAGAGAGCATAAGTTTAAGATGAAGTGAAGGTGAATGGAGATTTGATGAGTAAATTTTTTTTCACACAAGGTCCATATTCGGAATGAGCTCCTTGAGGAGGTGGTAGAGTCAAGAAGAGTTAGAGCATTGAAAGGTGTTTCAATGAGCGAGGCATAAGGAGATATGGAAGTAATTCAGGCAAGTGGGATTAGGTTGGCATAGGCATAGTGAGTTGAAGGGCCTGTTTCCATGCTGTGTAACTTCATGGACTTAACTGAATTATCTTACTTTTTAACTCAAACGTTTTTAAAAATTCTTTATATCAGTTTTAACATTTTTAAGATGCTAACATCAGAGATACAGTATTTATATGACTGTTCAATGCTGCAGGATCCAAAGGCATTGAGATGTTCCACATACACAAAAAACATACATTAGTAAGAGTACAAGGACAATGCCAAATTCAAGAAAACTCACCCTGTCGTTTTCAATGTTACTTTTAAAGGTTTGCTTTAATCTTGTCTGATTTAAAGAGAACAATCAAGCTCATCAATCTAAAGTGTTTAAAATTCTTGGAGGGGAATAAACAGACCATGTTTTGCACCGAAACCTTTCTGATGAAGGGTCTCAGTAGGAGTCAGAATAAGGTCATTCTGATGAAGAGTCTCAGTTCAAAACATCGAGTGTTTATTCCCCTGCATCGACGTTACCTGACCTGCAGAACCTCTTGTGTTTATCTTTGTAATCCTTTTTAGGCATCAGCCAATGAAGAAAAGGATTGGAAAATCTATGGAGATGCTGAATCTATGTTAGGTATTTACAGTGTGTTATCCAATTTAGCAATTCAGGGATTAACAAACCTTATGAAACCATTTAATTTTTCAGTAATGCCCTTCTAAGTTAATTAGATCCATCATTATTTTCTATTGCAGTTTTTGACACAGTTGGTGTCTACATATCAGTGTTGTCTAGCTTTGGAATGATAGGTGAAATGTTACAAATGTATCATATTATGCATATTAATGTCAATGTAGAACAAGTTTCATCTAAATAGTTTAGACCCTGAAAGAATTCTGATGGGAGCAAAGGGTGAGAGGGTAAATGTTGTATCATTCTGTTTTTGATGTGCAGTGCTTCAATTTAATTACATCAGAAAGTAAAAAAAAACCTATATACTCAACAGATTTTCATCCTATTTTAGCCCAGTTACTTTGAACTGTAATGCCCTATCATTAACGTCTGAAGCTCAGAAATCTCCTGCTCATGGAGGCAGCAAAGTGTAACAAGTGATTATAAATCTAACCACATGTGAGAGAGGAACAAAGGAAAGGTCAACAAACGAATAGAATTGATTTGTGCAAGATGATTCATTCACTTGAAAGTAGCTGGAACAGGTTTTTGAAACTGAGTGCATAGAACAACAGCCTCTCAAGTGATGAAGAAGGAAAAAGTGATAAGCAATTATAAATATTTTAAATAATTGCATATCTATAGCTCTTCCTGTATTAAAATAACTTTAGTTGCCTTCTGGTCCAAGCTACTTTGCTATGTCTATTAATTCTGGTTCTCATGGAAACTCTTTATTAGTGTTGTAAAAAGACCATAAGACCATAAGCCGTTGGAGCAGAATTAAGCCATTAGGCCCTTCAACTCTTCTCTGCCATTTAATCATGACGGATTTCAGCCTCACAATTGGATTCATTTACTACATGTACGTCAAAACATACAGTGAAATGTGTTATTTGCATTAACAACCAGCTCACCCAAGGATATGCTGAGGGCAGCTCACAAAGGTCACCAAACCTCCCTGTGCCACCATAGCATGTACTAATGCAGAACAATATGGAACATAACAAAACAGAACACAAAAAGCAACAAAGTTCTCTTCCACTTGTTTTCTGTTCACTCCAAATTCTAGCATCTGTGGTCTTTTGTGTCTCGAAACACCACCTCTACTGCCACAATGAGGCTACACTGAGGTTGGAGGAGCAACACCTCATATACTGTTTGAGTAATCTTGAACCTAATGGCATAAAGATCAATTTCTCTAACTCCCAATAATTTTTCCCCACTCTGACCCTTACTTCTCAATTCTTCTCTTCTCCTCACTCTCCTGTCATCTCTTCTTGGGGACTTTCCTCCTTCACTTTCTCTAATGGTCCACTCCCCTCTCCTATCAGATTCTTTATTCTTCAACCCTTTACCTTTTCCACCTATCACCCCTCCACCACCCACCTGACTTCACCTATCACCTTCTAGATTGTACTCCTTCCTCTGCCTCACTTTCTTATTCTTTTTTCTCCCCTCTTCCTTTCCTGTCCAGTTAAAGGGTTTCAGCATGAAATATCAACTGTTTATTCCTTTCCATAATGCTGATTGACCTTGAGTTCCTCCAGCATTTTGCATGTACTGCTGTGGGTTTCCACATCTACAAAACCTCTTTTCTTTACAATGTCCAGTTCTTTTCAGACCTAAGGATATCCATATTTACCAAAGGATGAACAGTGGTATTCAAACAATGAACAACAAAATCTAGATAACAAGTTTCCAAATGAGCCAAAGCTGTGCAACTTTTTGTCAAATCAAATTATATTGGGAAGTTTGTTGGTTATCTGATCAAGAGCTATCAATTGCATATACTTTCCCCATATCCAATAATGAGCAAAGTGAATGATGCAGTAATTTGGGGTTATTCAGTCCCATATGTTTTTATTTTGGTGGTTGGCATCCTTTTGTCTCGAAGGACAATGGGTGATGATGATCATCATCATCATAAGCCTAGGCAGAAGGTATGGAGATCGTGAGATGCATAGACATCAAGATCCCCCTCTCAGCCTCATCAGTGTAGTCCAAAGGAAAGCTTATAAAGTAATACCTTTGGTACCAGCTTGGCTGCAGGAGCTGCTGGAAGGATGTTCAATGATGTCCAGCCGCCTCAGGGACTCCACTCTGGATTTGCCGTCTAGGTTTACTCCTGAAGTCTTTGGCTCTCCTGAGGCTTCCCACAAGGCAGTAGGGGCTATTTACCCATAGCTGGGGATTTGGTTCATGAGCACCAGGGCGTGTCCACACACCAGTGGGCCTGCGTTTCTGTTAGGCCACCCTCTTATGTTGTGACAGATTATAAATCTTTACTGTCCACCTTAGGGTTAAAGTGTATATATAAGGCCTAGGAGCAGAATTTGGCAGAAATAAAGGCACAGACTATTTTCTAAATGTGGAGCAAATTCAGAAATTCGAGATGCAAAAGAACTTTAGAGTCCTAGTGGAGGAATCTCTAAAGTTTAACTTGCAGGTTGAGAGGGTAGTAAGGAAGGCAAATACAATGTTAGTATTTATTTTAAGATGACTAGAATATAAAAGCAATGATGTAATTCTGAGACTTTATAAGGCATTGGTCAGATCATTTGGTGTACTGTGAGCAGTCTTGGGCCCCATATCTAAGAAAGGATGTTCTGGCATTGGAGTCGGTCTAGAGTATGAGAATGAACCTGGGAATGAAAGGGTTAATGTATGAGGAGTGTTTGATAGCTCTGTGTCTGTACTCATTGGAATGTAGAAAAAGGGGAGGGATTTCATTGAATCCAACCAAAGACCTAAATCGAGTGGATGTCCCCAATATAGAGAGAATCTCTCACCAGAGTCCTCAAAATAGAAATATATCTCTTTAAAACAGAGCAACACACACAAAATGCTGGAGAAACTCAGCAGATCAAGCAGCAGTGATGAAAAAGAGTAAACAAACAGTCAATGCTTCAGATCTAGACCTTTCATCAGGACTCCTTTCGAAAAGCGATGAGGGGAAATTCCTTTAGCCCGACGCTGGTGAATCTGCAGGCCAAATCATTGGGTTATTTAAAGCACAGACTGATAGGTTCTTGATTTGTGAGGATGACGATAGTTACAAGGAGAAGATAGGAGAATGAGGTAGAATAAGGTTAGGTGTAGTGATCAATTTATCTTCTTTCTTTGGAATCCCTTTCAGTTTCGAAAGTCCTGAGCTGGTTAATGAGGTGATAGTGGGAAGGCAGACTCTACCACAGATGGGGCAGAAGGTGAATAGATTATGAGGATGCCCTGCCACTGCTTATTCAGTTTTACTTTTCACTTTATGCTTTATTGTCACCAAACAATTGATACTGGAGCGTACAATCATCAAAGCGATATTTGATTCCGCTCTTCGTGCTCCCTGGAGTACAAGTCAATAGTAAATATTAAAAAGTTAAATTATAAATCATAAATAGAAAATAGAAAAGGGAAAGTAAGGTACTGCAAAAAAAGATTGAGAGGCAGGTCTGGATATTTGGAGGGTACGGCCCAGATCCGAGTCAGGATCCATTCAGCAGCCTTATCACAGTCGGAAAGAAGCTGTTCCCAAATATGGCCATACGAGTCTTCAAGCTCCTGAGCCTTCTTCTGGAGGGAAGAGGGATGAAAAGCGTGTTGGCTGGGTGGGTCGTGTCCTTGATTATCCTGGCAGCACTGCTCCGACAGCGTGCGGTGTAAAGTGAGTCCAAAGACGGAAGATTGTTTTTTGTGATGTGCTGCGCCATGTTCACGATCTTCTGCAGCCTCTTCCGGTCTTGGACAGGACAACTTCCATACCAGGTTGTGATGCATCCTAGAAGAATGCTTTCTACAGTGCATCTATAAAAATTAGTGAGGGTTTTAGGGGACAGGCCAAATTTCTTTCGTTTTCTCAGGAAGTAAAGGCACTGGTGGGCCTTCTTGGCAGTGGACTCTGTTTGGTTGGACCAAGTCAGGTCGTTTGTAATATTGACCCTGAGGAACTTAAAGCTTTTGACCTGTTCCACTTGCGCACCACCGATGTAAACTGGGTTGTGCGGTCCGCTACTCCTTCTGAAGTATAGGTTATTGTCTTCGCACCATGCCACCAGGTTCTTAATTTCCTCTCTGTACTCGAACTCATCATTACCCGAGATACGGCCTACCACTGTCGTGTCATCAGCAAACTTATATATTGAGTTCGATGGAAACTTGGCTACACAATCATGGGTGTACAGTGAGTACAGCAGGGGGCTGAGTACACAGCCTTGTGGGGCACCAGTGCTCAGAGTGATGGTAGAGGAGAGCTTGTCCCCTATTTTTGCAGCCTTAGTCCTGTTTATGAGGAAGATGAAGATCCAGCTGCAGATCTGAGTGCTAAGGCCCAGGTTCCGGAGCTTAGGAATCAGTTTATTTGGAATGATGGTTTTTCTAGGTGCTCCTTCAATGCCTCAGCCCAAGGTTCTCAATGCCACCCAAATGTGCCATCACTACGTCAAGCGATCATGGGCCAGCAGATCAATGCATCAATTTGATTACACTCTCAAGGGCGTTTCCAGACGTGGAAGAATCACAAATAAAGAGACGTGTTTATGAGACCACAAACAAGAGAAAATCTGCAAATGCTGGAAATCTGAGCAACACACACAAAATGCTGGAGGAACAGTACAATACTTTTTTTTCCACAGATGCTGCTTGGCCTGCTGAGTTCCTCCAGTATTTTGTATGAGTTGATATGTTTATGAGATTAGGATATGGTCATTTGGAACTGAGATGTGGAGCAAATCTCACAGAGAGTGGTGAATGTCTGGAATTCTCCAGCCAGAGAGATACAAAGCTAGATCATAGGGTATATTTAAAGATAAATAGGTACATTTTGGAAAGAACAGGGGAGTGAGGCTATGGAAAATGAAAAGAAAAGCAGCAATAAGACCTGTGGAAAATAACCTCTGATCATGGTAAATGGTAGGACACACTTGAGGGTCTGAGTCTACTCATGTTTATATATTATATGTTCCTATGTTAAGGATGAATAGCTTGTAACATTTCACCATTATGGCTTTAAATCTTTCAAGATGATTTTTGTGTATGTCATTGGGCTACCTAGGAATAAGACTGATGGTAGATTGACAATTAAAGACAACAAAGGCAGAAGTAAAAGAAAACTTAATTATGTGGAATATGGAAATGAAAGGCAGTGATAAATTCGAAGCAAAATAAAAATAACTCAATGGCTAAAAGAGGGAAGGTTAGCAAAGTATATCTCCAGCAAAACAGTTTGGCACTTCTGTTTTAAAGCTAGATCCAGTAATCTAAGAATTAGTTGCACCTAAGCAGGTCATTTGTTAACACCTCTAAATAATTAACAATTGACCAAAGTTCAGTACTTGCAACTTACTGAATGTCATCTGCCGCATATGCTGAATAACCCAGTAAAATTAAGCCCTTGACATCAAGTCCCTTAGTCCAGGTCTTGGGAAGTTTAATTAACTGATAAATGAATGTCTATCATTTCACCAAAAAGCTTACAGCTCTTTATCGTTGCAGAGAGGGTAATTCAGGCTAAGGCGTGTGCTGAATTGGATGGTATTCTGGATTTGATGAGGAAAAAAAATCAAGCATTGCCAGAAATTGCATTGAGATGTGTAGAATGTCACCAGGCAAACACACACCAGAAAGAACCCACCAGAGGCATCTCAAAATTAAGATTTAAAATTCATGTGTATGAAAATGATGAGCAACAATTCCCATCATTTATGCTCAGCCCACCATTCATATGCTTTATAACTCCCCCTTCATCCAGTTTTTCCAGTTTAGTTATAAATCTACAATTACCTGACCAGATGGAAAATTGCTCATTTAGAAAATGCAGTCTAAATCCAGTACAACTAATCAACACCCAATCAGCCTACTCTCACACAATAAAAATGTGACGGAAGCTCTTGGCAACAGTGCAATCAAGCAAAACTTACCCACCAATAATCTGCTCACTGATGAATGGCTTGTGATCCAACAGAGTCACTTAGGTATGTAGCTCAATATAGCCTTGATTTGAACATAGACAAAGGAGACTAATTCTGAAAGTGGAGTGCATTTCCCTCATGAAGATGCAAATAGATAGATAGATAGATATACTTTATTGATCCCGAGGGAAATTGGGTTTCGTTACAACCGCACAAACCAAGAATAGAGCATAAATATAGCAATACAAAAACCACAAACAATCAAACAACAATATGCAAACTATGCCAGATGGAAATAAGTCCAGGACCAGCCTATTGGCTCAGGGTGTCTGACCCTCCACAGGAGGAGCTGCAAAGTTCGATGGCCACAGGCAGGATCAACTCCCATGACGCCCAGTGTTGTATCTCGGTGGAATATGGCTGGAGTCCAACAGCAAGAAGTTCAATATCCGGTGTACAAGCACGTTGCTCAATCGTAATATGACCAGGATTGCACCATCCGTTGTTAACCAGAACAGTAAGCCCCCAACTCCTTTACGCTTACCGCTTTCAGTGCACTTCCGGTCAGCCCAAATAGTTTCCTGGTGCCAAACAATTGCTCAAGAATGGCTGCCAATGGCAAGAACAAATCTATACTGGTCCAAATTATGCTTAAAAAACACATTTTGGAGTCACTCATTTAGTTGGTCATTTATAACTGACCTCATCATAATACAGGAACTCAAAAAGGTTACGCAAACTCCAAACAAAAAGGGATTTTTTTTTTGCATTTTCAACTGACTTTCTCAGAGTCGGTTACATTCAATAGCAAATAGTCTCATCTCTGCTTATAATGCACAGACATACTCCAATTGTAATTATTGTCAGACTTCAACAATGGAAAAAATACTTTTTAAAAACTTATTTATGGTATAATCTGAGGAAGAGCAAAAATTATTTGCCTGGAGGTAGATGTAGGGAACTCCCTCCCAGAGAAGGAAATGCCTTCCTAAGCAATTCCTGTCATGGGTCACATAAAATTTAGACAAGCTGTGTTTTCTACATTCACTAAAGCACAATAATGAACCAGATGGGTTTTCATGGCAATCCAGCCACTTCATTATCACCATTACTGATACCAGATTTTTAAAATTTCAGATTTATTTAAATAATCTGGCTTTAATTCATTTAGATGCTGTGATGAGATTTGAACTGTCATATCTGGATCATTATTCCAGGTCTCTGCACTATTTACCAAGTAACTGAAGGGCTCTATTACCAATCCCCTTCCTTGCCACAGGAGTCTAATCACTACCATTTTATTTCTATTTAGCCAAGGATTACCAGAACTAATAGCAGTCTCAGTAAAACACAAAGACCAAATGTAAAATCTTGTCGGTTTTCTAGTGCTAAATCTTATTTTATACTCTTATGTTTTATTGTTTATTTTGTAGGAATAAATTTGAAATCACAAATAATTTGGTAAATCATGAAAATATTACAGGACACAAGCATGGGATCTCATTTTATTTTATTCAAAATAGCATTCATGTTGTTAAGTCGGCTGCTTGAGCAGAAGCCAGTTGTTTTTTTGTTTCCTAATTCTTTTAATAAGTCTTGGTGTAGTCTCCAGTTAATCAATCCCAATAGATCTTTCTTCACAATATTGCTCATTGCAAATTTAAGCATAGCCAAAAGCATTTTATCTGCAAAAGTTGTACAGACTCTATTAAAATTGTCTCATATAAGGGCAGGTGTAGTGTGAGGGAAAAGATTTAGATGTGGTTGAGATCAATAAAGTCATCGAGAATATAACATAACTTTTAAAAGTGTAGTTATGATCCATAAGTGCATATTTTCCTATACTATCACAAATTCACACAAGAACAGAAGCAGTAGCAGGCATCAGAAGTCCCGAGACTGGAAGAATGTCACCAAGAACTGCAGAGCAGTGAAGTCTGAACAAGAAGACAGGATCTGCAGAATGTCTTAGGGAATCATTTCTCTTATCTCTTACATGAGCAAGGGCCAACATATAAGATGTGACTGCTGTGTCTGAAATCTGTGGACCTCCGTAGCTGCAATTCTGACCTCAACATGAGGAAAGGACATCATTGCTCATGACTGTGAAGGTGAGAATCATTCTTTAGTTATATTTGTCTGAGTCCTTGTGGAGATTAATTTCTTGCAACTCCCAGCATGTTACTGAATGAAGAAGGTCAGTGAAACCATTTACACAAAAACAGATCAATGTAATTCCCTCATTTCAAAGACAGTAAGCAGAACATGCAAAGAGGTAGCTTGATTGCGGTCTTCTTTATAAAGCTCAATCTTATACTGATTGATTACATATTGCCATGCATGCGTCTCACATGAACTCATATCAGTTGACAGTAATTTAATCCTCCCAAGTATACAACTGTCATGTGACATGGGGTATGTCGTGCAGTTGAACATCTATTATTCTTGAGAAACAATAATTCTGCAACAGTTCTCCATGGCAACTGTATTCGACCCACCACCACAAGATATAGGTTGCCAACTCACAACTTGGGTGTCAGTTTAGTCTAAGGCATAACCCACGTTCACATACACTACTAAATAACAACAGAACTTGTCCTCCCCCATGAAACATGGGGGTGCACCTTTCTTATATAATGTCCTTACTGCCTAAATTGCTCCAATGATGACCGCACATTCAGCCAAGCAGATAATGGCATTTGTAATAGCATAAAGAATTAGCAGAAACAGTAGTCTGAATGATATTTCTCTATTACTTACAGTCCTATAATTCACTTTACTGCCATGGACGTTCTTAGACAAAACAAAAATGGTGACTCTTCTTCAAATCCAAATTTAAAAATGTAATTTCTTGTGAAGTCCATACAATAGTAAACACTAATCACCCTTATATATTTCTCACACCTTACCCCTTCTGAATGCACTGCCCTCCACTCTCTTTGCACCAATCCAAATCTTACATCAAATCCGCAGAAAAAGTGTGTGTGTGGGGTGGTGCTGCTGTTGTCGTGTAGTGACATCTTCCTTTCTAAGGCCAGGCAGCAACTCTCAGACACCTCCTCTTACCTAGCCCTTGAAAAGGATCCCACGCCAGATCATGGAAAATTGTCTCTGACACTGTCACTAACTTTATCAACACTGGAGAATTCCCATCCACAGCCACCAAACTCATAGTTCCCTAACCCCGCGCTATTCCTTTCTACTTCCTAACCAAGATCCGCAAACCTGACTGTCCAGGTAGGCCATCATCTCTACCTGCTTCTGCCCCACTGAATTTGTGTCTATCTAGCTCAATTCCATTCTATCCCCCTTGGTTCAGTTCCTTCCCAACTACATACACAGCACTTCAAATGTCCTCAATCTTCTCAACAACTTTCAATTCCCCATGCCTCATTTTCACTATGGATGTCTAGTTCCCATACACTTCAATGCCCCCTCCAGAAGACTTAAAGCTTTCTGTGTCTATGTCCAGTCCCTATACACTTCAATCCCTCCTTGAGAAGACTTAAAGCTTTCCATATCTTTCTCAACAAAGGCCCCACCAGTTATTCTCCTCCTGCACCACCTTTCTCCATCTGGAAGAACTGGTCCTCACCCTCAACAATTTATCTTTTGGCTCTTCCCACTTTTTACAGACTCAAGGGGTAGTCATGGGCACCTACCTGGGCCCCAGTTATGCCTGTCTTTTCATTGCCTATGTAGAACAATCAATACTCCAAACCTTCCATGGTAATGCTCCCCAACTCTTCCTGTGCTATATTGATGACTGCATTGGTGCTGCTTCATGCAGCCACATAGAGCTTGTCAATTTCATCAACTTTGCCTCCAACATCCACCCTGTCCTTAAATTCACTTAGTCCATTTCTGACACCTCCATCACCTTCCTCCATCTCTCTTTCTCGATCTCTCAGGACATACCAACACCTTTTATAAACCTATTGATTCCCACCTGTGTCTTGACTATACAGCTTCCCTTTTTACTCCTGTAAAAATGCTATTCCCTTTTCTCAGTTCCTTTGTGTCCACCACATCTGCTCTTAGGATAATGCATTCCTTTCCAGGATACCAGAGATAACCTCATTCCTCAAAAAACAGGATTTCTCTTCCTCCACCATTGAATCTGTCCTCACCTGCATCTCCTCCAATTCCCAGACACCCACACTCACTCCATCAAAGGATTCAAGGGATCCAGGGTATTCAAAGTACATTTATTATCAAAGTATATGTGCTGTATACCCCTGAGATTCATCTTCTGCACAGACTGTCACATAACAAAAAAAACCATAGAACCCATTTAAAGATAAACATCCATGCACAAAAAACTAATCCAAATAAAAACAAAAGAAGAAGGATCAAGAACACAGAATATACAACATACAGCATATTCAGTTCTGCTCTGGTCATATCTGTAGGCCGCCCCGATTCAAATTTCATTTGGGTAGCCTCCAAACTGATGGCATAAACATCAATACTTACTTCTGGTAAAAACTTCCCTCGCCCTTCCCTCACCTTCTATTACACACTGTGGCCTCTTACCTTTTCTCCTCACCTATCACCTTCCCCAGATGCCCCTTCTTCTTCTCGCTCCCCCATGGTCCACTCTCCACTCCAATCAGATTCCTTGTTCTTCAGCCTTTTACCTTTCCCACCCACCTGGTTTCACATATAATCTTCTAGCTAGTCCTCCATCCCTTCCCCCTATCTAGTGTCTTACCACTTCCTTTTCAGTCCTGAAGAACAGTCTCGTCCAGAAAAGTCAACTGTTCATTCAGTTTCATAGATGCCACCTGACCTGCTGAGTTCCTTCAGCATTTTGAGTATGATGTTCTCTTAGTGTATGCTTTGTCCAATTTCATATTACTATCTCATCCAGCCCCAACCCCATCTCCCACCAATCTTGGCTCCATCACATTACACACAATGGTGCTGTGCGTCTTACATCCATCCTGCTGACATATCTGCAGGTGAGTACTGACAGAATCTCTCAGAGAAATTAAGTTGCTTCTCTATGAGTTCCACCTGTCAACCTGGTAAAATTGTGGTTGGCATCCCAGAAGATCTCCATAGATCTTCCAGTCTTCGAAATATAAGCATGAAATTAAACCCTCTCAGCTTACATTCCAATAGGTAGAAACATCAAAAGATCACATATCTCTTCATTGTCCAACTTTCCTAGGTCACAGATCATCTCTGTAACACTTCCTTGGATCTTGTGACACACATCTTGTGGAGTATTGCTGTCATTTCCTCAATGGAAAATTAGAAATAGCTGGATTAGAGCTGGGTGCTTGTGTAATTTGTGCAACAAGAATGGCCCAATTAAGACTCTAGGACACACTCAACCTAAATCCAGTCTTCTTTCTATATGATGGTATTTCAAAATCCTGTAATCAAAAGACAAATCTCACAGAGAGCAGCATTGCAGTCTGAGTCAACTTTCCTGGCAATGGATGACAAAGAAGCTTGTCTGCACTTTCTATGTGTGCGTGAGTTTCTTTTGGGTGTCCTATTTCCCTCCCACAGTTCAATTAGTAGGTTAATTGGTCATTACAAATTATCCTCTGATTAGGTTAGGGTTAAATAGGTGGGTTGTTGGGTGTGCAGATCATTGGGTCAGAAGGGCCGGCTCTGAGCTATAACTCTAAATAAAATATTTAAAAGCTTGATGAAGGCAAGCAAACAATCAACCTACTGTATATAAATTAGTTTCATAATTCTCTTATGAATTTTTTCTCAATCATTTAGGGCATTTTACTTAGTGGAGACAGTTGAAGATTGGTAAAGTTTTTGTTCCTTGTCTTCTTCCACTATTAAAGTGGCTGTGATCTCAATGCAAATCCTGCATAAATTGCTCCTGGAAATATCATAATAAAAAGAGGTATAAAGTACAGAACAATTCTGTTCAAGCTAGCCTGTCTGTACCGGTTCTCTCAAAATAAAAAGAACTTTTCATGTCAGTACCCTACTTTTTCTCTGTGGTTTTCTTTCAATTATTTATTCACTTTGAAAAGCCACTCTGCTTCTGTCATGTTCCTGTCACCAATTAAATATTGAAAGGCCTAGGTAGAGTGGATATTTCCTGTAGTAGGGGAGACTAGGACCAACAAAGCCCCAAGATAGAAGAACATCCCTTTGGAACAGATATGGGGAGGAATTTTTTAACCAGAGTGTGGTGAATTTGTGAAATTCATTGCCACAGATGGCTGTGGAGGCCATTTCATTGGGTATATTTAAGGCAGAGGTTAAGAGGCTCTTGATTAGTAATGTTGTCAACGGTTACGGGGAGAAGGCAGGAGTATGGTGTTCAGAAGGATAATAGATCAGCCATGATGGAATGCAGACTCGATGGGCCAAACAGTCTAATTCTGCTCATATGTCTTTTGATCTTATGGTCTTTCTCTTTGCTTATTTTATAAATGATTACCATCTCTATCTTCCACAGCATTTGTACCCTTGGCTTTACATGGAGTCTGGCTCTAATGGAAGGATTCCAAGGCCATAATAGATGGCTCTTCAAGGCTGCTGAAACCACTTCTTACAACGTGATTTCAGTAGGCCTAAAGAAAATAAACAAACTTCCCAAAGGAGAAAACTGCACTCTTTCTTCAGATTAAGATGTAACACAAGAGGATTAGTGAGTTCTTCAGACATTGCACAAGAAAGTTGCCAAGGCCAATCGTGCTGTAGGTCCTTTTCAATCCTCCCTGTCTCCATACAGTTTCAAACCTGTCCAGATCCCAGCAAGAAATTACCATGTTGCCATTAGTTTGGTTTATGATTCACCAAAATTTGGCACAAACCAAATGTGACAAACTTCTTCAAGGCAGAATTTGATGCAGGCATTTCACCAAATCTATGCAAAGCCTGCCAGTGCCTAGAATGAGATCTTTAAACATTGTGCTTAAAAATAATTTGCAAGTGTTTAGATGTACTTGGGCCTATTTCCATTTGAAGCCTGTCCATTGGGAAAGTGGTTCAGGAATTTCTTTTTACGACCCCCAATTATTGGTGTCAGTTTCTGTTGAAGTTCCCGCATCGAATGAAGTTAACAACCATCAGTAGAAATTAAGGCAGAAAAACATGATTTGTGCTCTTTAATTTTCACTCACAGCTATAAATCACACAGAAAGTCAGCAACAATGTGTAAATAAAAGCTTCTGCTCTGGTACGTCATTTTTATAAGCACTGACTCCCACATATTGATTTGTGGATTCTACCTTTTTGTAAAGACGACACTAATAAAGACCACTATATCTGCACACTAGTAATTGCTGTCTGCAGTCCATTTATGAACTATAACAACAGATTAATGTCAGCACCTACCCAGTTAGACAACTCCACATCATGACCCAAAACTGTGCCATTTAACCCTTTTCCCACCTCAGTATTTCCTTTCCCCTCTGTCTTATCCTTCCATAATCAGTCCTGAAAAAGGGTCCCGATCCAAAACGCCGACTGTTTATTCATTTCCATTGATGCTGCCTGACATGCTGGTCTCCTTTGGCATTTTGTGTGTTACTTTGGATTTCTAACATTTGCAGAATTTCTCATGTTTATGATTTCTTCCTTCCTGCCATCTCCTTCACCCTCCCCAACCCTCACCCCATATCATTCCTCATCTCAGTTTTGGACTAGTTTATTATTGTCACAGATATCAAGATACATTTTAGTTTGCATGCCATCCAGACAGATCATGCCATGTATAATTAAATCAGAGTTAAAAACAGAACACAGACTATAGACGAGTACAGTATGGGTCCTACAGCACACAATATAGTGTTGCATTTACAGTGATAGTGCAGTGCAGGTATACAAGTGTAAGGGTCACTATAAGGTAAATTGGAAGATCAAGAGTTTAAGAGTTCCACTTTTAGCATAGCTGTGTTGAAAATTCCAATAACAGTGGGACAGAAATTTCCTTGAGTCTGGTGGTATGTGTTCTCAAGCTTTTATATCTTCTGCCCAATAGGAGAGGAAAGAAGAGAGAATGACTGGAGTCAGAAGAGTCCTTGTTTATGTTAACTACTTTCCCAAGGCAGCAGGAAGAGTAGATGGAGTCAATGGAGAGGGGGCTGGCTTATAGGATGGACTGGGCTGTGTATAAATCTGTCTGCAATATCTTGTAGCCTTACAATTCAATGGCAGCCCTGTTGTATGCGAAGATCTTTAAAAGTACTGACTCATTTCCCAGCAGACAGAACACAAACAAGTTGAGAGATATGGCACTTGAATAATTTGGTTCACACTTGAGCTTCAATTATATTGACCAAAAGTCTGTACATAATGAAATTATATGCAAGAAATTTGCACCTGAGATATGACTTGTTTTCACAGACCTATTGCATGTTGATCAGTGATTTCCCTATAAGCTATAAGCCCTTTGACCTTATTAAGCACCTATCTTCCATAATATTTTCTAAAACATGAAATGTCTTCTTCCTTGCCTATTTATACTTTCAGTTTCTATTTACTCTCCCACTAATTTGGAGGGAAGGCTGGTACAGGATTCTGAGTTGGATGATCAGCCATGATCATACTGAATGGCGGTGCAGGCTCGAAGGGCCGAATGGCCTACTCCTGCACCTATTTTCTATGTTTCTATGTTTCTAATTATAAAACACATCAAACATTTCTGTTATCTCCTAGCTTATTACTCTGTTCTTGATCTGTTTCATCTCTGAGATCCATTGTAATTATGTTAGTTTCAAAACTCCTTTTTAATTTTTGCCACATTTCCACTTTCCAAAATCTATTTGCATTTATGCTGGAATACTCAGCAGATCTGGCAATATTCATGGTGAGAGAAACAAGGTTAATATTTCAGGACTTGAAGATGAAAAAGAAATATATATATACACAGTGGGAATCTGAAATTGGTTGAAATGATCTTCCATATGAACCATTTGATAAGCTGTGGTAATGTTTAATGTTTGAAGCTGATTTGGTTTAGCACAAATTTACACAATTTAAAAGTACTTACCCACAGATAAAATGCTGATAATACTTCACAGTCCCTTTTAGTGAAAAACCATGGATCTAAACTTACAAAAAATTTGCAAGTCACTTGCAGTTTGTACAATTATCTCCATTATGCTACAGAAAGTGCATGTACATAAATTGATGTGTATAAGACACTAACATCATGACAAAAACACAAATGATTCAAACACAGTAAGACTTAAAAATTGGAAATAAATCCAGCAGTTCCAACAAAGTATCTGCCACTTTTCAAGAGTCCCTGCTGTCATCTGAGGTGAGGACATTCAGTTAGATGAGAAGCCTCATGCACATTTTAGTACTTACTCTTTACTTATGATCAATGCAATGTCTTCAAAGAAAGTTCAAGTTTCTTAAGAGTAATGAAGTCCTGATGAAGGGTCTCAGCCTGAAACGTTGACTGTTTGTTTACTTCCACAGATGCTGCCTGTTCTGCTGAGCTTCTCCAGTACTTTGTGTATGTCACTTTGGATTTCCATCATCTGCAGACTTTCTCGTTTTATGAGAGAATGTAGTCTTAGAAGTTATAGCAACCCAAGAACACTGAGTAAACAATCTATACACAATGTGTTGTCTTCTGTGTCAAAGACAAAAGGTATATTTCCCCAATGGGAGTTTAAAATAAAAAGCATGTGGTTAGAACTCTTCACTGCATAGACATTAAGGTCCATGCTGATGTACAAGTACTCCTTTGACAAGGTGTGAATTTTTTTTCATAAAATCAAAGTGCATTGGAGTCCTCTAATTTTTCACTATATAAATGGAATTCAATAGACATTTGGCAATCTGTGTGTTCTGTTTACTCAACCCCGTAAGGACTGCTTTATACATACAACACGTTGTTGGTATTGTTAAGTTCAATTGAAGTTGTGTCTGAGGGGAATTTATTGGCTAGGATGAGATATGTGTTATATTTGGCACAATTCCTATTTAATCACAAAGGCTTTGTTTTTAATCAAAGTATTTCAATTATGCTTAAAATAATGGAGAGTAAAGTCCAGCAAGAAAACAGATGAATTTTGATTCTATAAGACGCTAACATTGGGGATGAAGTATTCCAATTATAATTCCACATCTGTGTTTGCAAGCTTCATAGATCTGCAGTAAGCAGTTTGTGGATTAGCAAGAGACTTGGATGTCAATCTGCAATTCAATCTTATTAGTATTTGTATAAAACCTGTGTTCCACCTTGTATATAAATAACACAGAACCTCTTTTGTTACAGCAAATACCTGCACATTGCATTTCCACAGTGGGTCGTCTAGTCTCTCACAATGGTATTACAACCAGTGAACTCATTTACAGAATTTCCCCAGCTACACTGCTGGTTGCCTGGTTAATGAGAAGAAGTCACGCAGAATTAACTACATTGCTCATGGTGTTCATTTTATTATGTTCCTAAGTTCAATCCACCCTGATTCCAAACTCACCCTGTGGTTGTCAAGAATCTCAAAGATACTTGAAAATCATCAGTAATTCAAGCAAAAATCGGAGTAGGTAAATAAGTTAATGAAAATCTGCATGTCTTCTTTGTGACTATCCTTAGAGAAAGATTAACTCTCTGGCATATTCTTCGATAGAGGTTTCAACTAGTGGGAGTGTCTAAGACCAGAGGGCATAGTCTCAGAATCATAGGAGATCCCTTTAGAATTGAGAACAAGAAGGAGATGAATCTATGGAATTCACTGCCAGAGACAGTTATTGAGGCCAAGTCATCAGATATGGTTAAAGCGCGAGTTAACAGGTTCTCGACTAGTGAGGGCATCAACGGTTATAGTGAGAAGGCAGGAGAATGGGGTTGAAGTAGAAAAATAAATCACCCATGACTGAATAATGGAGCTGACTTGACAGGCTGAAGTGGCCTAATTCTGCTCCAATATCTCAAGGTCTTTTTCACAACAAAGAAAAAAATTATAGCTTACAGAGCAATAGTCAGTATTACAAAAGTTACCTTTTAGTAAAGAAAATATATCTTTTAAAAATCGCACCTAAACTAACTGCTCTGAATCTATGCGTTTTGTGTTAGCACAGTTTTCCAGATGAATAGGAATGTCCTTCCAGTGCAATTTCTAATTGGTTATAGTTCTCCCAAGGCTTTACTTCTTACAAACAAGCCAGGAAGTTAGCAAAGTTTCTGGCTCACCATAGTCAGGTCCAGAAAATTGGGTCACAAGGAATCCATGCTGCTCTGGCAAAATGGATCCAAAACTGTTTTGTTGATAGATGGTAGAGGGGTGTAGTGGACAGCAGTTTTCCTGACTGGGTCTCTGTATTCACTGGTGTACAGCAAGGATTAATGCTAGGACCTTTGTTATCCGTTGCCTGTTAAAAGACTAGCATAAGAATGATCGTGGCCTTATAAGTAATTCTATTGACAACGTGAAGATTGATGGAGTTGTAGATAGTGGGAATATTGCCTAATGATATTGTTGGAGTATGATTTAGAATTGAGAATTGTAGCAACCCCACACCAGTCAACCTCCTCCCTTGGGGTCCCAGATTCCAGGGACCAAAAGTTTCGACGGGTCCCAATTGCTCTTGTATTCTATGGACAGAGACAAGTTTTCCTTTCTTATCTCTCTCTTGACAGTGTGAGCTTTGACCTGGGCCGTCACTAACAGGGACAATAAAACCACCACCTGCAATAAATATAAGGAATTCACCACTAAGATGAGCCAGGTTTTGAACCATCAGGAAATGGAAGGAAGGCAGTAGATCTGATACTCCATCTGCCTCAAGGCTTATGCTCGTTGCTGGATTACACCATGCAATTCAAAACTCTCATGGAGTTTGAAGAGATTTGGTATGTCAACAAATACGCTCAAAAACTTCTATAGATGTACCGTGGAGAGCATTCTGACAGGCTGCATCACTGTCTGGCATCGGGGTGGCTACTGCAAAGGATAGAAAGAAGCTGCAGAGGGTTGTTAATTTAGTCGGCTCCATCTTGGGTACTAGCCTGCAAAGTAGGGCGCGGTGTGTCAGAAAGGCAGCGTCCATTATTAAGGACCTCTAGCACCCAGGGCATGCACTGTCACCATCAGGTAGGAGGCACATACTCAGCGATTCAGGAACAGCTTCTTCCCCTCTGCCATCCAATTGCTAAATGGACATTGACCCTGTGAACACTACCTCATTTTTTCAATATATATTATTTTGGTTTTTGCACAACTTTTAATCTCCAATATACATATACCATAATTGATTTACTTGTTTATTTATTTTTCTTCTATGTAATGTATTGTCTTGAATTGCTGCTGCTAAGTTAACAAATTTCACAACACTTGCCAGTGATGATAAACCTGATTCTGGACTGTGACTGGAATGCGGAAGCACTGCTGGCCCATTACCATCACGGCCTCTTGGAGCACTTGAAAGACAAACTATCTACCTGGGAAGTGCCCACTGACCTGGAGAGCCTCATCATTCTGGCTTCCATGTTGACAAACATCTAACGGGATGACCTCAAGTTCACAGCCAGAAAGCAAGTTCCATTCCCAGAACCATTTCAGGCTTCAGTACCCTCATCAGCAACATCTCCAATACTACTGAGCCGCCGATCACCCGCACATCAAAAGCCCACTGTGCCCAGGAAAATGGCACCACTGGGTTGAGATGAGGGGCTTTCTATCTGCTTAGCTTTCCCCAGCCCCTCATTCCAGCACCATAGCCTGACTCACGCACTCTGTCCTCTTTCGCACTCCAATGGTTCTGCACACACAGGAGGCTCTGCTGGATTGCGGCACAGCAGGCAAATTTCTGGACTGGACTTTGCCTGTCTCTCACCCTTTCTGTTTTATGGCCATGGACTGGTGTCCCTTCGAGTGTGAGATGGTCAGAGCGCGCGCACAGCCTGTGCACATGTGCATCGGAGAGCATGGTGAGTCCATCTATTTCCTCCTGATCGACTCACCCAGCACTCATTTCATCTTGGGTTACCCCTGGCTTTCCACTCACAACCCTCACTTCACCTGGACATCCGTTTCACTGCTGATCCATCTGCCTACAACCTCAGTGAATCTCACCCTGTAGATCCGTGGTGAATGAGGAAACCCTCGATCTCACCAAACTCCCACAAGAATACTACAACCTTGCCAGCACCATGACTCTCACAGACCACAAAACTGCACACTCAGTTAGAGGTGGACGCATGTGACATGGGCACCAAGGCTATCCTCTTCCAGCGATGACCGGACAGAAAGACACACTCTTGTGCCTTCTTCTTGCAGGTTCAACTCTACACAGTATCGTTATGCAGTAGGAGACAGGAAGCTACTTGTCATTAAATGGGCCTTTGAGGAATGGAGACATTGGCTGATGGGGACCACCAGGCCCTCCCTGATCTGGACTAACCTCCAGAACCTCACATCTATTCAGCAGACCCCCCCCCCCCGCCCAAATCAAACCATGTCAGGCTTGCTGGACATTCTTTCAAGCAATCCAACTTCATCATCTCCTACTGACCCAGCTCAAAGAGCACAAAGGGAAATGCCCTGTCTATGTAATTCAACCCAGTTGAAATGGAGATCAACCCTCGGCCCAACATTTCAACCTTGCAGATCCTTGCCCTGATCTTCTGGGATCTTGTGAACCTGATCCACCAGGTCCTAAAGCACAAGCCTGCACTGGCTAACACAGCTAATAACTGTATATATGTGCTGGTGGCTGTGCACTCTGAGGTACTCCAGTGGGTCCACTCTTCAACACTATCCAGTCATCCAAACACACGATGGACCTGGATTTTCTGCAATGGCAATTCTGTTGGTCCAACTTGATCACAGATGTACATCAGTTCACTGCTGCCTGTCCTCAATATGCCCAGTCCAAATCCTTCAACCAGTAGCCCTCTGGGCTTCTGTTGCCCCTATCAGTATCACATCAGCATGGATTTCATCACATGTTTGCCATTTCTGACATGGCCTTGATCATCATGAGAACGGTGAATCTGTTCTTCAGGGCAGCCCACTTCATCGCCCCCAGCTCTCCAACAGCCGCTGACATAGAGAACCTGGTTCTCCAATATTTAATTCACCTTCACGGTTTCACTCAGTACTTTGTGTCAGACCGAGGCCCACAATTTGTCTCCCACTTCTGGCAAGCCTTTTGCCCCGTGCTCGCACCTCAGTGTGTTTATCTTCTGGTTGTCATCCGCAGACCAGCAATCAGTCATAACGTGATTATTGGCAAGTGGAGAAGTCTCTGCGATCCTGCACCACCTCTAACCCTTCCAACGTATCTGCTCTGGGATGAAATATCCCACAAACTACACACCTCCTCTGCCACCCTTCGAAGTGCTTCATGGTTACCAACCCCCATTGTTCCTCGCGGAGAAGCCTATGGTGAAAGTCCTTGTTTGTCACTGTTAGAAAGCCTGGAAAACATAAACCTAGTGCCAGCCATGCCTATTGCTGCCAGGTCAACCACTGTCAGTGCCCAGCCAGACTGCTCCAGTCTGGGGACCGCATCATGCTATCCACCTGAAATCTTCCCCTGCGCATCAACTCCCATAAGTTCTCACCCCGGTTCATCAGTCCCTTCAAGATCACCCATCGCATCAAATCCAGTCACTTACTGTATTCAGTTGCCACCATCGCTCAGGATCACACCTATTTGCAACATGTCCTACCTCGAGCTGATTGACTATAGACCACTCAACCCCCCCACTCCAGAGCCTGCACTTCGGGAACCTAGGATGGTGGAAGGTGATCCAATTTACACAGTTCTCCCGTTGATGGATTCACATCGTCATCATGGATTGGTTATGCAGTAACTGGTTGCCTGGGAAGGGTACGGCCCAGATGAGAGGTCTTGAGTGCCATCCAGTATTACCTTGGAATCATTATTCATCGAGGAGTTCTACCAAAACTATTTGGATCGTCCAGGGCCGTCAATTGTTGGCTGTGGTGGTGGAGTGAGGGTGTTCCTGTCAGGCCTGCACAAGCAGGCTTTTCCCAGTCTTCACTCAGTTAATAGGAGTCACTTGCTACTCATTTCCACCTCATAACCTGCAACCTATTTAAACCCAGCTCTCACCCACTGTCCTTGTTCACCCATTGAACTGGCCAGTTATTTCTACCCTTCAGTTAACTTGTTGTGATGTTGTGTTGAGTATCTGTTCTCTCATGTTTTGTGGATACTCGTGACTCGTTATTTTGCAGTTTATTATTAAAATGATTACTCACCACTAAATCATCTCCACTGCTCTGCAATTTGGTCAAGTCTCCTCTACATTTCCTGACAATCTTATAATTTTTTTATATAGTCACCTTTATGTGTAATTTTTCGGCAAATTTTCTAGTGATTCAAATATAACTGATTCTGTATATTTCTAAAAGCTTCTTAGTTTTCCTGCTACAGGTGTCATATCACTGTAATCTGGCTATTTCATTGGATACATCTTATAAGTGGAAAGTGCTATATCTGTATTCTGAGTATGAGTCGATCATAACTTCTTTTGCTGTCCTTCCTTTGCTGATTCTATATTCTTGAAAAACTTTATACAGCGGGAACAACCACCAAGTGTTATGCTTCATTCTTGCCTTCCAAAAGCCTGTGGATCATTATCACCAGATCTAACGATACAGAGAGACATACAGTAGATCAACTGGAAAGTCAGGCAAAGCAGCGACAGTCAGAATTTAATCCAGAAATGTGTGAGGTAGTGCATTTTGTGTTGTCTAATAACTGACCAGACATACAGTATTCTCTAAATGGCAGAGACCCTGGCAGTGTTAAAGAATATAGGGACCCTGGGGTGCAAGTTCAAGGCGTCCTGAAAATGGCCACACAAGTTGATAGGGTAATGTGGAAAATATTTAAATTGCTTGACTTCATAGGCAGGAGTATAGAGTACATGAGATGGGACATCACATTGTATCTGTATAAGGCATTGATTACGCCACACTTGGAATGCTACTGTCATAGCAGAGTCTTAGAGTTATACAGAATGGAATCAGACAGTTCACACAACTCATCCAATTGTGTTCCTGATGTAATTTCTATGCATTTGGCCTATCTCTCTCCTCAACATTTCCCATTGATGAATCTATCCAAATGTCCTTCAAACATTGTAATTATGCCCACTTCTGCCAGCTTGTTCCATATACCCACAACCCATTGTGTAAACCTTGCTCCTCAGATCAGATCCTCTTTAAATCTTTCGCCTCCCACCTTTACCCTATGTCCACTAGTTTTAGATCTCATATCCTCAGAAAATGACTTAAAATCTGTCTAACCTGTGCCCCTCATGATTTTGTAAACCTCTAGAAGGTTAACCACGTGCCTCCTTTGCTCCAGGGAAGTAGGAACATAGTCCTAGTCTATTCAGTTTTTCCCAGAAACTGCTATGTTGCTTCAGCATCTGTTTTGTTCAGCTTCTCATTCACTGTTGTGACTTTTACTTGATCTAGTTTCATACTGATCACCTCTAGTGATTACATGTCTCATGAAGGAGAAATCCTTCATTATGAACTTCAGCTTCTCCTCATTCACTACAGCTGCTTCCCCTGGGCTCTCAGTCTTCAATTATGTTTATTCTCCTTGTATTTCTCCTTTTCTAATCACCGAAAATTTGCATAATATGGTCTTATCCCATTGAGATCTTCAACTACTATCGTGTCATTCCAGAAATACCTCTAGGTCTGTGTCGATTCCCAATGGGATTCTTCAATGACACCTACTGAATAAAATGTTGAAGTATATCAAATACAACCCTCCTCATCAAACCAGGACAATCCACTGCATTCAACACACTGAAGGTCTGTACATCATTCAGGTCTGACTAAAGATCAGAATCAGAATTAGGTTTAATATCACCAGCATATGTTGTGAAATTTGTTAACTTTATGACACCAGCACAATGAAATACAAGATAAATAAATATAGAGAAAAAAACTGAGTTACATAAGTATATCTATGTCTATAAAATAGTTGCCTGGAGAGCCATTGAGATTGCATCTGCTGAAGACCTATTGTGGTGATAGGCAAGTTGCAGTGGGTCCAGGTCCTTTCTGAGACAAGAGTTGATTCTAGCCATGACCAACCTCTCAAAGCATTTCATCATTGTAGATGTGAGTGCTACTGGACAATAGTCCTTGAGACAGCTCATACTGCTCTTCTTGGGCACTGCTATAATTGTTGCTCTTTTAAAGCATGTGGGAACTTCTGAATGCAGCAGTGAGAGATGGAAAATGTCTTTGAATATTCTTACCAGTTGGTTGGCACAGGTTTTCAGAGCCTTACCGGGTACTACAAAACAGACCCAGCTGCCTTGTGAGAGTTCACCCTCTTGAAAGACAGCCTCCAACATTTCCAATGTTCTCATCAGGTATGACGCTGCTTCAGAAGTCCAATATGCTATCTTGGGTTTAGGCATTTTTCCATCTTGTCACTTAATTTCTCCACAAACTTTCTCTGCCTTTGTCAGACTGTCCAACCTGGTTTGAAGCTTTTTTTTTTGGGAGTCACTTGGACATACCTGAATGGGTGTAGCAGCCCAGCTTCAATATAGTGTTACTGTATTTCAATGACACATGACTCATTGATTTCAATTTCTCTGCCTCAAGGTTAATGGCTTATTTCAGGAAGATATTATAAGTTATTCCTGAATCAGTTGAAATGTCACCATTTGTCCTTGCATCAGTATCTTAATGTAGATACAATTAATCTATATTCCTTCCACAGAATTGACCCTATCTGACGATAAGTATCTTGTGTTAACTAATGTTCTGTATCTGGCCCTATCTCTGCTCCTGCATGGCTCATCATTCCCATTCCATGGACTCTCAATGTCCCTTCATTATGTTCTGTTTATAGAAACAATTTTCCAACCCACCTCAGAGAAACTATTTCCTCGTATGTAGGGCATTTACAGAGAACATAGAACATAGAATAGTACAGCACAGTACAGGCCCTTCGGCCCACAATGTTGTGCCGACCCTCAAACCCTGCCTCCCATATAAGCCCCCACCTTAGATTCCTCCATATACCTGTCTAGTAGTCTCTTAAACTTCACTAGTGTATCTGCCTCCACCACTGACTCAGGCAGTGCATTCCACACACCAACCACTCTCTGAGTAAAAAACCTTCCTCTAATATCCCCCTTGAACTTACCACGCCTTACCTTAAAGCCATGTCCTCTTGTATTGAGCAGTGGTGCCCTGGGGAAGAGGAGCTGGCTATCCACTCTATCTATTCCTCTTATTATCTTGTACACCTCTATCATGTCTCCTCTCATCCTCCTTCTCTCCAAAGAGTAAAGCCCTAGCTCCCTTAATCTCTGATCATAATGCATACTTTCTAAACCAGGCAGCATCCTGGTAAATCTCCTCTGTACCCTTTCCAATGCTTCCACATCCTTCCTATAGTGAGGTGACCAGAAATGGACACAATACTCCAAGTGTGGCCTAACCAGAGTTTTATAGAGCTGCATCATTACATCGCGACTCTTAAACGCTATCCCTCGACTTATGAAAGCTAACACACCGTAAGCTTTCTTAACTACCCTATCCACCTGTGAGGCAACTTTCAGGGATCTGTGGACATGTACCCCGAGATCCCTCTGCTCCTCCACACTACCAAGTATCCTGCCATTTACTTTGTACTCTGCCTTGGAGTTTATCCTTCCAAAGTGTACCACCTCACACTTCTCCGGGTTTACCTCCATCTGCCACTTCTCAGCCCACTTCTGCATCCTATCAATGTCTCTCTGCAATCTTTGACAATCCTCTACACTATCTACAACACCACCAACCTTTGTGTCATCTTCAAACTTGCCAACCCACCCTTCTACCCCCACATCCAGTTCGTTAATAAAAATCACGAAAAGTAGAGGTCCCAGAACAGATCCTTGTGGGACACAATTAGTACCACAGTGATGGGGCTCATCAGCAAAAATGATGAAACAATGTACAGGGAGGAGGTCAAACACCTGGAGAGCTGGTGCAGTGATAACAACTTGATGCTTAATGTCACCAAAACCAAGGAGATGATCGTCGATTTCAGACCGTCTCAGCCTGAGCTCACACCCCTCAGCATCAGTGGCTCCACAGTGGAGAGAGTGGAAAACATCAAGTTCCTTGGGGTGCAGATCTCGGACAATCTCACCTGGTCCAGGAACATCACTGGGATTGTGAAACGGGCCCAGTAGAGATTGTACTTTCTGAGGAAGCTTGAACAAGCATCACTCCCCATTAACATCTTAACTACATTCTACAGAGGCGTGGTTGAGAGTGTGCTGACCTTTTGCATCACAACCTGGTACTCCAGCGGCAGTGCTGTCGACAAAAAAGCCTTGCAGAGGATGGTTAGGGGAGCAGAGAAGGTTATTGGGGTCTCCCTACCTTCTGTCCAAGACCTCTTTCAGAGTCGATGCCTCCAGAAGACACAGTACATCATTAAAGACCTCTCACACCCTCTCCACGAACTGTTCGTTCTTCTGCCATCAGGCAAACATTACAGGAGCATCAAAACTAAAACCACAAGGCTACTAAACAGCTTCCTCCCACAGGCAGTCAGACTGCTAAATAGCTGCTCTACCTGACTCTGCTTTGGACACTTTTAACTTGCACTGGACAATTATAACTTGATTTTAACTGACATGTGGCTGTTGTGTTTTACTATTTATTGTTATGTTTATTATTTAGTATTGCGTTTGTTTTGTTATGATTGCACTGTTCCTGGGAAACGCTGTCTCATTCTGCCCTGCAGAGCTGATGTACGGTTAGAATGACAATAAAGTTTTTTTGAATCTTTGAATCTTATTATAATAGCTAAATATTCTAGGCTCAATATTCAGTTTCTGCCTTTTGTCTTATACATCACTACACTTCCCTCCTCTTTTTAACCACCCAGTGATTCAACCCTGATCTTGAATAAATCTGTGACATTTAGTTCTGCATGTACTTTTCTGAAGATGATTTTATCTCACATAGGGGCTCAGACTGCATATATGGATTCCATAAATTGAGTTACTTAGGGACTTTATTGGTAGTACAGCTGAATCATACCTAGGTTAAATTCTATCCTCTAATGAATGAGGGTAACACATACAAAATGCTGGAGGAACTCAGCAGGTCAGGCAGCATCTATAAAAAGGTTCAGGCATAGATGCTGTTTGCCTGTATTAGATCCCTAGTCTTCTATGCCATGATTTTTCAAATATTTGTCTTACATGTAGTAATTGTATCTGCTTCCCTCAGTTTCTCACATCAACCACTCTCGATCTGATAAACTTTGTCCACTGTATTTCCTTGCTGTCACTATAAACTTTTGCCCTTCTGTTTCAGAAAGGAAAGATGCTACCTAAGTTACTAAGACTTTTGGCAGCTGATGGATTCCATACCAAAAAAATGAAACGTCTCCATTGGAGAAACATGAGCAAACTACCGCACAGTTGGAATGGATGTGCATAAATGTCTTACAGTTTATTCAGACTGAGCCACAGTATGAAACCCAGTTCCAAGTTTTCTGACTGAGCTCCAATTCATGGTTAGTGTGCTTGAACTGTTTAAAGTAGATGGTATGCTGTCAGAGATGAACTAGCAGCACAAGACTATTGGAGGTATTAAGGGATTTACTAGAATAAAAAAGGCTTGAGAGTAGAACTAAGTGTCCTTATTTAATAACTACATATCAGTCAGTTGGTAGCAAATACAATTTTGCTATCAATTATTCAGAATAAATGGATCACTCAGGGAGATATATCCTAACTGAAAAAGGTCCAACTTACATTTCCTAAGGACAATATCATTAGAACAACTTAACAAGGTTATTTGATAAAGTAAAAAAAAGTAAAGGGAAAAAATTATTATTATTATTATTATTATTATTATTATTCCTTTTCATGCCTTGTAGTGCATTGAGCAGTATTTTTGATGTTTCCGTAGCATTTGACTGTTTCTCCAAAGCCAAGTTGGTAGCTTGACGCTGAACCCAGCAACCCAGCAACCCAGCACAGATGGAAAGCGTGCAAGGATGCCGGCTGGATTTGAACTCTTGACCATTAGCGTCAAAGTCCGGTGCTAATGCCACTAGAGAGGTCCGGCTAGCAGAGAAAGAATGTAGCTGCAGCATAATTATAGTAAGTAAATTATCTGATGAGTTACTTCATGGAAATTTGCCATAAAAAAGATAGAGATACAATATATTTGTCCATGTCCCTTATTTTAGGCACTTTAGGTGATAGTCGTAGAGGACTCCATAGTGAGGGGAAAAGACAGAAGGTTCTGTCCGCCTTCTAGAGATACCTGCATGGTGTGTTGCCTCCCAGGTGCCAAGGTACGAGATGTCTTGGATCGGGTGCAGGGTATTCTGAAGGGAGAGGGTGAACGACCAGAAGACGTGGTGTACTTGGATTTTCAGAAGACCTTTGACAAGGTGCTACACACGAGGCTGCTTAGCAAGATAAGAGTCCATGGGATTACAGGGGAGTTTCTAGCATGGGTGGAGCATTGGCTGATCAGCAGAAAACAGAGAGTGGGAATAAAGGGATCCTATTCTGGCTGGCTGCCAGTTACCAGTGAGGTTCCATAGGGGTCGGTGTTGGGACCGCTGCTTTTTACAATGTATGTCAATAATTTGGACTACAGTATTAATGGATTTGTGGCTAAATTTGCTGATGATACAAAGATAGATGGAGGAGTGGGTAGTGTTGAGGAAACAGAGAGCTTGCAGAGAGAGTTAGATAGTTTAGGGGAATGGGCAAAGAAGTGGCAAATGAAATACAATGTTGGAAAGTGTATGGTCATGCACTTTGGTGGAAGAAATAAACAGGCAGACTATTATTTAGATGGGGAGAGAATTCAAAATGCAGAGATGCAAAGGGACTTGGGAGTCCTTGTGCAGGATACCCTAAAGGTTAACCTCCAGGTTGAGTCAGTTGCAAAGAAGGCAAATTCAAAGTTGGCATTCATTTCTAGAGGTATAAAATATAAGAGCAGGAATGTGATGTGATCGTGAGTCCATACTTGGTGTATTCTATGCAGTTCTGGGCTCCTTATTTTAGAAAGGATATACTGACATTGGAGAGGGTTCAGAGAAGATTCACGAGAATGATTCCAGGAATGAAAGGGTTACCATATGAGGAACATCTGGCAGCTCTTGGGCTGTATTCCCTAGGGTTTAGGAGAATGAGGGGGGATCTCATAGAAACATTCCAAATGTTAAAAGACCTGAACAGATTAGATATGGTAAAGTTATATCCCATGGTAGGGGAGTCTAGGACAAGAGGCCACGAATTCAGGATTGAAGGATGTCCATTTAGAACAGAGAAACGGAGAAAGTACTTTAGTCAGAGGGTGGTAAATCTGTGGAATTTGTTGCCATGAGCAGCTGTGGAGGCCAGGTCTTTGGGTGCATTTAAGGCAGAGATAGATAGTTTCTTGATTAGCCAGCACATCAAAGGGTATGGGAAGAAGGCAGGGTAGTGGGGATGACTGGAAGAGTTGGATCAGCCCATGATTGATAGGCGGGGCTGATTTGATGGAGCAAATGGCCTGCTTCTGCTCCTATATCTAATGGTCTTATGATCCTATTTTCACTTTCTGCATTCTGTTCCCTTCCTTTTCAGTCCTGATGAAATGTCTCAGCCCAAAACATCAACAGTTTATTCCACTGCATAGATGCTTCCTGACTTATGGAGTTCTTCCAGTAGTTTATGTGTATTTCTCAAGATTTCCAGCATCTGTAGAATCCCTTGTGTTTATGGCTCAATATTCACTGTATAGGCAGCTTAGCCGCTGTATAGCCGACTTTACTTCCGGTACATTCATAACTACACGGCCAGAGTCTGCTCTGACTCCACCTACAAGTCTGCAGATGATACCACTATAGTGGGCCGTATCTCAAACACTAATGAGTCAGAATAAAGGATGGAGACAGAGCTTCTTAAGAATGTTTTGTGAGAATAACCTTTCCACAATGTCAGCATAACAAAATTGACTTCAGGACGGGAAGTGACCCGCCTGATCCTATCTACACCTACAATGCTGAGGTTGCGAAGACTGAGAACTTCAAGGTCCTCAAAGTGAACATTACCAACAGCCTGTGCTGGGCCAACCACAGAGATACCATGGCCAAGAAAACTCACTAATGTCTCTACTTGCTCAGGAAGCTGAAGAAATTTGGCATGTCCCCATTGACCCTTACCAATTTTTATCAATGTACCACAGAAAGCATCCTAACTGGCTGCATCACTACTAGTGTGATACTGCTCTGCCTGTGACCACGAGGAACTGCAGGGAGTTATGGACACAGTTTAGCACGTAAAAGAAACCAGCATCCCCTACATGGAATCTATCTATACTTCTTGCTGCTGCAGAAAAGGAGCCAGCATGATCGAAGACACCTCCCACCTTGGAAATTACATCCTATCCCACGCACACTGGGCAAAAGATAAAAACATCTGAACACACATACCACCAGGATCAATGGCAGCTTTTGCCCTACTGTTGTAAAACTACTGAATGGTTCCCTAGTGCAAAGAAATGGGCTCTTTACAGTTGACTCTGAACCTTGTCATGATCTTGCACCATATTGTCTACTTGCATTGCACTTTCTCTGCAGCTGTTATTGTTTATTCTGCATACTGTTATTGTTTTATCTTGTATTTCATTAATGCACTATGTAATGTATAGATCTATATGAACAGCTTGCAAAACAAGTACCTTGGTACATGTGACAATAATAAACCAATTTCAGTTCCAATTCTAAAACGTTGAAGCAGTAGGGAAGTTGAGGTTAATTATGAATGATTCGGTATCTCTAAGCTAGGGTTTCACAAAGTTCCTAGAGTATATGCAGAATTAATATCCAGTGAGGTCAGGAGATCCAGGATGTTCAATTTTGGGGGTGGGCTACTGGGAGTTGATTGCAGGGTTGATGATCGCTTCGGTGAGTGACCAAGAGAGAGGAAGAGGAGTAAATGGAGGATTTCTGATTTCAAAGCATCAGGTAGGATATTTGGAAACTAAGTGAAATAAGAGGGATAGTGGCAATAGAAATAATGGTAAAATAGTGATGAAATCAAGTGTTGCAGCTTAAACACATAAGCATTGACAATTAGGTGACAAGTGTTTTCTCAAACCCTGCTCGAAGAAGGTATTAGCGGAAGTATCCTCAATTTTCTTGATGGCTTCATGGCCCTAGAATGCATGAAGTTGAAACACTGGACTGTTTTATTACTGTATTTTAAGTAGAAGATTTAACCTTGTTAAAGAACATTTCTATTATTCATATTTCATTAGTTTATAATTGTGAAATCTGCATTATAATTGATTGAGCAAGACCTGCTTCCTGAGATTTCATACTGCCAGACAGTGGCAAAGCAATCTGAATTTCCCTGGGAAATTGAATGAAGGTGATCTTAACATGTAAGTAGTCTTTCTAATTGATACTTCAAGATTAGTACAAACTAATGTAGTTCTTAATTCATTTTGTACAGAAACTGTTTAGCAAAATTAAGTTTCAAAGCAATTTTGCAAACAATTTACTGCACAGAACTGAATTAAAATTTTAAATTTATTATTTTGCATGGGCAAAAACCCAAGATATCAGTGTGCACTGCAATTCTGATGAAGGCTCACCATGAGAATAAAGTCTTCACTGACTGCAGAATATTTAGTCACTCTCTATTGGCTCAGATTTTATGCCAGTGCCTCACTACCTCATCAGATTGCCTGCAGTATCCCAAAGCTAACCCAAAGTAGATCTCTTCATAGCAGAATCATCTTAGCTGTTCTTAGCACACTATAGAAGAAAAGCTTGTAATAACAGTTGACAACAAAAGGGCAGCAGAGTTACTTTTAGCTCCAAACCTGATAATGGAATGCTTGAGAAAGAAAACCCTTCATTGCAACACACACAAAATGTTGGAGGAACTCAGCAAGTCAGGCAGCAACTATGAAAGTGGAATAAACAGTCAACCATTCTGGCTGAGACTCTTCACCAGGACACAAAAGGAACTTCATTGCCTGCGTTCTTTAACAATTAAGGATATAGAAAACGTCTCCCCTTGTTCAGTTTACTACATGCAGCTTCTGTTAACAAACCTCATGACACATGCCGGTGATAATAGACCTGATTCTGATTCTGACTCACTCACTGGAGCCAGAATAAGTTTGATTTAAATGGAATCATTGGGTAGACATAGGCAAAGAATTATAACACACAATTAAAGAAAAAGATTCTGAGCATTAGAGAGCATGAACAGAAAGGCAGTCACTAGTAATATGGAACAGGATAGTAGTGATGTTCTGAAGGTGTATAGTTTCAAGGGCGATATGCTGTAAGTATATACGTGCTCTGCAGATTATTTTAGAAAGAGCTCACGTATCATAATTTAGTTGTGGTGGGAACTGAGGTCACAATTTTACTTATTCATTTATTTGTTTAGAGATACAGCGCAGAAAAAGTCTTTCCAGCCCAACGGCTGCACTGTCCAGCATCCCACCTATTTAAAAACAGCCTAATCACTGGACAACTTATAATGATCAATTTACCTTCTGACTTGCATTTCTTTGTCTTCCTCACCATAGTCCGCACACTTATTTCTGCTACCAAAGTGCATGACCGTGCATTTTCCAACATGTATTTCATTTGTTGTGATGTGATGCTGAGGCTTTATAAGGCACTGGTGAGGCCTCGCCTTGAGTATTGTGAACAGTTTTGGGCTCCTCATCTTAGAAAAGATGTGTTGGCATTGGAGAGGGTCCAGAGGAGGTTCACAAGGATGATTCCAGGAATAAAAGGGTTATCATATGAGGAACGTTTGATGGCTCTGGGTCTATACTCGCTGGAATTCAGAAGAATGAGGAAGGATCTCATTGAAACCTTTCGAATGTTGAAAGGCCTAGACAGAGTAGATGTGAAAAGAATGTTTCCCATGGTGGGAGAGTCTGGGACAAGAGGGCACAGCCTCAGGATAGAGGGGCTCCCTTTCAAAACAGAGATGCAGAGAAATTTCTTTAGCCAAAGGGTGGTGAATTTGTCGAATTTGTTGCCACATGCAGCTGTGGAGTCCAGGTCGTTGGGTATATTTAGGCAGAGAATAATGGGTTCTTGACTGGACATGACATCAAAGGTAGAAGGCCGGGATCTGGGGTTGAGGAGGAGATAGAAGAAAAGGATCAGCCATGACTGGATGGTGAAGCAGATTTGATGGGCCAGATGGCCTAATTTTGCTCCTATGTCTTATGGTCTTATGGTCTTGTGGGAGGAAACAAGAGCAAATGGAGGAAAATCATGTGATTCACAAGGAGACAAACTCCTTGCAGATGTCGCTGGAAATGAACTCTAAACTCCAAACTCCAGAACGTCCAGAGCTGTAACAGAGCTATGTTGCACTAATCGCTATGCTACCATTTTGAATGCTCTATTTATTTACTTTTCCCAAATTCCTCCGAACTGTTATTTATCTTTAAATTATTTTTATAACATCAGAATTAGTTCCATTAGCTTCATTAGAAAAAGACATCCTTTCATGTTTGGAAATTTGTATTCTTAAAACCATATTTCCATTCTGGTTAATACTACCGAGATACTCACCAAATTTGACATCAATTAGCATGATTGGCAAAAACAATTAAATAAATGAAGCCACACCATTAAAAGTCATAGAGTCTTGTTTATAGTAACAAATTAACTTACTAACATATCTGACTTTGCAAAATCGGACCCTCCAAAGGAAACTCATATGGTCACTGGGAGAATGTGCAAACTCCACGTTTGTTCTGGTGTGCCATCATGAAATCAGTTTAGATTTCACAATGGGCACACCAGAACAAACAGGAATTACAGGGTTGCTGGAGCTGTAAGGCAACAGCTCTGCCAAGCTATGCCATGGTACCACTCTAAATATAGTCTTTTATACAGAAAGGTAAACCTTGGTACTTTGTTTTAACATAAAATTACATAGTATCATCTATAATAACTTCTGAATTTGTGGCATTAAAATATCTCACAGTATTATGCAATAATTTTCTTCTGAACAGCAATAAGGATAGATTCAGCAGCATCAGGAACATTTAGCAATAAGATAAATGACCATTTAATTAGTTTTGCGGTGGCATTGATTAAGAAGAGAATGCTGGTATATACAATACAAAACATTTCTGCTCATTCGTTCAACATTACCAGGAGTTGTTTAATTACTGGACTAGCTGGATATAGTCTGGTTTTAGTGTCTTATCTGAGAACAGACACCCGTGACAAAGCATGCCTTGTCAATCCTCCCCTAGAACATCAGCCTTCATTAAAAACTCAGATGTCAGTTTATCCTTGAGTTACTTTCTATAACATTAACAAACTTGTTGTTCACACTTGGCCATGAATTGGTACCACTTTATCCCAATGAGTTAAGAATGATCGAGAACAATAGAGTTGTACAACACAGAAACATGCCCTTCAGCCCAACTAGTCTATGCTGACCAAGATTCCCATCAATACCAGTCCTATTTACCTATGTTTGATTCAAACCCCGCTAAGCCTATCCATCCACACAAATGAGTACTTTCCTTGACTAAACAATAGAGGGACTGGGTGACTGAATCAATAAATTTGATTAGGAATCAAAACAACTTTAAGAGACCCTAAAGAAACTACAAGAACAATCATTCTCCATTCACTCCATCAAATTATATTATAGTGGCGTCAGAATCTGATCTGGATAGCAATTCTGTATTTCCAAAGGACCTAGGAAAGTTTTGGTTTCCCTATAGAAAAACCAGCATTGTGTTTGGCTACATGCATATGCAGGATAATTTGCAAGACTGTATTCCCTGCAATATAATCTGAAATAAATCCTTTAGTATAGCAAATTCAAGCGTATTAAAAAAAAGAAAATGTTTCCCCAAATGCTGGTGCATTGTAAATCATTTAATTTATCAACACATAAATTTTCTGACACAAAGATAAATGTAGAGAACAATGGTTAAACCAGATGGGATAGTGTTTTTCACTGCTCAGCTTCCTCCAAGAGGTGTACAGACATATTTTTTTAGAACCTCTGGTGTAGGCAGAATCAATCATACTTAGCAAGTGGGACCAAGTGCATGATTTTATATTGTTTGGGCACTTCTGCTGAACGTTCAGGCTTGCATTTTATTACCCCTTGCAGTGCAGTACACTTGACAGCTGAAGTGAAATAAGGAAATCTCTGAACAATGAAACAATGACATTCAACAATAAAAATAACCAGCGATTCACCAGGCAAGTTTTCATTCAATTGTCAGAATCGCTAGCCTGAGAAGTATTGGAGATATTTTAATGTCTGTCACATACTCACAGACATTCGTGCATTGTCTGAATACAGAGATAGTTAGTTCGTAGCAATCACTCAAGTCGAGTATGATGTTCCCCTAAGGGATTGTCTATTGGTGGTTCCCTGGTGGCTGAGAGGCTAATCCAGGATCCACTTGTTCTGGTACAGTGTAGGCAAGAGTAAGTAGTGGCTTGGGCTCCACAGTAATGTGGCAGTTAGTGCGACTCTACTACTGGTTGGCGCATTCCAGAGTTCAGAGTTGAATTCCAGCGCTGCTCTGTAAGGAGGTTGCACAGTATGTTCTCCCTGTGGAATTGCGTGGGTCTTCCCTGGGCGTTCCAGCTTCCTCCCACAGTCCAAAAATGTACCAGTTAGCACAGTAGTTGGTCATTATAAATTGCCCCATGATTAAGTTAAAGTTAATCAAGTTTGTGGGACGGCCTGATTCGAAGGGCTGGAAAGGCCTACTCCGCACTGTATTGCTAAATAAATAAATGAGCTAGTGACAGTAGCAGACAAATTAAATGTCCAAGATCCTGTTTTAAAACTTCATAATACAGATAAAAAGTAGGAAATGCTTTCCTAGTAACTATCAATACAGATGAAATAATAATTATCCATTCAGTAACAAGTATTCCTGTATTGCTGAGACTTGCTTTGTGACAACTTCTCTGTAGGCAACTTAAAATTATGTGAAATTTACTTCTGAGTTGTTTCGAAGGTCATTAGCCTGAAACAACAAGCCCATTATTATTTCTTCACAGGTGCAGTCCGATGGTTTATAGCATCTGTGGTAATTTGCCTTGTGAAGTTCTCCCATCTCTATTATTATAGTCCAACAAAAAGGTGGAAGGAAAACATATGGCCATCCAGCTATGCCTGGAACTGGCAAAGTTAAAACTTGTAGTATCTCATTGTTCGCTCCTGGGACATACAGAGCAGAAGTACTGCATTCACGTAATTCATGCATTAGTTTCACATCAGGTTCAATTCATTTGTATGGGCAGTACACAACAAGTAAAATATGCTAGACACTGCTTGCTAAGACCTGATCAACTGTATGTTTTATAATATCAAACTGTGTGCAACATGCTTGTAATATAAAGTGACCAGAGGATTAAGAAAAAAAATGTGAACTACATTATCATCATTGATATAGGTGGCAAAGAACAAGAGTCCCAGCACTGATCCCTGCAGCACTCCACCAGTCACAGACCTCCAGTCAGAGAGGCAATCATCTAAAACCACTCTCTGGCTTCTCCTTCAAAGCCAATGTCTATTTCAATTTACTACCTAATCTTGAATGCCAAGTAACTGAACTTCTTTGACCAACCTCCCATGCGGGAGCTCATCAAATGCCTTACGAAGTCCACGTAGACAACATCCGCTGTCTTGCTTTTATCAGCAAGCCGGGTAACATCGTCAAAAAACTCTATGAGATTGGTTAGACATGCGATGCACAAAGCCATGCTGACTATACCTAATCAATCCATGTGTATCCAAGTTCTCATACGTCCAGTCTCTTAGAAAACCTTGAAATAATTTTCCTATTATTGCTGTCAGGCTCACTGACTTATAATTTCCTGATTTATTCTTAGAGCCTTTCTTAAAGAGCAGAACACCAGTAGCTAACTTCCAATCCTCCAGTACCTCACCCGTCGCTAAGGATGATTTAAATATCACTGCTAGGGACCCTGCAAAATCTGCACTTGCCTTCCACAGAGTCTGAAGACTTTGTCCACCCAGATTTGTCCAAGACATCAAACACCTCCTCCTCTGTAATTAATGAACTCACTGCTGCCTTGCTTCACTTCTATAGACACTGCGTGTCTCCTGAGTAAACACAGATGCATAAAATCCATTTAAGATTTCCCTTATCTCTTTTAGCTCCACGCATAGATTACCATTCTGATTTTCCAGAGGACCAGTTTTGTCCCTTGCAATCCTTTTGCCCTTATCATATCTGTAGAAGCCCTTAGGAGTCTCCTTAAACTTGTCTGCTAAGGCAACCTCATGCCTTCTTTTGGCCCTCCTGATTTCTTTGTTATGTTCTCTTGCTTTTCTCCATAAGTGCCTCATTTATTCCTACCTGCTCTGTAGGAGCAGATTTACCTCCACTAAATCTGTTATATTTACTATTTATTCTGACAGGCAAATACAAGCTTTGTGCTCTCAAAAATTCATTTTGAAGGCCTCCCCCTTACCAAGCACCTGCCAAGATAAGCAGCCTGTCCCAGTCCACACTTGCTTGATCCTTTCTAATACCATCAAAATCGGCCTTTCTCCAATTTAGTCCATGGTCCAGACCTAATTTTTTTCCATTGTAACCTTGAAACTACAGGCATTATGATCCCCTACACAAACTTTTGTCACCTGCCCTGTTTCATTCCCAAATAGAAGATCAAGTAAGTATTGCACACTCTCATTGGGACTTTTATGTACTGATTAAGGAAACTTTCCTGAACACATTTGACAAATTCTATCTCATTGAACCCTTTTACAGAATGAGAGTCCCAGTCAATATGTGGAACATTAAAATCACCTACTGTCACAACCTTATGTTTCTTGCCACAGTCTATGATCTCTCTGCAAATTTGTTCCTCTAAGTCCTGTGGACTGTTAGGAAGTCTACAATATAGCCCCAATAATGTGGGCATACCTTTCTTATTCCTCAGTTGCACCCACAAAGCCTCACTAGACAAGTTATCCAGTCTGTCCTAACTGAGCACTGCCTGGCATTTTCCCTGACTAGTAATGCAACCCCTCCTCCAGAATCCCTACTGCTCTATCACGTCTAAAACAAGCAAACCCCGGAATATCGAGCTGCTAGTCTTGTCCTTCCTGCAACCAAGTCTCACTAGTGGCTACAATATCACAATACCATGTGTTGATCCATGCCCTGAGCTTATCTTCCTTCCCTACATTGAAACATACGCAGCTCAGAACATTAGTCGCATCATGCTCAACCTTTTACTTCCTGACTTTGTCTGAGGCCTTAACATCTGCCTCCACAACCACTCTTTTATTTGTTCTGGCACTCTGGTTTCAATTTCTCTGCAATTCTATTTAAACTCCTCTGTACTGTACAAGCAAACCTTCCTACTAGAATACATATGAGCCCCCCTCACGTCTAGGTGCAAACTGTCTCTTCTGTACAGGTCCTACCTCCCTGGAACAGAGCCCAATGATCCAAACATCTGAAGCCCTTCCTCCTACATCAATTCCTTAATCATGTGTTAAACTGTATAATCTTTCTAGTTCTGGCCTCACTAGCACATGGTACAGGTGGCAATCCTGATATCATAACCCTGGAGGTCCTGTCCTTTAGTGTAGCACCTAATTCCCTGAACTCAAGTTGCAATACCTCGTCCATCTTCCTACTTAGGTCATTGGAACTATATGAACCAAAGTATCCAAAGCAGTATTCCTGTCGTTGACGGGGATGACCTCAGGGGTACTCTGCTCTGGCTGTTTAAGCCCTTTCACCCTCCGGACTGTCACCCAGTTTCCTGTGTCCAGCTCCTTGGTTGTAACTACCTCTCTACTTGTCCTGTCTATCACCCCCCTCAGCCTCCTGAATGATCCGGACTTCATCCAGTTCCACCTCCAACTCCTTAAACTTGGATTTTTCTAGATGTCCTCATTTGCATAAAGAAAATGTTGTCTAAGGCTGCTTGGTACATAATCTCCATGTCAGAAACCTTTAACAGACGGTTACCCATTTCAATTGCTAATGTGAGATAAGAATAGGCGTAATTACTATCACATATCAGTGGAAGATGATGCGGCATGTGACCAGCACCAGCTGTCTGAATTACAGCTGAGAATCTGCGGTCTGATGACAGCTGAGTTCCTCTTCATAATTTCAGATGTCGCTACTCAGCTTCCTTTGCAGCAGGTGTCCGTTGATACTAACTGTACTAAGGACAGCTTTGCATGACTGGACTCCGATTAGGAAACCATCTGCGGAGATTAAGTAACCGGCCAGTGAAGATAGAGCTGCTTTGATGAGGGAAGTCACAAATAAATAATTGTGCATTCTTACGGGACTGAAGGGCTAATTTGTCACAATGCTTATTCTCAACCAGAATTAAGGGCTCTTTGGCACAGAGTTGATTCTATGTAGGTTATGAGGTTAACTTCATCACAAAGAGCTAAAAAGTTGTTTTCTACCTCAATGCAGAACAGAAAGAGCAGGAAAGGAAATGTGCAACACTAACAGGATTGGAACTGATGAATCAGTGTCAACACAAGCTGAAGGTTATGATCATATCGTCACAGCATGACTCACAGTGACAGATTTGTTTGGAAATTCTCACTGAGCTGGTCTTTAAGAACTCTCTGCTTCTTTTGAATCATTACATATTCTTCTGATGCTCCCCCAGTGCTAGCAGCCATCCCCCTGGGATGAGGTACTTCCACATGCTTTTGCATTTCCATCAAATCCATATTGCTGGTTCAACCCATCTCGCCATTCTGCTATGTGCGACACAGATTCTGCCCGATATATTTATTTTTGAAATTTTTAGCATTTTTATGCTTTGAACTGTACTGCAGCTGCAATATAACAAATACCATGCCATCTAAGTAAGTGATAATCAATCTGATTCTGACGTTGACATAGGCAGCATTCGGAAGCAGTCCTATTTCCACTAGATGACTTGGCAAGTGCACCTTTGCCATTGCTAAACATTACATTAACTCCCAATTGCTCTCTGACAGCCACTCCAGCAAGAACTCATTCCGGTCGGTCCTTTGCTACCGTTAACTCCTGGAAAAATGCAGCATTTTTTTTTAGTGACCTTGTTGGAGAGGCTGCCTGCGTTGCTTCATTTGTTTAAATTCCTTTTGCATATAGTTGGGTTGACAGTCATATTGCTTCCAGAGAGTTGCAAAGTAATTGGGAGAGGAAGAGAGCTGATCAGGAGGGTTGAGATGATCAAGAGAGAGGGGGGTAATGATGACATGAGAACAGAAGAGACTGGAGCTGGAGCAGGAGTCAGCCATCTGGTCTGTCGATCCTCCTCCGCCATTTAAAAGATCATGGCTGATCTGGTGTGGACTCAAGTCCAGTTACTTGTCTTTTCCCCATAACCCTTCATTCCTCTACCATGCAAAAATCTAACTGCTTCTTAACTACATGTAATAAGGTAGCCTCTACTGCTGCTACGGACAGAGAAATCCAACAGTACACTGCCCTCTGGCAAAAGCAGTTTCTACTCATTTCAAACACGAGGAAGTCTGAAGATACAGGAAATCCAAAGCAACACCCACAAAATGCTGGAGGAACTCAGCAGATCAAGTAGCATCTATGGAAAAAAATATACAGCCAACGTTTCAGGAGTAAGAGAGGTCCTGAAGAAGGGTCTCAGCCCAAAATTTCAGCTGTTAACTCTTTCCCTGACTGGATGTTGCCTGACGTGCTGAGTCCCTTCACATTTTGTGTGTGTTGCTCTCCTCATTTTTATCCTAAATCTATTCCTCCAAATCTTCATGCTACATTCTGTTGCTTCTGTAGTCTCATCCTTCCTACCTCCATCTTATAAATCCCTTTCATAATGTTATATGTTCCAATAAGGTCCCCTTTTATTTTTCTGAATTCCAGTAGGTACAGTCCCAGGCGACTCAATCTCTCCTCGTAGGCCAAACACCTCTTCTCCAGCACCAACCTGGTGAACATACTCTGCACCACCTCCAAAGCCAGCATATCTTTCCTCGGTAAGGAGGTGAGAATTGCACACAGTATTCCAGGTGCAACTTCACCAGAATAACCTTCCCTGTTGTTAAATTCAGTCCTTCTAGCAATGGTCCAACATCCCTTTGCCTTCTTGTTAATCTGTTACATGTGCAATCTTTTGTGATTCATGCCAAGCACACCCGAGTCCCTCTGCACAGCAGTGTGCTATCTTTTACCATTCGAATATAATCCAGAGTGATCCAATATAACAATCCAAATAATCCAAAATAATCCAGACCTCATCCTTACCAATGTTGTATTCCATCTGCCAAATCACTGGCCACTCGCTTTACCTGTACATGTCTCTCTATAGAATTTCACTCAATTTAGCATCATCAGCAAACTTGCAGTAAATATGTTACACTCAGACCCCTCTTCCCAGTTGTTAGTGTGTATTGTGAACAGTTGTGGGCCTGGCTCTGACCCTGCAGCACATCGCTCACCAATGACTGCCAAAAATAGTTCAAAGTTCAAAAGTTCAAAGTAAATTTATTATCGAAGTACATAAATGTCACCACATACCATACAACCCTGAGATTCTATTTTCTTGTGGGCAATCACAGTAAATACAAGAAACACAGTAGAATCAATGAAAGGCCACACTCAACAGGGCAGACAACAACCAAAGTGCAAAAAAAATCAAACCATGCGATAGCGAGATAGATGGATAGACAGACAGATAGATAAACTAAAAGATAATTTGATGGACACAGACAGTCAGATACATAGATAGATAGATGAATAAATAAATAAGCAAGCAAGCAAGCAAGCAACAAATATTGAGAACATGAGATAAGAGCCCTTGAATGTAAGCCCAGCTCAGGGGGAAAACTTCAGTGATGCATGAGTGAAGTTGAGTGAGGTTATCTCCTCTGGTTCAAGAGCCTGATGATTGAGGGGTAATAACGGTTCCTGAACCTGTTGGTGCAGGTCCTGAGGCTCCTGTAACTTCTTCCTGATGGCGGCAGCAGAAGAGAGTATGGTCTGAGTGGTGGGGTTCCTTGATGGTGGATGCTGCTTTCCTGCGACACTGCTCCATGTAGATGTGCTCAATGGTGGGGAGGGCTTTACCCATGACAGATGGGTTTTATCCACTACGTTTTGTAGGCTATTTCACACAAGGGCATTGACGTTTCCATACCAGGCCATGATGTAACCAGTTTATATACTCTTCACCACATACCTACGGAAGTTTGTCAAGGTTTTGGATAACATGCCAAATCCTCACTAACTTCTAAGAAAGTAGAGGCGCTACCATGTTTTCTTTGTAATGGCTCTTACATGCTGGGCCCAGGACAGATCCTCTGAAATGATAACAATGAGGAATTTAAAGTTGTTCACCCTCTGCACTTCTGATTCCCGATTTGGACTGGCTCAGGGGCCTCCGGTTTCTTGCTTCTGAGGTCAATAATTATCTCCTTAGTCTTGCTACTGTTGAGTGAGATGTCACCCATTTCAAACAGAGAAACACCCATTTATCCCAATTCTGCCTTGTATTGGTTAACCTTGATGTTAATACATTTCCCCCAACTTCTTTCATCCTTATTACACTGCATGTAGAAGTCTTTCATGCAGCACCTTATTGAACACCTTGTGGAAATCCAACTATACAACATCCACCTGTTCCACTCTATCCACTGTGCTCAACTTATTCTCAAAAAACTCCAATAAGATTATCAAATAGGATGTGCCTTCATGAATCGATACTGTGTCAGTGTGATGGAACTACTTCTTTGCTGATGTCTCGATTTTCTTCCTTAATAATAGCTTCAGCGCTTCCCAACTACAGATGTTAAGCTATTAGTTACCCACCTTTTTATACAGTACCATGTCATTTGCTGTCTTTCAGTCGACCGAGACCTACCCAGAGTCCAGAAAATTTTGGTAAATTATCGCAAACACGTCCATTATAACTTCGGCCATTTCTTTCAGTGCCCTGTGAGGCATCCCAACAGGACTAGGGAACTTGTTCAACTTTAGACCTTTAGGCCCACTGGTTAACACAACACTACCACTTTAGAGACAATGATTGCAAAAGGTTCTCAACTCCTAGTGCATCCCTAGTATCTCTCCTTGGCATGTCTGACATGACTTCTGCCATGAAGACCTTTACAAGATAGTCCTTCGAGGCCATTTCCATGTCATCCAATATTAATTCCCCCATTTCAACTTCCAAGGGACCTACATTCACTTTAGCAACCCTTTTCTATTTTATAAAAATGTTTACTATCTCTATCTATTTATCTGTTTTTCTGAGCTATCTAGGGAGAGAGGAAGATAGGAAGTGGGAGGATTTACTGTGTTTGGGTGAAGAAAGTAGGTGATCAAGCAAAAAGGCAATCGGTGGGGGGGGGCAGGAGGTGGCAAGAAGAGGGAAATGTCCAAGGATGTGAGATCAGTTGGGAGAGGGAGGAGTAGCTATAAGGAGAAGAAAGACTGCGGTTCTTACTCATCCACAGACAGTCAGAGAATTCCTCTCCCAGGTTCTACTTGATCCAAAGCAGGGTGAGATTTTTGATGGGCTATTCTAATTGCTGGTGAGGCACATGTGCCTTCTTGATCTACTCAGCAGAGAATACTTAGTTTCTTCCTCATTGTAACCTACAAAGATTATGCCCCGTCTCTTTAACAATCCCAACAATTCTGATGACTATTATCAGTATGTATTTTCTTTATATCTCGTTGCATTGTTTAAATTGGCCCCCTTTGACTCTGTTGGAGGAGGAATTGAAAGCTTCTCACTCTGCTTACTTCATTGATCTTGCCTTTGCATTTACACTTAGCAGCAAACTTACGATGCTTATCTTTATTCTTGGACTTCCAAAATATTTGGCAAAAAGACATGGCCCAACTGGGAATATCCTTCTTTTCTAGAGAAAAAGAAAAAGCAAAAAAAAAACCCAAACTTAGATAGTTAAAATCTCATATGCATGACTGATACAAGCAGTCAAATCCCTCAGACTTCTATTAAATTTTTCCACACTCACTTTAAGCCTATAATGACAAGTTTGTAATACCCCAGACCTGGGAAGAAGACTGTGTGCGTTCATGCTATCTATGTCCCTCATGATTTATACACCTCTTTAAAATCGCCCCATATTTTCCTGTGCTCCAGAGAATAAAATTCTACCTTGCTCTTTCTATAACTCAGTTTCTTTCTGTAACTAAATCCCTTGAGTACTGGCAACATCTACATTAAGATATCTAAAACAATTTTTGTTAAACTAGGGAACAATGGAATGCACCACCAGGTGTGGTGGTAGAGGCAGATAAATTAGAGACATTTAAGAGACTCTTAGAAAGGAACGTGAATGAAAGAAATATGGAGAGCTGTGTGGCAGAGAAGGGTGAGATTGATCTTGGAGTAGATTAAATGGTCGGCGCAATATAGCAGGCCGAAGGGTCTAAGCTGTGCTGTACTGGTCTATGTTCTATGTTCAGTAGGAAATTTTAAAAAAACTCAAAGCCTTTCAAAAATCATCTTTAGAGTATGTAAATTCTGACTGACTTGGAAGTCTTAAAGGGCCAGAAACAAGTGCAATTAGATACTCACAAAGGAAATTAATTTGTCTTGGAAAGTGATCAGTTTTATGGGTGGATTGTGTTTTGAAGCACAAAGTTAATTCAGTTGCACTTTCAAACAGACACTTTTATGCCTATTTTCGATGAATTCTGTTGAATTTAAAGTGCTACATTTTTAATTATTTCAACAATTAACACCTCAAAAAACTTGACACCAAACTTGCAATAGTTCATATGCAGAGCAACAGTGTGCATTTGGCAGTATTGAAACAGAAAAGTGCAGACACATCTGTGATTAAGGAGAACTAAATAGTGTGAAATTTAATAATAATTTGAAAAAAAAAGTAGATTAGATGACCATTTTGCAGAGCAGCATCATTCAGTTCACAAGAGTCATCATGAGCTACTAGTCACCTGTTACTTTAAGCCATAGAGTCATAGAATGAATAATTCAGGATGGAAACAGATCCTTCATCCCAACTCAGTAACACCAACTACAGTGCCCATCTGTTAGTTCCATTTTCCCACTTCTGGCCAATATGCCTCTAAGTCTTTCCTATCCATGCAATTATCCAAATTTCTTAAAAGTCCTTATTGTACTCTTCTCAATTGCTTCCTCTCTCAGCTTATTCCATATATGCACCACCTCAGTTCCCTTTTAAGTCTTTCCCCTCACATTTATGCCCTCTAGTTTTTGGCTCTTTTTCCCAAGGAAAATGACTGTATTCGTTCACCTTAAATAAGACCATAAGACATAGGAGCAGAATTAAGGCATTTTGGCCTATCAAGTCTGCTCTGCTATTCCATTATGGCTCACTTATTAAATCTCCCAACACCATACTCCTGCTTTCTCCTTGCATCCTTTTCTGTCCTTGCTAATCAAGGGCCTATCAACCTCTGTTTTTAATACATCCAGTGACTTGGTCTCCACAGCCACCTGTGGCAATGAATTCCACAGATTAACCACCCTCTGGATACAGAACATCATCCTCATTTCTGTTCTAAAGCAACGACCTTGTATGCTGAGGCTGTGCCCTCTGGTCCTAGACTCCCCCACTACAAGAAACATCTTCTGCACACCCACTCTATCTGGGCTTTTTAATATTTGATAGGTTTCCTATAGTAAATTTCCTCCTCTGGATTTAGAGGCAGTTGAAATAGTTTTATGGGATGTAGCTATCATTTAGAAGGAACTAAAAATATTTTTATAGCAACTATGCTATGGATTATCATCAAAATTTCAGAACCTGGTTGCTGTTTCTTCTTTCTAGTTAAATTGCTGAATAAATTATTACCTGGGTTTGGATGCAGATTTTTGCAAAGAAACCATTTGAGAGAAATCCTGAAGTAACTATCATCCTGATCCAGGCCAGAAAAGAGCTTTCATCAAGATAAAAATTCACTCACAGCAACTATACATTTTTCATAGAACCAGTATTCTAATTACAGACTCAGCTAACGTCTATCATTGAGTTCACAGATGTCTTCTTTCAACAGATTTGAGGTATAATTGATTAGTGAACAATTTAATTACATTTTGGTATCTTGAAAATCTCTGTTCTTAATCCAAGGATTTTTTTGCTACTGAAATAGTAATATCACATTTACATTGAAAACACCTCTAGTGCTGACAATACAAGTCAGTCATCATAACCACTGCACAACAAAACAGCGGAGTGACAGGAAATGAGGAACTGAAAAAGCTGTTCTGATTTTCTGTGAATTTTAAATGGAGTTTACTATCAAGTAATATCAATCCTACACATGGTTGGCCATGTGAAAGCAATCCAGCCACATAATCTGCTTAACTAATAGGAAGAAGTTCTGTCGTGCCTAACCTAAATGATGGCAGAGTCCAGCACTTGAATGCAATGGGCTGACCAGAGAGACATGTCACCATCTTCAACCAGAAACACTAAGTAGATGATTCACGGTGGCCAATTCCTGATCCCACCTTTACGGTAGTTCTCAAGTGATTCTAAATAATTGCTGAACATCCTGGATACACAAAAGGTGGTAGATATCCCCAGCAGCATCCCAGATGTAGTGCTGAGGACTGGTGCTCCATTGTGAATTTCTAGGAACATGGAATTCGTAATAATTCTCATGGTAATTTTATTATATCTTAGGAGGAGGAGGAGAAGATGGCAGCATGACGCAGTGCGCGCGGCCTCTCCAGGAATGAATATCTGTTATCTGTCAAGTAGGATACCGTGCTCAATTTTGATTTGATGGAGGCAGACGTGAGAGCACGGAGGAACATCTGGTGAAACTTCCGAGATGCCTGTTTCGCTGCCGCCGCTACTGTGTAATCTGAAATCTCCGGAAGGGAAGGCCCCAAGTCCTCAGCTTTTCTTGTTGCTCGGCGGCCGGGGCAGGGTCGAAGCACTCGGCAGAGATGGTGCTCGGTGCTCGGTGTCGGAGGGCTGGTCGGAGGTTCCAAGTTTTTAGACGGACTCAGAGTCAGACTGTGGTCAGGTGCTTCCAGGATGCTGCATCGGCAAGTTTGCGGCGCTGGAAGCTCATGGCAGGGAGAGTTTCTCCCTTCTACCGTCTGCGTGAGATGTTGGGGCTATCGGGACTTTGAGACTATTTTTTACCATGCCCATGGTCTGCTCTTATCAAATTACGGTATTGCTTTGCACTGTTGTAACTATATGTTGTAATTATGTGGTTTTGTCAGTTTTAGTCTTGGTCTGTCTTGTGTTTCTGCGGTATCATACTGAAGGAACATTGTATCATTTTTTAATGCATGCATTTCTAAATCACAATAAACGAGGACTGAGTGTCCTCATAATCTAATCTAATCTAATCTTTGGTAATGCAACAGGAAAGTTGACCATAGCTGTTCTGCAGTACCCAAAAATACTGTACACATGTGGCTGTGTGCATAGCTCCAATGTATATTAAACTAGATGGAAGGCTTTTGTACAGAGACTGCTACCTGAAAAGAAAAAGACTGAGATACGGTACACACATGTCTCTTGCAAGTGTATACCCAGACACAGATCTATGTCATGTTTATCTCATTCAGCAAACAACATGGGAGAGTAGACTACATTTAACATTGGTAAACCAATTATTCTCGAGAACTCAGAAACACAAGAGGTTACAGAATCAGGAATCTGGAGCAGCAAGTAATCTTTTGGAGAAGCTCAGATGCTGTTCCACCCAATGAGTTACTTCAGGAGATTATTTGTTGGTCGTCCATAACACATCCCTTTAGCAATTAAGGTCCAGAAGGAGAGTCAGAAAATTTTAATTAAGTTGTTGTTCTTCAGGAAGAACTGGCAACAAAGATAGGCATTCATGAGAAAATCCATAATTGCAATCAATGTGCATACACAGTTTAGGGAACACAGAGTGTTTGACAATCAGGACTTCAAATGAGGCAAAAGCTTTATGGTCCCAGGAATCAATGGTCCCCGTGTTTTTTGGATGTTTCCACAGCACAAATTACATGCAACTGGAATCTGAAAGCACTGGAAGGGTGCCATCAATACTGCAAATCCATTGGAAGAATAAGTAAACAAATACCAGTATTTTCTCCCAGCTCCCGAGGAATGAGACCTTAAATACAATGGGCAGCTCTGTTACGTCCGATTTCCAAATTCTCAACATTGACAATCGATTCCAAGGTCTGCCATAGACAAAGAATATCAGGTGTACTTAGAAAATAGTTTGTGACTGTTTTCAAAGCCTTCTTCTAAAAGTGTAACATTCCCACCAACTCATGGAAATCTCTTCTCCATTACTATTCAAAATAGACATGGAGCATTGCCAAACAAAGAAAGGCCGATCTAATTGGCAGATAGAACACTTTTTTTAAGGATGCATGCTGTAATGCATTTTGGTTTATAATATTCTGAGTAACATTCTGACCCAACATCAGAATAGGAAAGAAATGTGATCTAAGTGACTTTGATCATGGAATTAGTCTTGTTGCCAGACAGGGTTGTTTGAGTATCTCAGAAACTGCTGATCTTCTGGGATTTACATGCACCAGTTTCTAGAGTTTACAGAGAATGGTGTGAAAAAACAAAAAAAAATCCAGTGAGCGGCGGTTCTGTGGTTGAAAATGCCTTGTTAATGAGAGATTTCAGAGGAGAATGGACAGACTGGTTCAAGCTGGCAGGAAGTAACAGTAGCTCAGATAATCATGCATATCTGAAAACACAACATGTCAAACCTTGAAGTGGCTGGGTTACAGCAGCTAAAGACCACACCAGGAATTTAAGTGTATAAGTGTATACTACATCTAATTAAGTGTATATTTCATGTTATATCTATTATCTGTATTATAAAACTACATGGCAAAGCACCACAATTCACATATACCTAAAATTCCACCAAATAATCCTCCCTTTTTTCAACATTAAACAGTGAAAAAATGTTTTATTTTTGCCCCCTGGACTGGAATTTAATCATTGATATTTCTGGCTTGTTTCCTATTGAATGTTTTTTTTTTGTACAGGATCAGCTTTTCACTGCTGTAAGTGCGATGTTTCATATAATTCCTTTTCAACCATTGGAGGGCTACTTGAATCACATTATCCTAAAAGTATCTATCACAGAGCTCTGCCAATGCAGTGCAAAACTATATGATCCTGCTGTCAATAAAATTCCTTCAGTACCTTCACGTAAGACCCTCAATTACCTTTAGCTACAAAAGAAAGCTTCAAGCTGAATCCACATTAAAAATCCCACCACTTACCTCATTGCTTCTGCTGGTCCTCAGCCCAATTCTGGGCTCCCTCTGAGGTCAAAGATTGGTTTGATTATTGCTTCCCCAACTCCGACCTCTTAGATGAGGCATCCACTCAGTTCCCTTTCCCCATGACCTCCAATCTTTCTTCTCCCAGACCTGTGACCTAATATACAGCTCTGGTTCCTTTCAACCAATTTCTGACCCAAGGCTTAAGGTTCAAAGCTTCTTTTCTTCAACCCATGGTCATTGCCACCCATATCCTCCTAAACCTCAGACCTAACCCCTAGGCTGTTTATATTCATTTCTGTAATACTCAGACCTTAACCTTCAGTTGCGTGGATGAAATGAGTAGTGAGAAAAATTAGATTATGTTAGTAACCCAATTTTCAATCAATTAGAATTAAAAGACATTGTTAATGTTTATTTAATTATTTGATCTAATTCAATATTATTCATTCCCTTCTAGAAACCTTTCTGTATTAAAAATGAGTAATTAAATAGCTGTCATTAAAGGTATCTTTCCAAATTAGAGTAGAATTATATAACAGAATATATTACAATAAGAGATATGTTGAAGTAAATCTGCCAATTAATTCTATGTAATTATATAATTGAATATATATTAAAGTTATAAATTGATACAATAGAGAAAGTGTCCTTTCAAAGAGTTTTCATCTAGTTAACATGAATCAGTGATCCACAGATAAGGGTTAGATTTAACTTTATATCTCCTTGTAATTCATTCTTTGATGCCTGCTGTCAGAGGTATTCAAAAATCTTCCATGTGCAGTAAATTACTCAGTTCAAAGTTGTAAGTAAATTTATTATTGAAGTACAAATATGTCACAAATACAACCCTGAAATTCATTTTCTTGTGGGCATACTCAATAAGTCTAACAGCCATGATAGAATCAATGAAAGACCACACCAATAGGGCAGATAACCAGCGTGCAAAAGACAATAAACTGCAAATTTTAAAAAAGGGGAAAAAATAATAATACGAGGGGTGATTGATAAGTTTGTGGCCAAAGGTAGAAGGAGTCAATTTTAGAAAACCTAGCACACTTGTTTTTCAACATAGTCCCCTCCTACATGTACACACTTAGTCCAGCGGCCGTGGAGCATACGGATCCCTTCTTTGTAGAAGTGGTCCACAGCAGGGGTGATTGATAAGATCGTGGCCTAAGGTAGAAGGAGATGAGTTATTAACTTCAAACTTTCTGCGTTATCACTCAGAGATGAACTGCACGTGCATGTAACAAGAGCGTCTTGGACCTCCAGCTGGTCCACAGCAGGGGTGATTGATAAGTTTGTGGCCAAAGGTAGAAGGAAATGAGTTATACGGCTCTCATTACAAGCACGTGCAGTTCAACTCTTTGAGTGAAAATGCAGAAAGTTTGAAGTTTCTCCTCATCTCCTTCTACTTTAGGCCACGAACTTGTCAATCACCCCTCGTAATAAAAATAGGAAGAGTATACCACTAAACTTACATGAGAACACTACAAAGAAAAACGAAGGCTTTATCACTATTGCATAAAAAGTTCACCAATGGAAGAGCATGACCCTCCGTGCAAGACATTCCTGTGATCTGAGCAGACTAGATGTCGACAAGGAAGTGTTGAATAATCAGAGTTGGAGACCTCTTCCCAGAAACAGAAAGGTTCCTTCTGGCAATACAGGACACAAAGAATTATCAAAAATACATAATAAAAGACCAACAAATTCAAGATGATAAATGTGGAAAATGCCAAGAAAAAACAGAAGTCATCCAACACATTACCCAATCCTGTAGCAATTTAACACAATCTGATTACTTCCACAGGCACAATGCAGTGGAAAACATTCTACATCAAAATCTTGCTTCAAAATACAAACTCATAAATGAAATCATACCTTGACATGAAATGAAATACAAGCCTGATCCAGTTTTAGAGTCAGAAACCCACAAATTATATTATGACCAATCTGGCTATAATAATACAGGATAAACAAGAACAGCTTATTGAATAGATATAGCTATTCCAAACATACATAACTTACAGAAATCAATAAGTGGAAAAACTCCAGAAATATGCTGAATTAAAAGAGGAAAGTGAAGGACTTTGGAACATGAACAAGGTATACATTGTCCTGACGACTGGTGTCATCCCATAGGCACTACAGCGTAGTATTCAATAATTAGGGCTACACAGCATCTATGTAAATTTTCAGAAAGCCACAATACTAAACCCCATTAGAATAGTCCAAAATTTCCTAGCAATTGACATGTGAATGTGCTTAGCTATGCCCATCACTCCAGTTTTACCAGAGCTTGGACTGAGAAAAAAGAAGAAGAAGAAGAAGAAGAAGAAGAAGAAGAAGAAGAAGAAGAAGAAGAAGAAGAAGAAGAAGAAGAAACAAGTATCAATAACATGAGATGAAGTTGAGTCCTTGAAATTGAGTCCATAGGCTAAGGGAACACTTCAGTGATGAGTTTAGTAAAGTTGAGCAGTTATCCACTCTAGTTCTGCGGCATGATGGTTGATGGGTCATAACTGTTCCTAAAGCTGGTGGTGTGAGTCCTGAGGCTCCTGCACCTTCTTCCTAATGGCGGCACTGAGAATAGAGAATGTCTTGAGTGGCTGGGATTCATGATGATGGAATCTGCTTTCCTACAACAGCGCTGCCTGGAGATGTTTTCAGTGGTGGATGGGGCTTTTCCCATGAAGGAAGAGGTTTCATTAATTTTCGTAGGATTTTCCTTTCAAGGGCATTGGGGTTTCCATACCAAGCTGTGATGAAGCCAGACAATATAGTCTCCACAGTATATCGAAAGAAATTTGCCAGAATTTTAAATGTCAGGCCAAATCTTTGTAAACTTCTAAGGAAATAATGGCACTGCCGTGCTTTCCTCATAATTACACCTTTGTGCTGGGCTCAGGACAGGTCCTCTGAGATGATAACACCAAGGAATTTAAAGTTGCTGACACTCTGCACCTCTGATCACCCAATGAGGACTGGCTCATCCAGTTTCCTCCTCCTGAAGTCAATAATCAACTCCCTAATGCTGCCATTGTGTACAAGGTTGTTGCTATGACACCACTCATCCAGATTTTAAATCTCCCTCCTATATACTGATCTGTCACCACCTTTGATTTGGCCTACAACAGTGTAGTCATCAGTATACTTAGACATGGCATTGAAGCTGCGCTTAGCCTCACGGTCATTTGTATAAAGCGAGTAGAGCAGGGGGCTAAGCACATACTTTTGTGGTGCACCTGTGCTGCTGGAGATAGTGGAGGAGAGGTTGTTGCCAATCCAAACTGATTGGGGTCTGCAAGTGAGCAAATCCAGGATCCAATTGCGCAAGGAGGTATTGAGGACAAGGTCTCAAAGCTTATTGATTTGTTTCGAGGGGATGATACTCTTGAATGCCATAGATGATAAAGAGCACCCTTTTGCATCTTTTCTGTTCAGAGGTTCCAGGGTTAGGTGAAGAGTAAATGAGATGGCAACTGCTGTGGACCTGTTGTCCCAGTAGGCAAATTGGAGTGGATCCCTGTTGCTTCTCGGTCAGTAGTTGATATGTATCATCACTAACTTTTCAAAATACTTCATCACTGCAGATGAAAGTGCTAGTTTTTGAGGGAGGTTATCACATTCTTCTTTAGCACCAATATAATTGAAGCTGTCTTGAAGCAGGTGGGTACCTCAACTGTTGCAGCAAGAGGTTAAAGATCTCAGTAAATACTTCTGCCAATTGATTAGCAAAGGTCCTTAGTATTTGGCCAGGTACCCCATCTGGGCTGGACACTTTCCATGGATTCACCCTCCTGAAAGATGCTCTCACGTCGGACCCAGAGACTGAAATTACAGGATCAGTGGGGGATGTGGGAGCTTATGATTGACCCTTCATGTTTTGGCAGATCATTTAGAAGGCATTGATCTTATCTGGAATCGAAGCCATGTTGTCACTACATCATTTGTTTTCACCTTGTAAGGATTCACCCATTTTGCATTCCCACACAAAGCATTTACTGTCCCAAGATCAAGAACTCCACACTTGCAACATCAGGCATTCTGACAGATTCATAACATCAAATTGGTCTATTCACTTTGCCATAGGGAATCTAGAAGCAAAGCATACCTTACTGAACTTCTTCATGATATGTGCAGTGCAATTGACTCTCAGGTCCTTTGGTAGGTTAGATCTGGTGCAGAAACCAAGAGCCAAATGATTTTAATGGAGATTGGAAGGCTCAGGACATATAGAAAACAAGGTAGGTTATTCAGAAACCTTCAGAAACAGTTATTTCCCTTCAACCATCAGCTTTCTGACACAGTGTGGATGACATCACTCACTCTAGCATTGAACTGATTTCACAACTGATGTATTGACTTTCAGAGACTCTACAACTCATTTCCTCAGTATTATTTATTTAGTTAATTAATTATCATTATTTTTGTGTTTGCATTGTTTATCTTCTTTTGCACATTGAATATCATTATCATTTATCATTCTTTGTGTGCAGTTTTTCCATTAATTCAGTTGTATTTCTTTGTTCTCCTGTGAATGCCTGCAAGAAAATGAATCTCAGGGTAGTATATGGTGACATATTCTATATGTACTTTGATAATAAATTTACTTTGAACTTCAAAGCTAGATTACATTTTTATCCCATTCTGTTTGACTTCCAGTTGTTTTATATGAGATTTTATATTATTTTAATATTTAATGATTTAAAAATTAATCATCTTCTGTATCTTTAATTAAAAAATTCCAGCTTTCGTATAACAAAGAGAAGTTTTGTTACTTGTCAAGAATTTAAGAATATTTTAGTGGAAAGACATAGACAATGAGACCAAGAAAAACAGGAGCCGAATTAGGCCATTTGGTCCATTGAGTTTGCTCTGCCGTTCCATCATGGTTAATTTATTATCCCCCTCAACTCTATTCTCCTGCCTTCTCCCCATAACCTTTGACATCTTTACTAATCAAGAACCTATTAACTTCAGCTTTAAAGATACTCAATGGAATTTCACAGATTCCCTGCCTTCTAGCTAAAGAAGTTCCTCCTCATCTCTGTTTTAAAGGGAAGTCCTTGTATTCTGAGACTGTGCCCTGTGGTTCTAGACATCCCTACTGTAGGAAGCACTCCACTGTATCTAAGCCTTTCAATATTTGATAGGTTTCAATGAACTCCTCCCGTATTATTCTAAATGCCAGTGAGTATACGCTTCGAACCATCAAACACTCCTTATACCTTTCATTCCTGGGATCTTCTCATGAGCCTTCTCTAGACTCTCACCAATGCCAGCACATTTTTCTTAAGTTAGAGGCCCAAAACTGTTCACCATATTCCATGGGTGGTCTGACCACTGCTTTATAAAGCCTCAGCATTACATGCTTGTTTTTACATTCTATTCCTCTCAAAATGAATACTAACATTCCATTTACCTTCCTTTCTAACCTTGAAGGAATCTTGCACTAAAACTCCCAAGGCCCTTTGCACTTCTGATTTCTGGAATTGCTCCTCTTTTAGAAAATAGTATACACCTTTATACCTTCTGCCAAAGTGCATGACCATACATGTTCCTACACTGTATTTCACCTGCCACTTCCTTCCCCATTCCCTTTCTGCAGAATCCCTGATTTCTCAACATGACATGCCCTTTCACTTATTTTTGTATGAGCTGCAAACTTGGCTACAAAGCCATCAAATCCATCATCTAGATTATTGGCATATAATTTTCATTTGAGGTCTATGTGGAGTACTTCGCCATGTATTCAACCTGAGCCTGAGGCTCCAGAGGGTTCCTGTACTGTGGAAGACGTCCTGCCTCGTCCCTGTGCCGAAAACGCCATGCCCCTGCGGCCTCAATGACTACAGACCGGTGGCACTGACCTCCCACATCATGAAGACCCTGGAGAGACTTGCTCTGGAGCTGCTCCGGCCTATGGTCAGGCCACACTTAGATCCCCTCCAGTTCGCGTACCAGCCCCAACTAGGAGTTGAGGATGCCATCGTCTACCTGCTGAACCGGGTCTACGCCCACCTGGACAAGCCAGCGAGCACTGTGAGAGTCATGTTTTTTGACTTCTCCAGTGCGTTCAACACCATCCGCCCTGCTCTGCTGGGGGAGAAGCTGACAGCGATGCAGGTGGATGCTTTCCTGGTGTCATGGATTCTTGATTACCTGACTAGCAGACCACAGTATGTGTGCTTGCAACACTGTGTGTCCAACCGAGTGATCAGCAGCACTGGTGCTCCACAGGAGACTGTCTTGTCTCCGTTTCTCTTCACCATTTACACCTCGAACTTCAACTACTGCACAGAGTCTTGACATCTTCAGAAGTTTTCTGATGACTCTGCCGTAGTTGGATGCATCAGCAAGGGAGATGAGGCTGAGTACAGGGCTACGGTAGGAAACTTTGTCACATGGTGTGAGCAGAATTATCTGCAGCTTAATGTGAAAAAGACTAAGGAGCTGGCGGTACACCTGAGGAGAGCTAAGGTACCGGTGACCCCTGTTTCCATCCAGGGGGTCAGTGTGGACATGGTGGAGGATTACAAATACCTGGGGATATGAATTGACAATAAACTGGACTGGTCAAAGAACACTGAGGCTGTCTACAAGAAGGGTCAGAGCCTATTTCCTGAGGAGACTGAGGTCCTTTAACATCTGCTGGATGATGCTGAGGATGTTCTACGAGTCTGTGGTGGCCAATGCTATCATGCTTGCTGTTGTGTGCTGGGGCAGCAGGCTGAGAGTAGCAGACACCAACAGAATCAACAAACTCATTCGTAAGGCCGGTGATGTTGTGGGGATGGAACTGGACTCTCTCATGGTGGTGTCTGAAAAGAGGATGCTGTCTAAGTTGCATGCCATCTTGGTCAATATCTCCCATCCACTACATAATGTACTGGGTGGGCACAGGAGTACATTCAGCCAGAGACTCATTCCACCGAGATGCAGCACAGAGCATCATAGGAAGTCATTCCTGCCTGTGGCCATCAAACTTTACAACTCCTCCCTCGGAGGGTCAGACACCCTGAACCAATAGGCTGGTCCTGGACTTATTTCATAATTTACTGGCATAATTTACATATTACTGTTTAACTATTTATGGTTCTATTACTATTTATTATTTATGGTGCAACTGTAACAAAAGCCAATTTCCTCCGGGATCAATAAAGTATGACTATGACTATGACTATGACTAGAATAAAAGAGCAGGGATGTGAGAATGAGGCTTTATAAGGCATTGGTGAGGCCTCACCTTGAGTATTGTGAACAGTTTTGGGATCTTCATCTAAGAAAAGGCATTCTGGCATTGGAGAGGGTAAAGAGTAGGCTCACAAGGATGATTCTGGGAATTAAAAGGTTATCATATGAAGAGCGCTTAATGGCTCTCTGGATCTGTATTCACTGGAATTTAGAAGGATGAAGGAAGATCTTATTGAAACCTTCTGAATGTTGAAAGTAGATGTGGACAGAATGTTTCCCATGGTGGGAGAGTCTAGGACAAGAGGACACAGCCTCAGGATAGAGGAGTGTCCATTTAAAACAGAGATGCGGATAAATTTCTTTAGCCAGAGGGTTGTGAATTTGTGGAATTAGTTACCACAGGCAACTGTGGAGGCCAGGTTGTTGGGTGTATTTAAGGCAGAGATTGATAAGTTCTTGATTGGACATGGCATCTATGGTTACGGGGAGAAAGCTGGAGAGTGAGGCTGAGGGTGGGAGAAAAGGATCAGCTATGATTGAATGGCGGAGCAGACTCAATGGGCCAAATAGCCTAATTCTGCTCCAACATCTGATGGTCTTATGGTCTATAATGTGAAAAAAGCAGTCCCAACACCAGCCCCTACAGAACACCATTTGTCACTGTCAGTCATCTGCCATGACTTAGTCTTGGCATAGGCAACTGGCAAACTTCAGTTGAACTAGATAGACCTCCTACGTTTGGAGCTGATAAACATGAGGAGACAGTGGACAACAATTCCTGGTGATAGGCTCAGGCAGTAACATTCAGTTTAGTCTGGGCTGAGGAAGGAATATTTAGGTAGAGAACTTGGAGAATACAATGTTATTCATCAACAGTGTAATGAATACATGAAACAGACAGCTAGAATTATAGGTTGCTGTCAGATTCAAAGAATGTTGACTACAACATGGGCACTGAACACCGGAGTGCCTACTAGAGAGTGTTCCAACCTTGTAATTGAGGGATAAGATGAATGAGCTGTATCTATAATTATTCAGGAGGCTTGCATATCAAATAGAGAATTTTTATCCCAGAAATAAAATCATTGAGAAATTTGTTAGTCTACATTTGAAAGAGAGACAATGAGCAGAAACGTCTTCCTGGTTTATTGATCTGCATTTAATAACTGTTACTGAAGTATTGTGAAGAACAGAAATGTAGAATAATCTCAAACAGTACATTAAAAGCAAGTTATAGCTAGCGACATACGGCTTTACTGAGAAAAATGAGGCACAATGCTGAAAGGAAAACTGAATTACAGTCCAGTTGAAATGCTTAGCAGCACCATCTGGTGGACCTATCATTGGGTTTATTGAAATGTGGGTTGACTGGGCAAACTGACAGATTTTAAACATATTCTGGCCACAGAAACCATCAAAGTTCATTAGGCAGTGCAAGACTGTAAGATTTACAGATGATCTCAATGTATGTTTGTCCTTTATTCATCACTCAAACATTAATGAAAAGCAGATTACATGATTCTTATCCTTTTGTGAATAATAGAACCTTGTGTTATGATCCATAACTCTAAAACATAAAAATAATTGGAAGAAAAACAAAGGAGCCAGGAATACAAGTCTAATTTTGTTTTCATTTTAAGCAAGGTACATATGTATGATGTGGCGGCTTAATAATGTATGTCATTTACATACCTTTAATTATAACCCGCAGTGCATTATGTAAACAACAAAGAATGCTTAATCAAACAATATATTTACAATATTACTCAATCATTCCTGAAATATTAAATACACAACTCTTTGTAGTGCCCAAAATCAAATTTCCTATCATGACATCAGTAATATTTACTGTGATGCCACTTGGCATGAGATTCTGAGAAGCTACAGTTTTTCCTTTTACAATTGTGAATTTTATTTACAATTGTAAATTGTTTCCCCATTGCTTTTTGGCACTAACATAAAAACAGAAAATGCTGCAAATGTTCAGTACGTCAGGAGGCGTTTGTAGAAGGTGAAGCATTCAACAATTCAGGTTTGTGACCCATCATCAGAACAGCACACAGTGAAGCATTTAATGTGAAATAATGAATCATTTTCTGTCAAATCAATATCAGATTCATAAGCCTCACTCCAAACGTGCACTATGGGAGGTGAAAAAAATCGGGTATCTCTTACATTACTTGTTTTAAATTGCTAATTTCCACGTATTTTACTATTTAGTTGTTCAGCAGGACTTCCAGTATTCTTTGATTTAAGTCAGTTTCAGATCCTTGTGTATATTTCTAATCATTTTCAAGTTATTCGTTACTCCAAAAACAGTAATTTTTGTTCTAATAACTTATTATACATGTGCAAACCTGGGTACCTGTCCTTTGGTTTCAATTGGATTATTGAATAGTTCTAGTTTGAATGCAGTTCTATAGTTTCTCAGCTTCCCTTTCAATATTATGGTCACCTCATCTGTCACTTCGGTAAATACAGAGAGGCAAGAGGATGCAGATGCTGGAATCTGAGCAACAAGCAATCTGCTGGGGGAATACAGCAGGCTGAGCCATATCTGCGGAAAGAAAGGAATTATTGAGGTTTTGAGTCAATACCCTGCATCAGGACTCCAATTAACAGTTTAATGTGTCTGCCTTTTTGAAGTCATTGCCCATGATACATACCTTAATGGTCATATTCCTTTCTCCAGTGTTCTGTCTAATGTCTATCCACCTATCTGTTTAATGTTCCTTCATAATTTTATTTCACATTGTTTCTTCATGTATTTCTTTAATTTATGTTCTTCCTGTCCCAGCACTTCAGGTTTTATTCCGCCAAATCTTTATTCACCAAATAAGCATTATAGAAGAATTTTCTGAACTACTGAGAAGATAATAAGCGAAGTCCAAATTTATGTGTTTTGAAAGACTGTAAAAATAGCTTAACTGTCTGGAGAAAAGACATTCTAAGATAATTAATATGAGCAACAGCTGTTTTGTTAAGATTAGATACAAATTGCGAATTGAAATGATCAAAGAGCTCTTGATTAAAGCAAAGTTTTGACATCTGTACTTTCCACGTTTTATTTTACAGTGAGTAAGCTGAGTGAGTTGAAAAAAAAAGGACTGACAACACAATTATCCCACGTAAGTAGTGAACCAAAGACTATTTAGCTGTCAGTTTATTTCCTTCCGTGTTTAAAGGTATTTATGCTTGTCAGGGCTTTTGTTGTCTCTTTTCTTGGCTCCTGAATTTGAACTGATATACTGATATACTGATTATATTTGGTCATGAATGAAATGATTCCCGTGTGCATAAACCAATCGCCAGGCGTGACAGGGAAAGTAACAGTTCCAAACTCTTGGGGTCTAGAAATAGCTTTTTCAAAGTTCAAAGTTCAAAGCAAGCATACAGTAAGTCCAAGAAATATAACTGAATCAGTGAAAGACTACACCCAACCGGACAGACCAAACAACCAATGTGTAACAGACAACAAACTGTGCAATACAAATGAAAAAAAAAAGAGAAATTAAAATAGAAAAAAAATAAGCAATATGTATTGAGGACACCAAAGGAAAAGTCCTTGAAATTGAGTCGATAGGTTCTGGGAACAGTTCAGTAATGGGGCGAGTTATGTTGAGTGAAGTTATCAGCACTGGTTCAAGAGCCCGGTGGTTGACAGGTAAAAACTGTTCACGAACCTGGTCGTGTGGGTTCAGAGTTTCCAGTACCTTCTTCCTTATGTCAGCAGCGAGAAGAGAGCATGGCCTGGGTGGTGTGGGTCCTTGACAATGGTTGCTGCTTTCCTGTGATGGGCTGGGCAATATCCAATACCTTTTATAGGATGTTCCATTCAAGAGCATTGCTGTTTCTACACCAGGCTGCGATGCAACTAGTCAATATACCTTCCACCACACATCCACAGAAGTTTGTTAAAGTTTTAGAAGTTTTGCCGAATCTTCACAAGCTTCTTAGGAAGTAGAGGCACTGCCATTCTTTTTTGTAATGGCATTGCATGCTGGCCTCAGGACAGATCCTCTAAAATGATAACACGGAAGAATTAAAATCTGCTTACACCCTCCACCTTTGATCCACCAATGAGGACTAGCTCATGGACCTCTGCTTTCAAAAGGTGGTCACAATGTGATGAAATTTAGTGTGGAATCCAGTTCTACCTGTGTAATTCTCCTTTGATGGCTCTGACATAAATCATGATAGTAGTGGTGTTGATAATATAAGAACCACAGCTAACTGGTGTATTAACATTTAATGCAAAAGAGTAAAATATGGCCCATCTCTCTTAGCTCTACTCAACATCAGAAATACCAATGCATTCCAAGTCCCTGGAACTCAAAGATCTTTTATTTTGATAGCAAAATGCGAATATGTTGCCGGCTTTGACAATATCAAAGCAGTCACCATGAGAGAATAAACACTGCAGCAACTTCTCAGTATGAAATTTTGCCCTCTCAATGAGGTAGTAATGGGACAGGTAGGGATAGGTTCATTCATCATAATTTTGCTATCTACCAATGTAAACACACTTTCTAAGACTCTGCAGTATAGCCAGTAAAATAAACCAATGAAGTGTTTTACTAAACAACAGAAATACACAAAGAGGAACATTTTCTTTGCCTTGCACTTATGTTCCATTCAACAAATGCTGCAATTTATCCAAGAGGAACATTGTACAATTCCTAAATGGGTACACATCAAACATTACAGATGTGATGTATTACTCCATCCGTTTCATTCGGAGTAGTAGCAAAAAAAGTCTATTCCCCCCGCCCATCTTCTTCTTGCTGATCTCCGCATGTTCTAACGTTCAGTAGGATTATGACAGATCGCTATCCTCTTCTTAAGCTCTTATTCCTCAATCCGTTTAACACCCCAAAGTCCATTGATTTCTGATCTGAATACATTCAATGACCGAGCCACTACAGCTCTCTTAGCTAGATAATCCCAAAGATTTGCTAGTCTCCGCTTCAAGAAATTTCTTCTCGTCTCAGTCCTGAATAGAATACCCCTTCGTTGGTGGCTCCTGGTACAAATCTGGGGAATTGTTATCTTTGCATTTGTCCTACCAACAATTCTATACATTTCAATGAAATCACCCCTCCTTTTCCTTAATGCAAGATTATTGACCCGGCCTGTTTAACATTCATCACCCTACCCCTTCCACAACAATTCCCTGAAAAAGTTCAGCACTCCTTCCTTTTGTTCACTTAACCTAAGAAAATAAAAGGCAACCTATTTTGCATTATCTATATAAATGAACTCTAATTCAAAGTTTAATGTATCTGGCACAATTTATGCTAATTCAATGAATGTATCATTTTTTTCTTAAACTAGGCAGTGATCAGGAGCAGGTTGATGGTAAAGTTCTCCAGACGCATTTTTGTTGTCTGTGTCAAAACATAAGTGAAAATTAGGAACTGACGCAAGTACTGCATTCTATTCAAATTCATAAGTTCAACGTTCAAAGTAACTTTATTATCAAAGTATATATATGTTACCATATACTACCTTGAGATTTATTTTCTTGCAGGCATTTACAGAAAGAAATACAACAGAATTTTATGGAAACTATATACATGCAAAAACTGATAAATTCCAATGTGCAAAAGAAGACAAACTGTGCAGGGAAAAATAATACTGACAACATGATATGTAAAGAGTCTTTGAAAATGAGTCTGTGGATTGTTGCATCAACTTAGAGTTGTGGTGATTGAAGTTATCCACGTCAGTTCCAGGGCCTTATGGCTGTAGGGTAATAACTGTTTCTGAACCTGGTGGTATTGAAGCTGAGCTTCTGTACCTTTGGCCTGAAGGAGATAGCAGGAAAAGGGCATGGTCTGGATGGCAGGGTTCTCTGCTGCTGGACGCTGCTTTCGCGGGATAGTACTCAGTGTAAATGTAATCAATGGTGGAGAGGGCTCCGCCTGTGATGCATTCGGCAGTATCTATCATTTTCTGTGGCCTTTACTCAAAATAAAAAATGGTGCTGGCAATCAACAGTGATGTTATGTGGGCAGCTCACAGGAAAACTGCTGGATTTACATCATAAGAGACAAGTAATACATAAAAATTGCAGATACTTTTTTTTTGTTTTTTAATCCAGGCACAATCCACTTCATAACATATTGGCTAATTTAAGGAAAACTGTAAATATTGCTTACTTAATGTCACTTTCAAAATAAACAATACATTTTATAATATTAGCCAGGAATAATCTTTAAAGATAAGAACCTCTTCTAACTCATCTCAATAATACCATAACTTTAAAACTGAGTCCCAGACAGGTATTTAAAACATTCTTGTTTGCCGTCATATATTCCCTTTTGTCTACCCTCCCGAAATAGTTAAACAGAAGGAGAATGACGAATTCATTTTGTGTTTTGAGGAATACTTGTTATAACAAGTTACAGAAACAAGTAGCTGATAATAAATTAGTCAGCGTTTCAATACAATTGAACCTCCAGGACAAGACTATAAAGTGTAATGTTCTGTATGATTTCTCCGTTAACAGGGACTGTTCATTGTGAGGAGCAGCGAGAAAAGCACAAGAAGCAGAAGGTTTTGAGTCGGGATTAGGTTACTTGAGCAGTTTACAGATGAAGATGCCTATTCCTCCTGAAACGCTCAGTAGAGCAGTGCTTCAGGCAGCATCAGATTATCAAGTAATTAGAATGAGATTTCCATCACTTGCTGAAAGACAAGACTGCCAGTCTCTGCATTTCTATCATTGCCAGCAGGAATAACATTTACTGTCACTGGAGAAACTCGGGTAACATTGTCTCTATTCAGAAGTCAATGAATAAAGCAATAAGGCCGTTGCTGCACTATTTATCAAGGCACCAGTTTATATACCTGAGGATTTGCAAGCATCTAGCACTGTTTTTTTTTATTATCATCCTGCAGGCTTCCCTGGGGCTGGCCTGAAGTTGTAATTAATGTTACATATACAGCTATGAATTGCAGAAGACAGAAATGTCACTCATATGAATTGTGGGGTGCTCCATTTAATTTGTGTTTTGATAACACGTGATTACCTGCCCAGAAAAATGCAGTAAATGCATTCAGCTGAATTATCTTATGTTGGTAATCACATGCTATCTGAACATTGATTGTCTGGTTCAATCAATCAATGTAACTTTTTCGCTCCAAAAGCTCTCATAGTATTTTTAATCTTTCAACATTCCGGCATTATTGAAGGAGGATTAACAAAGGATAGGGCTAAACTACACATGGAGTTAAGGATAAATAAAGGATACTATAGACCTGGCAGACAGTAACTCTTTCCTGTATTCACAATCAGGTCAATATAACGTACAACAGCAACTTGCATTTTTAGAATACCTTCGGCATTGTGAAACTTAACAACATTTAACAATTATCCTAAGAGTAGACAACCTTGGCAAACACCTAAAAGGACACTAGTGTTCGTCCATCGTTGACTCGATGTGGACCTCGACACCAATATGATAGTGTCAGAACTAGCGCGTGATTTGGATTTAAGTGAGGGAGAGTTGCGCAGTGTCAGCCTCACTCTCTCTTCCCAATTCCCATCTGGGTCCAGTGGCAAGACAGAGTCAAGATGGCTGGAGATGGGATTAGGCACAGTGGAAGACCAGGACATCTTCTGTGTCCTGTCTTGCTCTACACGTTCCACGACGCTTGCAGAGACCGCCTTCGTGACTGTTGGACCTTCCATTGGTCTAGTCCGCTCAATCCGCCAGAGTCTGTCTTCATATGCTGGGATAGACAACTCCCTATCTCACCGAGGGTTTGAGACCCGTCGGTTACCCTCACCTGGTTTAGCCGGCTTGTTGAAGCCTTTGCCCGGGGCGTGGCCGCTGTTGCATGTAAACAGCTACTGGGAGCCACAGGTGAGAACTGAGTGCCAGGTGGGGACCAAAGGTGGACTAACCGCCTTGAAAAGGACGCGACATGTTACCCCACCAGAGGTGCTGCCCCTCCCTGACACCCCATACACCCCAAAAAGACACTAGTAGAAAGAGACAGAGGCTTGGGGAGTAAATTCTAGAGACTGAGACTTTACCAGTTGGAGTCATTGAATTTCATGTCCAAGGAACTAGAATTGAAGAAGTGTGGTTATCTTTGAGAACCTGACAGTAGTGTCATAGGTAATGAGGAGCATTGACTGAAGCGATGGCATTTTATTGCTCAGTTGGAAAAGATAGCAGAGCTGTGGTAGATGGAATTTAATCCTATCAGATGCAAGGCGATAAATTTTGAGAGGGCAAGCAAGGGTATAATGTATGCAGCAACTGACAGGGCACCAGGGAGCGTTAGTGAACTGAGAGACCTTGAGATACAGACCCAGAAATCTCTGAAAATGACAGCAACAATGGGTACTGAATACAACAGCTGCGACATCATAAACCATTGGTTAGGATATTAAAAGTTTTGTACTTTGAAGTGACAGACCCATTGAGGAGACACAAGAGTCTGCAGGTGGTGGAATCTGGAACAAAAAAAAATAACAAGCTGCTGGTGGAATTCAACAGATTGAGTCAAATTAATAGTTTACAATATGGTTTGTGATCCTGCATCAAGACATATTTGCGACCTTTCATTGATCTTCCACGTCAAAAGAAGCTGCTTGTAGTTAATTCAGGTTTTATGAAGCTTCAAAAAGAGTTAGAGGTAGCAATTTAATAAAAGAAATGGTCCCAAATAGTGGGCAAAGTTCCTCCATTGACACAGGTTGGGTTGAATTGTTCCCTGATCTCGACAATTCACTTACAAATGTTTTTCACCATATGAGGAGACATCATCAGCGCGCGGTTAATTTGTGGTGTGGCCTCTGAATGCTTGGCCTTTATATACATATCAGTCAACTGATTGGTCATCATTATGGAAACTCAGTTGCAGTGTTGGAGGAGGCTCTCGTCGCTGATCGGTTGCAGGGTGAATTTTGTGCTTGGTCTGGTGTTTAGCACCCACTGGCTTATAAGTGGGATCGCGGTCTACACGTCTGTTTACAGAGCTGTTCGCAGAAAACTACACTTCTAAGAATTCTCATGCTTGCCACATGTTCGCTTGTGCCATGATTTTCACTGCTGTTCAGTCAAATTTGTGCTCCTCTTGATCTTCAGACTCATAGATCTAGACATTTTCCGAGTTATTTCTATCCATTGACATGACAAACAATCCACATATTCTGTATTCACATAATCCTGATGTGAACTCAAAATGTTAGCTTTTACATGCCAAAGCCTTTAGTCATAATCCTTCAGAAGACAGATAACCGAGGTCATTGCATTCCACGGTTACAAAGAATGGAATCTGACATGCAGCAGAACATCCTTCAGTTATGCACTGTAGTATATTTTCATGCAAAATGCACAACAATGCTAAAATATTTATAGAGTCTTGGATAACTTTCTTCTGAAAGTCCGAGGCGGAGCAGAGTGATGATGGTGCTAAATGGCGACTACTTTGCTTGCTCTATTTCCATCTTTAATATCTTCATTTTTCCCTTTCAGGGTTCTTTTGAAGATCCTGACCTGAAGTTATACACTGACTTCAGTTCCTTGCAGGAATGGGAACTGCTCTCGGAGTTTCATAACTGGCCGTTGTTTAGCACGCCAAGGGCTCAGCCTAAGTGTCTGGCTCGGCTTTGGAGGCCTAGGATCTCGGGGGTCTGGAGATGGGCGGATCGAGGGTCAGTGTCATGGCAGGAGACCCGTGTATCATCGAGGGAGTTGGAATATCTACAGCTGTGTTACCAGATCTTTGGTCACAGAGCTCGATAAAAGCGACGTAACGGACTATTAACATCGTAAACCTGAGAGTTGTTTGTTATGTCTCCCTACTCACTGTAAAAACAGAGAGTCCTCTTTCTCCCTTATTAGTGGGAGGGAGAGAGCCTGTGGTATGTTGAATACTGGGTGAAACACGAAGTCTTCGGGGTAACTGCCAGTCTGTGGCTTCACAGTTGCTTTGTTCACACTCGAGTGCTCGGTGGCAGGTGCTAATATTTTGTTTTGCGGGTGGAGGGGTGGGGGGATTGTTGCTGGCTGCCGCTTACGTGCGGGACAGAGGGGAGCTGGGGAGGACTTTGGGGTTCTAACATTTAACTGTCATTCATTCTTTAGGGCACTCAACTGTTTCCAAGGATGGTTACGAAGAAGAAGCATTTCAGGATGTATACATTTCTCGGACATTAAATGTACCTTTGAAACCTTTGAAATAAACGTTCATATCAGTACTGAAGCAGGAGGGTGGAATGATGGTTAGTCTATTCAGATTTCATTCTCTGTAATTATAATGATGTTTTCTTTTTGACTCATTGTAACCACACAAAGGCTGGCAAGCAACCTATGGGCAAAAGACAACCTGTGCAAAAACAATAATAATAATAACAAGTGTTACGTACCCCGTAACTGGGTTGCCAAACCAGCAGAAATGGATCACTCAGTTGGAGTCTGGAGTACTAGAACTAAGAAAGTTTTATTAAAGAAACAAGCAACACAGTAATCGAAAGGATAATAAATGCAACAATTCAACAATGGTAACCACACATGTGCACAGAATTAAGATAACAGCATCAATCAAGCTCTATCGTTGTCTAGGGGTAAATGACCAATTTCAAAATGACTCAAAGTTCAGTTCACAGTAATCGTTGCCATGGCGATGGACAAGGTGGGGGAAGAGAGACAGAGAGAACAACTCATCATTCAGCACAGCTTCACTCACAGACCAGCGGGATGGCTCACAAACAGCTTTTGGGCAGGTCCTTGGTGATGTCACCTGAGGTCACCGACTGTGACCCCTCCTCCAGATGCGGTCGATCCTCTGCAGTGAACCCGGCACCCAGGCAAGGGCGGACACACACCGGGTTCCCGCTGATCGTACCTTTCCACCCACTCGTGAGAAGCGTACCGCTTCCAGGGTCTCGTTACCTCGGGTGGCGTGTGTGTCTGTCTTAGCGAACCTGTCCCTTTTTATCCCCCTGCTGGGGTATCGCCTGTCCATCACTTCAAACAGTTCAGGGTTCAAAGGGGGGAGCCGCTCCAGACAGCTCTTCCTCCCACATCCCTTCATTACACATCTCCAGACGCTGCTCCATTGTTCCTTATCTCTCCTTCCCCTGAGGGCAGGTGGCAGACCAACTGCTGATGCCACTGATGCTAGCCCAGGCCAGCAAACATCTTAATTTTATGTGTATTCTCGTAACACAAGCAAATGAATAATACTGAGAACATACATGGTAGAGTCCTTGAAAGTTTGGCAATGGGTTGTATTCAGTGATCTCTTCAGTGTTGAGGTGAGTGGAGTGATCCACGTTGGTTCAGGAGCTCGATGGTTAAAGCATAACAACTGTTCCTGAACCTGGTGGTGTGGGACCTAAAGCTCCTGTGCCTCCTTCCCAATGGCAGCAGAAAGAATGGAGCATGACCTGGATGGTTGGGCTCCTTGACGATAGATGTTGCTTTTTTGTGGCAGCACTCCTTGTACGTGTGCTTGATGGTGGGAAAGGCTTGTCTTGTGATGGACTGGGCTGTATCCACCATTTTTTGGCTTTTCCATTCTTTGGCATTGGTATTTCCATACCACATCATGTTTCAACCAGTCAGGATACTCTGGTGCATCTATAGAAGTCTGTCAAAGTTTCAGATGACATGCCAGATCTGACTAACTTAACAGTTATACATAAAAGGGATTTTTCCTTTTCCTAGGACTAATAGAAGTGCTCAAACTCCAACTAATACCTCCCTAAAATATATTCTGTATTTTGTTGCTGTTTTCTTTCATATGACTTTGATGTACTGTTGTATGGAATTATTTGATTAGATAGCATATAATCAATGCTTTTCTCTCTACTTCAGTACGTGTGATGATAATGTACCAATGACTAATCACAAATCAAATCACGTTGTGGGATTGAAAGGGAACTACTAGCAGAACTGGCAAAACAAGTAAAGGGAAATCATTTTAAAATAAACCAAATCACTTTGACTGATGCAACCTCGTGAGTATGATTGCCAAATGGACTTTGAGGCTGTTTCAACCTATTACTGCATTTTCAGTTAGAATTAACTAAACAATCTAATTCAAGATTGAAGGTTTGTCTGTTCCACAATCTCTATAGCATCACTAAAAAAACATTTTTTCTTAGTTAAAATACTATGTAAGTAGAACACACATACATCATTACCCCATATATTTATCCAACAAAGAATGATTTTCTACCCCATGTTTTTGCAGACATTTTTCACAGCTTGGACATCAGACTCTGGGGACTTGCGTTTAAATGTTTGTTAGTCCAAATGGTAATCTAATTAAATGGTCCTCAATAAATTTAGGACCAGAAAAAAAATGGCTAGTCAGATTTAAGCTCCATTGTACCAAATTAAATAACTGAACTGCTGAAAAAGGATCTAGTGATAACCGAACTGCTATCAAATGCAAAAGTTTAGAGATGCAATAATAAATAGTAACTTACTTAAAATAATAGTTTTAGAGCTAATGAAGATTTTGTTCTGATTGAGAAATGTTCTTGAGGGAAGAAGTCACCTTTCTGACACAGTGGTGTCAAGAAATCAACCTCTCCCTTAATGTTGCAAAAATAAATGAGCTGGTTGTTGGTTACAGGAGGAATGGAGATGGGCTAACCCCTATTGACATCAATGGATCTGGGTATGAGAGGGTAAACAACTTTAAGTTCCTCAGCATCCACATCACCGAGGACCTCGCGTGGTCTGTGCACACCAGCTGTGTGGTGAAAAAGGCACATCAGTGCCTCCTTCACCTCAGATGGTTGAGGAAGTTTGTATGGGCCCCCAAATCCTAAGAACTTTCTACAGGGGCACAATTGAGAGCATCCTGACTGGCTGCATCACTGCCTGGTATGGGAACTGTACCTCCCTCAATCGCAGGATTCTGCAGAGAGTGGTGCAGACAGCCCAGCACATCTGTAGTTGTGAACTTCCCATGATTCAGGACATTTATAAATAAAGGTGTGAAAAAAGGGCCCGAAAGATCGTTGGGGACCCAAGTCACCCCAACCACAATCTATTCCAGCAGTTACCATCTGGGAAATGGTACCACAGCATAAAAGCCAGGACCAAAAGTCTCTGGGACAGCTTCTTCCTCCAGGCCATCAGACTGATTAACTCATGCTGATTTGAGTGTATTTCTATGTTACATTAACTGTTCTATTTATTATAAACAATTATAAATTACTATGATTGCACATTACACATTTAGATAGAGATGTAACATAAAGATTTTTACTCCTCATGTATGTGAAAGATATAAGAAATAAATTCAATTCAATTGAGCATTATGTAATATGTAAAAGAACTTGCCTGTAATGACATCCTTTGGGACCCATTTTTAGGGGTTCTTTCAGACAGGTGAGAGGTTAATATAGATTTTGTATGCTTTTACTAAATTATAGATAAAGCTATTTTTAATATTTGCACTGAATACATGTCACTTTGTTTGACATACTGGCACAGAACATAAGAAACATATCTATTATTAACCAGTTTAATCAGCATCTTCTCTTCAAACAAACTTCACTCTAGGAAACTTCACAACATTGCCAGAGTCAAATTCGAGAAAACCTCTGAAAAATGGGTGCAGCCTAAGGGCGTTTCAGTAAATCACTCAAACCAGTTTTAGTCATAGGGTTCTTGATTACTAACACTGATAAAGCCAGAGGTCTGAGAGCCAAGGTCCCAGAAGGTACTGAAAGAGTGCTAGATATTCCATGTTTGACTGAAGTTTCTTCCAGAGTCTGGAGTTGTAAGATAGATCAAAATTACAGGCTGAGAATTAGAATCTGGCCTTGGCTGTCCAAAGCAGCAAACAGTCAGGAGGATAAGTTAGTTTTGTGCTCTCCAAGAAAGCACAAGGCCAGGAGTCTTTTTTCCCCAAAGGTGAATGGGATCTTGGATTATTTAAGTAATTGGATTGGATTGTGTTTCTTTATAAAGGTTGGTACCTATGAGGAAGGAACAACTGTGTGCTGCTGGGATAGATGGTTAGGAGAGTTGGGGGACACTTGATGGGGATGGTGCTGTGGTCTTGGGAGAATCAGTCAGATGATTATGGGACTTGAACACATTGGTATCAAGATATCCAGGGAGTGATACTGGAATCATCAGAGGATTCTGGGGAAATTGTACTGTCAGCACCCTGCTCTGTCCATCTGACATCTATTTCAAAATCCCATGAATGCTTGTGTACAATTAATGTTCAAAGTTCAAAGTATATTTTTTTATCAAACTACATATATGTCATCATGTACAGCCCCAAGATTCATTTTCTTGCGGGCATATTCAATAAATCTATAGAATAATAACCATAACTAAGGTGTTCAACCAGCGTGCAGAAGATGATAAACTGTGCAAATGCGAAAGAAGAAACAATAATAATCAATAAATATTGAGAATGTGACATGAAGAGTCTTTGAAAATGAATTCATTGGCTGTGGAAACATTTCAATGATGAGGCAGGTGAAGTTGAGTGAAGTTACCCCCTTTGGTTCAAGAGCCTGATGTTTGAGGGAGCCTTGACCAATATCTTCGTGTCCTCTCGAGCCTCAGAGAGATTCCAGAGGACTGGAGAGTAGCTAATTTAGTTCTATTATTCTAGAAGGGCACAAGGGATAATCCTGGAAATTATAAGGCAGTGAGTCTTATGCCAGTGGCAGGGAAGTTATTGGAGAGAATTCTTAAGGATAGGATTTATGAGTATTTGGAAAAGCATGGCCTAATTAGGCTTTGTGCAGGACAATTGCTGTCTTACTAACTTGATTGATTTTTTAACGTGCTGACAAAGGAGATCGATGAAGATCGCGCTGTGGATGTCAGTAAGATTGAAATGAGTGAGATCAATGCTGAATTGGCTGTTTGGATTCAGAACTGGCTTGCCTATAGAAGACAGAGTGATGGCTGAAGGCAAACACTGGCTGCAGTTACGTGATTACCGGTGTTTTGGCAGGATTTGTTCTGGAACCTCTGCTGTTTGTGATGTATATAGCTGACCTGGTTGAAAATGTAGATGGGTGGGTTAGTAAGTTTGCAGATGATACAAAGATTGGTGGATAGCTTAGATGACTGGCAAAGAATAAAACAGGTTATAGATCATTTGTAGATATGGGCAGAGAAATGTCAGATGGAATTTAATCTGGTCAAATGTGAAGTGATGCACTGTGGTACGTCAAATATAAAGAGACAGACACTGTTAAGGGCAAGACCTTAAACAGTGTTGAGGAGCAGAGGAATCTTGGGGTCCAAGTTCAAAGCTCCCTGAAAGTGTTTACTCAGGTCGATAGAGTGGTTAGGAAGGTAGATGGCACGCTTACTATTATTAGTCCAGGCATTGAGTTCAAAAGTCGGGAAGTTATATTTCAGATAGTTAGGTGGCATCTGGAGTATTGCATACAGTGCTGGTCACCCCATTATAGGAAGAAGGTCGAGGCTTTGTAGAGGGTGCAGAAGAGATTTACTAGGACGCTTCCTGGTTTAGAGGGTGTGTGCTATGACAATAGGTTGGACAAACTTGGGCTGATTTCTTTGGAGCAGTGGAGTCTGAGGGGAGGTTTGAAAGAGGATTTTTCATTACGATTATGCAGGGCATAGGTAGAGTAGACAGACAGTATCTTTGAAATACAAGAGGGGTAAGTTCAAGGGAGATATGAGGGGCAAGTTTTTTATAGAGAGTGGTGGGTGGGTGGGCTGGTGTATGAATGTGAGGAATCTGGCAGGATATGGACATTGAATTAGTTCATTTGGCCAGCTGATTACTAATTTAATTGTTTCAGCGCAAAATTGTGGGCCGAAGGGTCTGTTTCTGTGCGGCACTGTTATAAGTTCTAAGTACCTGGTCCTCATGGGGACCATGAACAAGATTAGAGGGTGGGGAAAGAGGGGTTATATGCTGTTACCTGAACATTCAAAGAAACAAACATAAATTGGTACCATCTTTGCAGGGATCTCAATCCATTCCTGCAATAATAAAATAGGGCTGTTTGAGGATTGACCAATGTGCTCTTAATTTCCACAATGTCAAGTTGAACACACTGAATGATGTGAAATGACTCAGATATGGATTATAATAATTTTCACTTTAGATAAAGTGAATTATCTGTGGATTAGCTTTGAAAACAAGAAACAAGAAAATTGTCATTAATCAAATCTAATTATAATAGATACGAGCTGATTGTGGACTTCAGAAAGGATAAGATGATGGAACACAAGCCAATCCTTATAGAGGGATCAGAATAGAAGAGAGTGAGCAATTTCAAGTTCCTGGGTGTCAAGATCTCTGAGGATCTAACCTGGTCCCAACATATCAATGCAGCTATAAATAAGGCAAGACAGCAGCTGTATTTCATTAGGAGACTGAGGAGATTTGGTCTGTCACCTAAAACACAGGAAAACTTCTACAAATGTGCTGTGGAGAGCATACTAGTACATTGCAGCACTGTCTGGTACGGTGGTGGTGGGGGGGTGCTACTGCATGGTATCAAAAGAAACTGCAGAGTGGTAAAATTAGTCAGCTCCATCAAAGGTACCAACCTCTGTAGTATCCAAGACATCTTCAAGGAGCGGTGCCTCAGAAAGACAGCATCCATTATTAAGGACCACCCAGGACATGCTGTCTTCTCATTGTTACCATCAGAAAGAAGGTACAGAAACCTGAAGACACATGCTCGGCAATTCAGGGGCAGCTTCTTCCCCTTTGCCATCTGATTTCTAAATGAAATGAGCACTACCTCACTTTCTTGTTATTTCTGTTTTTGCACCATTTTTAACTTAACTATTTAATGTACATATATATACTTGATGTAATTGATTTTTTTTTTGCTATATTTATCAAGTATTACATTGTACTGCTGCCAATAAGTTAACAGGTTTCATGACATAGGCCGGTGACATTAAACCTGATTCTGATTCTGAATATGTTATCTCACACTCAACAGGTTTACTCTACACCGAGAATAATTTCCAGTAGGTTGGTGGTGCAATGAAAATCTCATCCATGTCAAGTGATATTTAGATTACCACCCAATTGAACATTCATTGAGATTAATATGATATTTTGAGTGGTGACCCAACAGAGAATATTAGCTAGTCAGTTATAGCCATGATAAAAAAAATCGCTACAATGATGAGGGTAAGATTCATTTATGTTAGGTTGTCTTGGCTGACAGTTTATGATCAACGGATGTAAACGG